>NC_045961.1:35275648-35606251 GCF_010909765.2 Amblyraja radiata
GCTAATTATATCACATACCTAACATATATGATAAGCAAAGAACAGTTTTAACCTGAAATAAAACTGAAAAAAATTGAGGATGTTTAGCACATCAGAGTCCCCTCATCAGTTTGTGTTTTTATTTCATGCACAAAGAGTTATCCATGAATTTCCTTGCAATGACTTAAATACCGCTGTTATCATTTGATCCACCAAGAGGCTGTCCATCCATCACATCTGTAGCCAAGTTAAAAAGTTTGTGCAAGTGCCACTCAACTATATTCAAGCCATTTGTGTACTGCATGCCTTTCTAGAAACTTACTGCAATATATGCAGGAGGGGACGGGGGGGGGAGGGAGGGGGAGTAGGCTCAGTTACTCCCGGTCCCAGCTCCAACTGCATTCACCGGCTCCAGACTCACTCAGCGGCGCCCTGCCCCGGCTCATCGTGGCGGTCGCCGCCCCCACCAGCGAACACAGCCCCCACCCGCACTCTGCTCGCTCTGTTCCTTCAGCTTTATTCTCGCCGCCGGTGATTGATAGCAGGTGCTGGGAGGGGCATCGCCTTCCCGGAAAATGACAGACGAATAGCTTTTGTGATATTTCACCGATCTGAATAAAACTTGATGCACTTGCAGCACAGGAGAATGGCGAGTAAGATGGTGAAATATCATAGCGCTATCGGGTACCGTTTTTGCGCAAATTTAAAAACAACGCATACAAGGACAAGATGAGAGTTTTATAAGTATATTAATTATATATTTATCTATTATTATATAAAACTGTGTGTGTGTGTGTGTGTGTCTGCCTCACTTGTGGCTGCCAGCCTTTAATTGATTGCTACGCCAACACCAGACGCAGAATCGCCGAGATTTTTTGCATTTCGGTAGAGATTTCACTTTTCATTCCAAGTATCCACTCCCGATTAAATTTTGACGTGTTTATGTACACATTTTTAATAAAAGCCTTCACACCCCCCCCCCCCCCCCCCTCAAAATTATTTTTAAAAAACGGCTTCTCACCCATAGAATGTTGGTGAACGTTCCATCGTGTGATGTCACAATGCCCAATGCTCACAGATGTCCAATCAGAATGGATCTATTTACATATGCCTTTGCAGCAGCCCCAGCCCCAGCCCCTCCTCCCCACCCCCGCAGACTGTGTCAAAATGCGTCATCACGTGTGTGGGAATAGAGAAAGAGGATTGGGGGTGATAGGGAACAGGGAACAGATGGACTGTCCTTACCCCTCCCCCTTCCCCTCTCCCTCCCCATTATTTCCCCTCTCTCACCCCACCCCTCTCCCCCTCCCTCCACACTCTTCCACCTCCCTCCCCTACCCCATCTCCCTCATCACCCCCTCCCCCACACTTCTCTCCCCCTCCCCCACACATCTCTCCCCCTCCCCCACACCTCTCTCCCCCTCCCCATCCCTCTCTTCCCCTCCCCATCCCTCTCCTCCCCCTCTCCATCTCCCTCTCCTCACCCCTCTCCCCCTGCTCCTCCCACCCCATCCCTCTCTCCCCCACCCCCTTCCGTCCCCCACCTCCTTCCCTCTCTCCCCCACCCCCTTCCCCCTCCCCACTCTTCCCCCTCCATCCACACTCTTCCCCCTCTACCCCCTACCCCATCTCCCTCCTCGCCTCCCACCCCTCTCCCCCACACATCTCTCCCCCTCCCCTCTCTCCTCCCCTCCCCCACCCTCTCTCCTCCCCCTTTCCATCTCCCTCTCCCTCTCCTCCCCTCCTCCTTCCACCCCCATCCCTCCATCCCTCACCCCCCTTCCCTCTTTCCCCCCGCCCCGTTCCCCCTACCCTTCTGTCCCTCTTCCACCACTTCCCCTACCCCTCCCTCCCCACTCTTCCACTTCTCTTCCCCTTACCGCACCCCTCTCCCTCCCCACCCCTCCCTCTCCCCCTCCCTTCCCCCTCCCTCCCCTCTCCCCCACCCCTTCCCCCTACCCCTCTGACCCTCTTCCACCACTCTTCCTACCCCTCTCCCCCTCCCTCCCCACTTCCACTCCTCTCCCCCCTCCCACTCTCCCTCCCCACTCTTTCCCCTACCCCTCTCCCCCTCCCTCCACACTCTTCCCCCTCCCTCCCCTACCCCATCTCCCTCCCCCACACCTCTGTCATCCACCCCCATCCCTCTCTCCTCACGTCCCCCACCCCTCTCTCCTCCCCCTCTCCATCTCCCTCTCCTCACCCCTCTCCTCCCCTCCTCCCCTCACCCCCATCCCTCTCTCCCCCACCCCTTCCCTCTCTCCCCCACCCCCTTCCCCCTCTCCCCATCCCCTTCCCTCTCTACCCCACCCCCCTTCCCTCTCTACCCCACCCCCTTCCCTCTCTCCCCCACCCCCTTCCCTCTCCCCCTTCCCTCTCTCCCCCACCCTTTCCCTCTCTCCCCCACCCCTTCCCCCTCCCCCTTCCCTCTCTACCCCACCCCCTTCCCTCTCCCCCTTCCCTCTCTCCCCCACCCCCTTCCCCCTCCCCCTTCCCTCTCTACCCCACCCCCTTCCCTCTCTCCCCCACCCCCTTCCCTCTCCCCCTTCCCTCTCTCCCCCCCCCTTCCCTCTCTCCCCCCCCTGCCCTCGCGCCCCCCCTTCCCGCCCCCCCCCCTGCCCTCTCCCTCCCCCCCCTTCCCTCTCTCCCTTCCCTCCTCTCCCCCCTTCCCTCTCTCCCCCCCCCCCTTCCCTCTCCCCCTTCCCTCTCTCCCCCCCCCCCCCTTCCCTCTCTCCCCCCCCCCCCCTTCCCTCTCCCCCTTCCCTCTCTCCCCCCCCCCCCCTTCCCTCTCTCTCCCCCCCCCTCCCCCTCCCCCCTCTTCCCCCTCCATCCACCCTCTACCCCCTACCCCATCTCCCTCCTCGCCTCCCTCACCTCTCCCCCCTCTCTCCTCCTCTCCACCACATCTCTCTCCTCCCCCTCTCCATCTCCCTATCCTCACCCCTCTCCCTCTCCTCCCCCTTTTCCTCCCACCCCCATCCCTCTCTCCCCCACCCCCTTCCCTTTCTACCCCACCCCTTTCCTCTCTCCCCCGCCCCTTCCCCCTACCCCTCTGTCCCTCTTCCACCACTCCCCCTACCCCCTCCCTCCCCACTTCCACTTCTCTCCCCCTTACCCCACCCCTCTCCCGCTCCGTCCCCCACCCCTCTCTCCTCCCCCCCTCCATCTCCCTTGCCAAAGACATTCTTGCCATAGAGGGAGTATAGAGAAGGTTAACCAGACTGATTCCTGGGATGTCAGGACTTTCATATGAAGAAAGACTGGATAGACTCGGCTTGTACTCGCTAGAATTTAGAAGATTGAGGGGGGATCTTATAGAAACTTACAAAATTCTTAAGGGGTTGGACAGGCTAGATGCAGGAAGATTGTTCCCGATGTTGGGGAAGTCCAGAACAAGGGGTCACAGTTTAAGGATAAGGGGGAAATCTTTTAGGACCGAGATGAGAAAAACATTTTCACACAGAGAGTGGTGAATCTCTGGAATTCTCTGCCACAGAAGGTAGTTGAGGCCAGTTCATTGGCTATATTTAAGAGGGAGTGAGATGTGGCCCTTGTGGCTAAAGGGATCAGGGGGCATGGAGAGAAGGCAGGTACAGGATACTGAGTTGGATGATCAGCCATGATCATATTG
Source organism: Amblyraja radiata (assembly GCF_010909765.2). Classification (NCBI taxonomy): domain Eukaryota; kingdom Metazoa; phylum Chordata; class Chondrichthyes; order Rajiformes; family Rajidae; genus Amblyraja; species Amblyraja radiata. The sequence goes on from NC_045961.1 coordinate 35,279,259, forward strand.
AATGGCGGTGCAGGCTCGGAGGGCCGAATGGCCTACTCCTGCACCTAATTTCTATGTTTCTATGTTTCCCTCTCCTCACCCCTCTCCCTCCCCTCCCCCTCCTCCGCACACCCACATCCCTCTCTCCCCCACCCCCTTCCCTCTCTTCCCCCGCCCCGTTCCCCCACCCCTCTGTCCCTCTTCCACCACTCCCCCTACCCCTACCCCTCCCTCCCCACTCTTCCACTTCTCTCCCCCTTACCCCACCCCTCTCCCTCCCCACCCCTCTCTCTCCCCCTCCCTCCCCTCTCTCCCCCTCCCTCCCCTCTCTCCCCCCCCCCCTTCCCCTACCCCTCTGCTCCTCTTCCACCACTCCCCCTACCCCTCTCCCCCTCCCGCCCCACTTCCCCTCCTCTCCGCCCTCCCCCTCCCACTCTCCCTCCCCCCTCTTTCCCCTCTCTCCCCCTACCCCTCTCCCCCTCCCTCCCACCTCTCCCCCTCCCTCCCCTACCCCCTCTCCCTCCCCCCCACCTTTCTCCCCCTCTCCCTCCCCCCTCCTTCTCCTCCTCCCTCCCCCCCCCCTCTCTCTCCTCCCCTCTCCATCTCCCTCTCCTCACCCCTCTCCCTGTCTTCCCCCTCCTCCTCCCACCCCCCCCCCTCTCTCTCTCCCCCCTCCCTTCCCTCTCCCCCTCCCCCTCTTCCCCTCTCCTCCGCTCTCCCCCTCCCTCCACACTATTTCCCCTCTCTCCCCCCTACCTCTCTCCTCCTCCCTCCACACTCTTCCCCCTCTCCCTCCTCCCTCACCTCCATCCTCCCCTTCCTCTCTCCCCCTCCCCCACCCTCTTTCCCCCCTCCCCCCACCCTCTCTCACCCTCTCCCGCACCCCTCTCTCCTCCTCCCTTTCCCCCCTCTCTCCCCTCTCCCTCTCTCCTCTCCCCTCTCCCTCCTCCCCTCCCACACCAACCCCTACCCATCTCTGCCTCTTCCACCCCCCCCTACGCCTCTGCCCCTCTTCTGCACTCTTATCCTCCCCTTCCCTCACCACTATTCCCCCTCTCTCCCCCCTGCCCCTCTCCCCCTCCCATCCCACTCTTCCCCCATCCCCCCTACCACTCTCCCCCTCCCTCCACACTCTTCTCCCTCTCCCTCCTCCCTCCTCCCCCCTCTCTCCCCTTCCCCCACCTCTCTCTCCCCCTCCCTCACCCCTCGCTCATCCCCTCTCTCATCCCCTCCCCCACCCCACTCTCCTCCTCCCCTTCACCCCTCTCCCTCCTCCCCTCCCACCCCCTCCCCACCCCTCTTCACCCCCATCTCCCTCCACCCCTTCCCCTCTCTCTAGCACCACTCCCTCCTACCCCTCTCCTCCCCTTCCTGCCCTCCCCGCTCTCCTCCCACTCCCCACTCTCCTCCCACTTCCCACCCCCCTCTCTCTCCGCCTACCCCGCACTCCTCTCCCTCCCAAATCTCTCCCGTTTCCTCCTCCCCCTCTCCCCTCCCCTCTCCCCACCCCGTCTCCCCCTCCCCCCACCTGTGTGTTTGGGGGGTGGTAAGTGTGAGTGTGATGCCCCCCTTCTCCATCGTTAATGATGGGGAAGGGGGGCTTTCAAGGAGACTTAACATTTCCCCGGCATTGAGAATTCTTTCTATAACTTCCTACCACAGATTTTCTGCATTTCTTACCACCAGACAATTTAGCACTCGGCCCAGCCAATAACGGAGAAAAAAATGATAATGTGGTTTTGCCGTTAGATTCAAGGGATTTTTCTATGTCCTTGCTATTGTCTTATTCCTCTTTTGTCATTTTTGCCTCATCCCACCCCCACCACCCAAACTGTCCCTATTCTACCCACATATCTCATGTTTAGAATATTTAGAATAAGTTTTAGAATACTTAAGCTAATTCAGACACATTACTAATTCAGACCCTTTACAAATCGAACCCTATAAGGGATCGCGTGAAAGATAATATTGTTTATGTGTCAGGAAAACTTGGTATTAACACCTCCAAAGCAAATTAGGTAGAATAATTATATACATAACAACATTTTTGTGCTCAAACACCCTCCTCTCCCCCCCCCCCCCCCCCCCCCCCCCCCCTCCCCTCCCTCCCACCTGGTGCAATTCTTCCACTATCCTACCCCTTCCCTGCCCACTTTCCAACAACATTCCTCACACTGGCTCTACATCTCACTCCCTTTCTCTCCTTATCTGCCACCCAGTTGTCTCCTTTTCATCTCAAACCTCTGTCACTTACTCCACCCATCAACCCCCCCCCCTCAACTGTAACCACCTATCACTTGCCAGGCTTTTTCAGCTTTCTCCGCTGTGCATCAATCAGTCTGAGGAAGGGTCCCGACCAAAACATCGCCAATCCCTTCTCCCCACAGATCCTGCATGGCCCACTGAGTTACTCCAGTACTTTGTGTTTTACTCATGATTGCAGCATCTGTAGTTCCTTATGTCTCCAAATTTACATACTTGTTGTATTTATTTTACTTACGAACCATCAGGCAATTGTTAATAGATTTTCAGTTACATTTAAATTAATGAAGGTTTAATTGCCTGAAGTGGGAGAACCATAAAAAAACGGTAGTAATATTTTCATCTACAGACAATCCAGTTATTAAGAATACTTAAAGAATACCCAAAACCAGGGCTAGAACACAATGTACCTGGAATTACTGGAGAATATAATAATTCATTTATAGCCACGTGGTTGAAGCCATTAATGCTTAATTAGTGAAAAATGTGATTCATCCCATAATGAAATTAATTCATAAGAATAAATGAAAAAAAAATCTCTTTTGTTACGTTTGACATGTTCAAAAGTTGCTTGGAGTTCATTTTGAGGAGGTAAGCTTTCTTTGAATTATAATTTTCAGTTGAACACAAAATTAGGTTGTTCCTGTTCATCTAGAATAATCATGTTAGACAATATAATTCACAGCTCTACTGCAGCCAGTAACTCCAATTCTATGTGTTACACAAACATAAAATCATCCAGAATTGTTTGGAGTCAGTAGACTGGGCTACGTTCAAGAACTTGCCAATGGACCTGAAGTTGTTACAACTTCATAAGGAAATGTGTGGAGGAGTGTATACCCATGAAAACCAGCCGTTATTTCCTCAGTCAGAAGCCTTGGGTGAACTAGCATGTCTGCAATCTTCTGAGAACCATATCTCGAGCATTCAAGTTCTGCAATGCAGCTTCATATAAGAAGTCCAGATATGACCACAATAAGGCCATCAAAAATGCTAAAACTGACTTTCACGTTAAAATGAAGGACAACGTGGATGCTCAGCAGCTGTGGCAGGGCTTGGACCCTTCCTAAAAGGCAAAATGTAATGGCAGCTCAAACAGCAGTAAGGCGTCACTCCCGAATGAGCTCAATGCGTTCTTTGCACACTTCGATGAGGAGAACACTGATCTGCCTACTCAGCCTCCCCGTAGCCCCCATGATTCTACATTCTCTGTCACTGAGGCCGGTGTCAGAAGATCCTTCAGGAGGGTGAACCCTCAGAAAATGTCTGAACCTGATGGTGTACCTGGTCGTGTTTTCAAAACCTACTTGGACCAACTGGCTGGAGTTTTTCCAGATATCTTCAACCTCTCAATACTGAGGTCTGAATTTCCCATCTGCTTTAAAATCGCATCAATAATACCAATGCATAAGAAGAACAGGGTTACATACCTCAATGACACCGACCGGTGATGCTTATGTTTGTGATGATGAAGTGCTTTGAGAGGTTGGTCCTGCATGTCAACTTCTACCTCAAAGAACCTGAACCCACTACAATTTGTCTACTGCCACAATAGATCAATGGATGAGATCTCGCTGGCTCTCCATTCTGCACTACCGTTGTTGACTGAAATACGGATAATGATCATTCAAAGTATAGGAGGGAGATCGATCGTCTGATTGAAAAGTGCCAAAACATCAATCTTGCTCTCAACATTAGTAAAACCAAGGAACTGATCGTTGACTACAGAAGTGGAAAGCCGAAGGTTCAGAGAAGATATAAGGACCTGTCCCACTTACACGACCTTTACAGGCGACTGCTGGCACCCGTCATAGGTCGCCGAAATGTTTAACATGTTGAAAATTCAGCGGCGACCAGAAAGACGTTACGACTCTTTGGAGACCACTCACAACCATAGGAGATCTCTCACGACCTTACAGGCGACCCCTGGCAACATGTCGCGGGTGACCTCTCACGACCATAGGAGGCCTCTCACGACCATACAGGCTGTATGGTCATGAGAGATCTCCTATGGTCGCGAGAGGTCTCCAAAGAGTCGTAGCGTCTTTCTGGTCGCCGCTGAATTTTCAACATGTTGAAAATTTCAGCGACCTATGACGTGTGCCGGCAGTCGCCTGTAATGGTCGCGTAAGTGGGCCAGGTCCTTTATGAAGATTTATTTTCCAGGACTTGAGAGGGAGAAGTTGAGCAGGAGGACGAGGGGTGATCTTGTAGAAGTGTATAAATCTTGAGAGGAATAGAGTGGGTAGACACACAGAGTCTCTTGCTCAGAGTAGGGAAATTGAGCACCAGAGGACATAGGAAGGGGGAAAGATTTATTAGGAATCTGAGGTGTAGCTTTTTCACCCAAATGGTGGTGGGAGTATGGAACAAGCTGTCAAAAGAGGTAGGTGCGTCAGGGACTATTGCAACATTTAAGAAACAACTAAACTAAGTGCTCCCCCAATGCAATATTCCACCACTCACACGTTCCCCACACGCAACCTGTTCCCCCATCGCAATATTCCCCAACCCATGCATAGCCCCCAACTGCGCAGGCACGGCTCATTTCCCCTCATCCCCCAGCACTCCCCCTCCTCTTCACCCTCCCTCTTCTTTCCCCTCTCCCAATCCCTCCCTCTCCCTCTCTCTCCTTTCCCCTACCCTCAGTCACACCCTCCCTCCCTCCATAACTCCTCTTCCCTCCCATCCCTCTATACCCACTCCTCACCTCCCCTATCCCACCCTCTATCCCTCCTGACCTCCCCCACCGCACTCCTCCCTACCCCCTCCTATCCCTCTATCCCCACTCCCTACCTCGCCCACTAACCACCTACTCTCCCTCTATTCCCCCTCCTCCCCCACTTTCCCTCCTCACGTCCCCAAGATCTTTCCCCTCTCCTTCTCCCCTCCCCCAATCCCTCCCTCACCTCTCCCTCCCTCTCCTTTCCCCTACCCTCAGTCACTCGCTCCCTCCCTCCCACCCTCCATAAAAAGCAGCATCTGCAGTTCCTTCCTCCACAGGTCATTCATTGTTAGCTGGGGTTTAGATCCCATAGACTTGACGATTGGACCAGTTTGCATCGTGTATATGTGTGTGAGTTACTCAAACTCCGCGCAAACTGCTCGGCCACCCCTGCAACCCGACACTCCCTTCCTCTCTCCACCCGCTCCGGCTGAGCTGCCGCTCGGCCCGTCCCCGCCCTGCCCGCCCGCCCGCTGCTACCGCTCGGCCCTGCCTGTTCTCTGCCACTGCCGGGCCTGGCCAAGGTGGGAGAGGGGGGGGATGGAGTTGGTCTTTGTCACAGTGGGCACCACGAATCTCCTCCGAGAGGGCCATGAGGGTGAGTAACCCAATGGAGGCGGCGGTGGAGGAGACGGACGGTCGCAGCCATTCACCCGGGGGTACGGTAGACGGGACGGCCATTGCCGCAGAGGGTGGGCGGGGAAGAGGGGTGAGTAAGGGAGAGAGAGACGGGACCAGAGCCTACACTGACCCCATCCCACCCCACCCTCTGCAGCCGCTGCCGGTGGTGGGGGAGACGGTAGACAAGTTACTGCGAGGAGCGGAGAGAGGAGTTTGTGAGTGAGACGAGAGAGACCACGGTGCAGGAAGGGGTGTCGCTGTCCCAGCCGTGTCATTGACTGACAGGAGAGGAGATCAATCTGTGTGGCGCTGACTGACGCGGATGCGCATGCGCGGTTTTTAACTTTTAAAATATACCAAAACTTGTTGCACTTGCAGCACAGGAGAATGGTGAGTAAGGTGGCGAAAAATCATAGCACTATCGTGTACCGTTTTTGAGCAAATAGAAAACCACCCAAACCGGAAGAGCACAAGTTATGTACTAGTTCAAGTAGGACCCGTTGGGTCTCTGTCACACGAGAGGCCTGGTCCCCCAATGCAACCCATTCCCCAACACAACCCGTAGCCCCCACGGGAGGTGTGGTCCCCCAACTGAAGCCGTTCCCCAACGTAAGATTCCATAACTCCCCTGCCTCCCTCAGCATTGGACTTAAAAAATAATTCCAATTGCACTCCCCCTGCCGGCCGCAACAGTTCCAATTGCCATATCAATTTGCCCTCCCCCTCCTGTTGAAGCACATACTGTGATATCCCATTGAGGTGAAAAGTTCAGAGTGTTCCTGTCTTGCAACTTTGTATCGAAGTGTGCAGGAAACTGGAAGGTAGGATTTTAAGAGTAAAAATCTTGTTAAAGTTGGCATATTTAAACCTTTATTCATCGATAACTCGTGAAATATAGCCGAGCCGAGCGCAGCTGAGCTGAGCCAAGCCGAGTAAGGCTGAGGCCAGCGAGTTTGCCTGAGGCCGAGAAAGTGAATGAAATCAAAGCGGGCCGAGCCGACCGAGCAGGGCCTGAATAAAAGCAAGGCGTGTGAGCCGACCGAGCGGGAGGGCTGAGCCCACCGAGCGGGGGGCCCGAGCCGAGCAAGCGGGGCCGAGCAGAACGAGCGGGACCTAGCTGGGTGAGCGGGGCCGAGAAATTGAATAAAAGCAAGGTTAATCTTTTTATACAAAGCGCGAGGTGTTTTAAAATAAATCTTATCTTTAAAGACGGCGAAAATGAGGCAGTCTACCTAAAGCACTGCAGAAGTGACTATTGGGGAGCTGATGAAGCTGTTTTTGAAATGAGGCCCTCCTCCTGATGTCACTGGAATGTGGTGCAATATTCAGTTTCACTACCATTGGGGGTTGGGGGGCATTGTGACATCATTGGAAGCTGGTGTTTTAAAAGGTGGTTTTGGCTTTTTTTGAAACTTTAATCATGAATAACCTGGGGGGGATCGGGCGGGGAGGTGGCATGGCAGCTTGAGAGCCCACTGTGATTGGTGCACTGTAAGTGGCGTTGTGACATCATCACTGGAAGCTGCTGGAAAAAAACCCTGTGAGAAGCTGCGGTTACTGTTGGCAACGTCCCATTGTGATGTAATTGTGGCACTCGGCAGCTTGAGAGCCCATTGTGATAGGTGCACTGTGAGTGGCATTGTGAAATCATCACTGGAAGCTGCTGGAAAAAGGCTTTCTGTAAGAAGTGGTTTTTGGCTTTTTTGAAAACTTTATTCATCAATAACTTGTGAATATAGGATGAAATCTTAAATGAACCTGAGTATAGCGTGGACAAGAAAAGGGGTGTTAGAATATGTAAAAATCTGAGCGCTCGCGCGTAGCATTTAGAGCAAGATACAAAACATACATATAACACACACACATACAACACACATAAAAGATGAGACTTTTGATAGATAGATAGATAGATAGATAGATAGATAGATAGATAGATAGATAGATAGATAGATAGATAGATAGATAGATAGATAGATAGATAGATAGATAGATAGATAGATCGTACATGGATAGGAGAAGTTTGGAGGGATATAGGTCAAATTCAGGCAGGTGGGACTAGTGTAGATGGGACATGTTGGTCAGTGTGGGCAAGTTGAGCCAAAGGGCCTGTGCCCACGCTTTATAACTCTATAACTCTGTTAATTCTAGATAGTTAATGAATCTAATAAATCTAAAATTGGCAGTGTCTGCAATTCCTCGAGTTTTTAGGAATGAATGATTCATCTCCTGGGTACTAGATTTAGGTTTTCGAGTTTTAGAGATACAACACGGAAACCAACTCCTTGGCCCACTGAGTCCATACTGACCGTCGATCACCCATTCACGCTAGTTCTATGTTATCCCACTTTTTCATTCACTCACTACATATTGGGATCAACATTTTTTAGAGGCCAATTAGCCTACAAACATGTATGTCTTTGGGATGTGGGGAAAAAACAGAGCACTGGAGGAAACCCACATAATCCTCCCTCATCCCACACAGACAGCACCTGAGTTCAGGATTGAACCCGGGTCTCTGGCACTGTGAGGCAGCAGCTCTACCAGTTGTGCCACTGTGCCACCCATGGCAAACAGTGAGAAACATTAAGGATACACAAGGAACTACTGATGCTGGTTAACAAAAAGAAACACAATGTGCTGGAGTAACTCAGCAGGTCGGACAGCATCTCTGGAGCACATTGATAGATGACAATTCAGGTCCTTGAGATGTTTGCGGACCTGAATACTGTTGAGTATACAAAGGCAGGAGTGCAAATATATCATTGGGGCAAAAGACTAATCGAACCATCTAGTAGCTGGTTCCCTCCGAGGAACTAGGAACTAGGGGTAGAGGGAAGGACCAGTGATTGCAGTCCTGATCAAAACATAGAGAGCAGGCACTTTGACCACTAGGGGCGCCAGGGAGATGGCAGCCCTGCCGGCAGTCTGTTCGTTTTTACTTTCTTTTTGTTATTTTTTAGTGTGTTAAAAGTTTTCTTAATGTTCTTTGGTATGTTTTCTGTGGGAGAAGGGGGGAGGGGATCGGGGGAAACTTTTTTTCAAGCTCCTACCTTCCCGGAGATGTAATCAATTTTCGGATCACATTCTCCGGGCTCTGCGGCCTACCATCGCTGGAGCTGGAGGCCTCCTCGGACTGTCGTGAGCTCCACCGCGAGGCGCGGACTTAACATCGGAGCAGATCCCTTGCCTGGGATTGCTCCCACCGTGACCACCGTGGACTTACCATCTAGGGCTCGCAGTCTTGGTAGAGGCTAGTCGGGAGCTCCAACGAGCATATCAGGAAGGTAGACAAAATGTATATCAGGAAGATTGTTTGTGGCCTCCTTAGTGAAGAAGAATCCAAAGTACCTGTTCAACTCATCTGCCATTTCCTTGTTCCCCATAATAAATTCACCTTATTCAGTCTTCAAAGGTCCAAATTTGGTCTTAACTATTTTTTTCCTCTTCACATACCTTAAAGGGCCTGTCCCACTTGCGCGTCCTTGGCTCGCAAATTACGCGACCTCGTGGTCGCTTGATGCGTACAGGCACCGTATGGCCGCGTGGGGCCGGTTCCACTTAGAAGCGCGGAGGAGTATGGAGTTGTACGGGGCCGGTCACGACATCGCGCGGGGCTCAGAAATTCTTGCAGTGAACAAAATCTTTGCGCGCCAAGGGCCTGTCGCGGAACTGACGGCCAACAGCAGCAGCAGAAGCAGGCAAACGATCGCCGAACTCGGCCTGGGGCTCACGACCGTTGTGGTCCGGATCTGCCCCCACTTCCACTCCCAGAGCGGGGCCAAGAAAATTGAAGATAGATACAAAATGCTGGAGTAACTCAGCGGGACCGGCAGCATCTCTGGAGAGAAGCAATGGGTGCCATTTCGGGTCAAGACCCTTCTTTTCAGACTGAAGAAGAGTCTCGACACGAAATGCCACCCATTGCTTCTCTCCAGAGATGCTGCCGGTCCCGCTGAGTTACTCCAGCTTTGTGTCCATCTTCAAATTATGTCACGCGCTCCAGATGGCTGTTCGTATGCATGTAATCGCGCCCGACCTTCGCTCGACCGTCTCGCCTTCGTACCTCATCTTTTCTCCCCGTATTGTCTTTTTAGTTATCTTCTGTTGCTCTTTAAACATTCCCCAATCCTCTTGCTTCCAGTTCATCTTTGCTATGTTATACTTCTCTTTTATTTTTATACTGTCCCTGATGTCCCTTGTCAGCCACAGTCACCCCTTAATCCCCTTGGAATCTTTCTTCCTCTTTGGAATGAATTGATCCTGCACCTTCTGCAGTATTCATAGAAATACCTGCCATTGCTGTTCCACAGTCATCCCTGCTAGGGTATCTTTCCAGTCAACTATGGCCAGCTCCTCCCTTTATTCAACTGTAACACTGACACCTCCGATTTACCCTTCTCTCTCTCCAATTGTAGATTAAACCTGACCATAGTATGGTCACTACCTCCTAATGGCTCCTTAACCTCAAGTTTCTTTATCAAATCTGATTCATTACATAACACTAAATCTAGAATTGCCTTCTCCCTGGTAGGCTCCAATACAAGCTGCTCTAAGAATCCATCCCGAAGGCACTCCACAAACTCCCTTTCTTGGGGTCCAGTACCAACCTGATTTTCCCAGTCTACCTGCATGTTGAAATCTCCCATACAATCGTAGCATTACCTTTACGACATGCCAATTTTAACTCCTGATTCAACTCGCACCCTATATCCAGACCACTGTTTGGGGGCCTGTAGATTAGTCCCATTAGGGTCTTTTTACCCTTACAATGCCTTAGTTCTATCCATACTGGCTCCACATCTCCTGTTTCAATGTCACCCCAGGGACTGAATTTCATTCCTCACCAACAGAGCTACCCCACCCCCTCTGCCCACCTGTCTGTCTTTTCGATAGGAGGTATACCCTTGAATATCCAGTTCACAGCCCTGGCCCTCTTGCAGCCATGTCTCTAATTCCCACAACATCAAACAATTGAAGGTAAAAAGGGATATATAGTTAATGGGGTCCTGGCCCATCATAGCACCTTTAATAATGGTTGTCCCAGTACTTACTCCTGGTAATATTCTAAAATAATATTTGCATGGAAGATGACATCACTTGATGCATGTCTGATGTGAAAAGATGTGTAAGTGTGACTACAATAAGCCTTGCCTAGTCGAGCTATCAGAGTGATGTGAAATGCCCTAGTTCTTTATAAAATGTAGCTGACTGCTGTTTTGCATGATATTATTGAATTAGCAATGTGATAACAATGTGTATAATTCTATCTTCATTATAATTTCTTTGAAAAATAAACTTTGAAATTAAACTACTGAATGTAACATGCCGGGTGTGATATTATTGCACTATCTGAGAATGATCATAATTCAATCGTACTGTTAGGCTTAATTATCTCATCAACTTCATTAAGTTAATTACCCCTGTTGCTTATCTTCTGTGGAATTAATTAAGAAGTAAAGTAAGTTTCTAGGTTGTTAGTTTAATTTATTGTCATGTGTACGGAGGTACAGTGAAAACCTTTTGTTGTAATATATCCTGTCAGCAGAAAGACAATACAATTGGGCCATTTATGGTGTATAGAGACATGATAATAAAGGAATAACATTTAGTGCAAGGTAAACCCAGCAAAGTCTGATCAAGGAAAGTCCGAGGGTCACCAAAGAGGTAGATAGTAGTTCAGCACTGCTCCCTGGTTGTGGTAGGATGATTCAGTTGCCTGATAACAGCTGGGAAGAAACTGTCCCTGAATCTGGAGGTGTGCGTTTTCACCCTTCTATATGTTTTGCCTAATGGGAGAGGGGAGAAGAGCGAGTGGCTAGGGTAAGACTCGTCCTTGATTATGTTCCTGGTCTGGCCGAGGCAGTGGCAGGTATAAATGGAGCCAATAGAAGAGAGGTTGGTTTGTGTGATGGTCTGGGCTGCGTCCACACTTTGCTGCGGTCTTGGATGGAACCGTTACCAAATCAAGCTGTGATGTATCCTGATAAAATGCTTTCTATCGTGCATCTGTGGAAGTTGATGAGTTGTAGGGGACATGCCAATTAAATTGCATTTTTAATAATTATTGTATAATTTTATTAATAGATTCTGAATTAACCATGATGAACAAACTATTAAATTAGACCTAGTGGTCTTAATACTTTGGAGTGACACGTAATGAAGCAAACAGAGTTGCTGCCTCAAAGCTCCAGCACCTGGGTTTGACACTGACCTTTGCTGCTGTCTATGTGGAGTTTGCATATTTTCCCTGTAACAGCATGGGATTCTCCCAGGTGTTCTGGTTTCCTCCCAGATCCCAAAGACATGCAGGTTGGTAAATTAACTGGCCACTGGAATGGCCTCTCGTATGTAGGTGAACCCGTGGGGGTGAGAAGGTGAGGAGAATCAAGTGAGTGTTCTATGGTTGGCGCAGACTCAATTGGCCTGTTCCAGTGCTTTATCACACTGAGTGTTTGATTCGATAACTTAATTCATATACTCTGTCTCAATGCTATTTATTTTTCAATTCACTGTTAGTCTCGGGGGCAAAATGTCTGTCTGCTTTACATTTGCCAATCAAAATTTCCAGAAAAAATCATCCTGATATTCTTCAACTCCATCTCAAGCATTGTGGTTTCATATGCCTCAATATAAATGTTGCTGTTTCTCCCCTGGTTTTGTTATGTCATTCTGATTTGAGATTGGCGGTCCAGTTTCTTCTTCAGATGGCTTTTACCTTGCAAATGTAGTTTTGCTTCAAAATACTTTATGATGGAACGTGATTCTTGAAACATAACTTTCGTTATTCTGCAGTCACTGTCTTTCCTTGGAGAGCTTATGTTTTTTTTGTGTTTTAATTTTGCAGAGGCATTATTCAATTTTCTTAGCAAATATTAGTGTCAACATGTACAGAAAAATTAAAGCATGTCCATACTAAGATGTGGAAAGAAAGCAGATCTGATATAGATAATATGCTTTAGCTACTTATTAATGAAACTGATTGGGCAATTAGCCTGTAGCAGGCATGAATGAATTATGATTATTCTCAAGGTAGGAATAATTGTATATTTTGCTTGGCATAATGCATTAAGATGAAATGCTGAAGAACTATATATGGGGCCAAGGTCATTCTTTTTTTTCCCCCAAATACAAACACATGACAACTGTCTGGGTAGATATATCATGAACAGCTTTTACCTTTCATGTATATTCTTGGGAAGATATATTTTATAGTGGAATAAATATTAACATGATGCTTGAAACATAGCTATCATAATTTTACATTTCTGCCATTGTATACAGTTCTAAAATCAATGTTAATTCCGCCGTCATGCCAATTGCAAACCAGGTACATCGACCTGTTTAGGTGGGAGCACATTGGGTGGCAAGAACAGGGAACATGCCAGAAAACAATGCAGTGTTATATGCTCGGTGTGGCCAGGAAGTTAAAGCCACAATTGGTGAAATATCCTCGCTGTCAGACTGCATCCAATGCTCAACCCATAGACACATGGTTGTGCAGGCAATTGTAAGGAGGACATCTCTATCTCCACAGGAGCAAAGAGAAAGTTCAAAGGATGGGTAGATTACTATTGCATGGATCCAATCTCAATTTATAGAACATTGCACAAGATAGTACATTTAATTTGCAGAAATTGTAAAACATTCTCATTAACTTGCAAAAATGTTCTACATTTTGGAAGGGTGAATAGGGGCCAACAACCAGCTGCTCACCCAACAAGTAGCTTTCTAAATCCTCACTTGCCAGGTAAGTTAATTCCTTCACTGCTTGGACCAAGGAATATTCCAACGTTTGGGCATCATAAAATTTCCATTTGCAGCTATGCGGGCATCACCAAGATTTTAAACGAGAATCTGACCCATTTGTTAGTATAAAACTTGCTGAATGAGAATGGGCAGGAAGGGCTCACAGGCTTCATTGGGGACAAAGATGGTGTGGGGTACAAGTAATGTACAAAGAATTTCAATATTTCAATGTTGACATTTTATCAAAATATCAATAACCTGAAGTGTTCTCTTCCCACATGTTGCAAGTTTTTGAATTTTAATTTTAAATCTAAAATGTTAATATTTTTGTTCTTTTAAAACAAGCACAAATTCTCAATAGCTATGCCATCCACTTTATTGTTGGATTGCTTTTACATTACATCTCCTGGCAAGCAGGCCCAACTCTTCCATTGTGGACTGACAATGGAGGACTCGCCTGCCACAGACCGACGCCAGAGGACCCACCTGCTGTGGACAGAGGAACGAGGATCACCCACCGCGAACTGATGATGGAGGACCCATTCCGTAGGCCTAGCTCACCCGCCGCAGACTCCGAATTGGCCCCGAGCCACAGACGTCGATGAGAAGCACACTGCAGAGAGCGAGGTGGACCGAGAACGAGGTGGACCAGCGAGAGCAATGGAGGAACCCGGCAAAGGGCCCCCAAGAACAAAGGGGGGGCCGCTGAGAGTGACGGGGTGCCCAGCAGGGGGGATGCAGAGAACAAAGAGGGGCCTGCTGCCACATGGGGCGGTAGGCAGTAGATAGGACTGTTCGGTATCTTTGTAACTTTATTGGCTCCCACATGTGGTGACACTTGTGTACTGCCTAGGTTGTCTGCAAAACAAAGCATTTCACTATACCTAGGTACATGTGACACTAAAGTATTATTAATTAATTCATTCATTAGTATGATTAGCCCCTATAAAAATGATGCCACATCATCTGAAACACATAAATGATAGTTAGGGCTGGAAAGACCTTCAGAAGTTGACTGCTTATAAAATCCTCTATCACTGTTGAAATTCTAATTCAGCAGTGCTCCTTTTCCACAATCATGCCAATCTACAGTGCCCTCCATAATGTTTGGGACAAGGACACATCATTTATTTACTTGCCTCTGTGCTCCACAATTTGAAATTTGTAATTTAAAAAATCGCATGTGGTTAAAGTGCACATTGTCAGATTTTATTAAACGGTATTTTTATACATTTTGGTTTCACGATGTAGAAATTACAGCTGTGTTTATACATAGTCCCCCCATTTCAGGGCACCGCAATGTTTGGGACACATGGCTTCATAGGTGTTTAATTGCTCAGGTACGTTTAAATGCCTCCTTAATGCAGGTATAAAAGAGCTCTCAACACCTAGTCTTTCTGCCAGTCTTTCCATCACCTTTGGAAACTTTTATTGCTGTTTATCAACATGACCAAAGTTGTGCCAATATAGTCAAAGAAGCCATTATGAGACTCAGAAACAAGAATAAAATTGTTAGAGACATCAGCCAAATGTTAGGCTTACCAAAATGAACTGTTTGGAACATCATTAAGAAGAAAGAGCACTGGTGAGCTTACTAATCGCAAAGGGATTGGCAGGCCAAGGAAGACCTCCACAGCTGAATTCAGAAGAATTCTCTCTATAATAAAGAAAAATCCGCAAACACCAGTCCGACAGATCAGAAACACTCTTCAGGTGTGGATTTGTCAATGACCACTGTCCGCAGAAGACTTCATGAACAGAAATACAGAGGCTACCCTGCAGATGCAAACCACTGGTTAGCCACAAACATAGGATGTCCGGGTTACAGTTTAGAATAGAATAGAATAGTTTCTTTATTGTCATTGTAACATGAACCATGTACAACGAAATTGTAAAATGTCAGCCAGTCAGTGCACCATTCAAACATTTCTAAAAGCTAACGATACATACAAGGTAAAATATTTAAAAAAAGATAAACAACTAAAATAAATATCATGAAAATAGCACGCATAAACACCCAGCCCTACATCCTTCTGTCGATTTCACAGTCTCTTAGTATGTATCGCCCCTGCGTTCCTTGGCGGCTACATTTAGTGCCTTTATAGCAGTGGGGTAAAAACTGTTTTTAAGTCTGTTTGTCCTTGTCCTTGTAGATCTGTACCGTCTGCCTGACGGTAACAGTTCAAACAGGGAGTGTCCGGGGTGGGAAATGTCCTTTATAATACTCTGGGATTTTTTGATGCAGCGGGAACTGTGTAAGTCCTCCAAGGTAAGGAGAGGGCAGCCGACAATCCTCTGGGCGTTGTCAATGGCCCTCTGGAGCGCTTTCCTCTGAGCCGCTGTGCAGCTGGTGTACCATACGCATACACAGTATGTTAGGATGCTCTCAATGGAGCACCGATAAAAGGACAGCAGCAGTCTCTGAGTGATGTTATTCTTCCTGAGCACCCTCAGGAAGTGCAGTCTCTGCTGGACCTTTTTCAGCAGCGCAGAGGTGTTCACGCTCCACGTCAGGTCCTCCTCAATATGGATTCCCAGGAAGCGGAAATCCGCCACCCTTTGCCAAGAAGAACTTAAAAGAGCAACCAGAGTTCTGGAAAAAGACGTGGACAGATGAGATGAGCATTAACTTATATCAGAGTGATGGCAAGAACAAAGTATGGAGGAGAGAAGGAACTGCCCAAGATCTAAAGACAATAGACAATAGACAATAGGTGCAGGAGCAGGCCATTTGGCCCTTCGAGCCAGCACCGCCATTCAATGTGATCATGGCTGATCATCCCCAATCAGTACCCTGTTCCTGCCTTCTCCCCATATCCCCTGACTCTGCTATTTTTAAGAGCCCTATCTAGCTTACTCCTTATTCTTAAACTGTGGCCCCTGGTTCTGGTCTCTCCCAACATCGGGAACATGTTTCCTGCCTCTAGCGTGTCCAAATGCTTAACAATCTTATATGTTTCAATGAGATTGCCTCTCATCCTTCTAAACTCCAGAGTGTACAAGCCCAGTGGCTCCATTCTCTCAGCATATGACAGTCCCGTTATCCCGGGAATTAACCATGTAAACCTACGCTGCACTCCCTCAATAGCAAGAATGTCCTTTCTCAAATTAGGGAACCAAAACTGCACACAATACTCCAGGTGTGATCTCACTAGGGCTCGGTACAACTGCAGAAGGACCTCTTTGCTCCTATATTCGATTCCTCTTATAAAGGCCAACATGCCATTCGCTTTCTTCACTGCCTGCTGTACCTGCATGCTTACTTTCATAGACTGATGTACAAGGACTCCCAGATTCCATTGTACTTCCCCTTTTCCCAACTTGACGCCATTTAGATAGTAAAGGGAACTAACCCCCAAAGCAAGCATAAGCTAAAGATGGCTGCAATACAGGCCTGGCAGAGCATCACCAGAGAAGACACCCAGCAACTGTTGATGTCCATGAATCGCAGACTTCAAGCAGTCATTGTATGCAAAGGATATGCAACAAAGTACTAAACATGACTACTTTCATTCACATTGCTGTGTCCCAAACATTATGGTGACCTGAAATGAGGGGGGGGGGGGGGGGGGGGGGGGACTACGTATAAACACTGCTGTATTTTTCTACATGGTGAAACCAAAATGTATAAAAATGGCCTTAATTAAAATCTGACAATGTGCACTTTAACCACATTTTTTTTTTCTATTACAAATCTCAAATTGTGGAATACAGAGGCAAATAAATAAATGATGGGTCTTTGTCCCAAACATTATGGAGGGCACTGTACAAATGTCTTTTCAAGTTAAAGCTCTTAAGACATTTTTTCACAGTCATGCATAACTATCTAGCTTGGCTTGCAGTGATGTCAAAAATTGTTATGTAAATTTCCTCAAATTCTTCATCTGCTGCCGCAATGCCAGTGTAATCCTTAGATACATACATAAGTGGGATTTTCACTTCTATTTCTACTGTCAAATTGAAGAAATATCAAGCACATTGATGTTATTTTTAATTTTTTCCACAATTATTTTCTATTAATCTATTTTTGGAAAGTTTTGGCCTGTGCTCTAATGAAGAGTTCATCGTGTTTTCTATAATTTCACCACTTCCAAAGACCCATTATTCATGACAGCTGCAGTCAACTGAACATTTGACAGTCAATTAAGTAAATTAGTAGATGTAAACCTCTTTCATTCCTTGCTAAATTGGCAGTTCTATTATTGAAGTGCTCCTTTTGAGCATTTGCAATATTTAATGCATCATTTTCTGTGAGGATTTTTCATATTTCATGGTATCTATTAAAAATCCACGTGTCCTCTATTATTCTGATGCTGCTGCTTATAATTATGTATAACATTAATTATACATTTAATTTGGGACATGGATCAAGCATTCACTATAACTCCAATACGTACACGTACCTGTAGTGATGTTATGGTAGGTATTTCAAGAGCCAAATGTTTATTGCCATGTGTCTCTAAAGGGAACAATGGAATTCTTCCTTGCAGCAACATAACAGATATACAAACATTGTACTCGGTAGACAATATAGTACAAAGACAAAAAATGTGAAGGCTGTGTCTAGTGGACCGTCAAATGTTCAATGTGAAAACTGTAATGCTTTTCTGCTACGGCTTGCATCAAGTACGATGTTTATAAATTTACACTTTGCCTGAAGTATCAAACCAGATTTGATGCTCAGTTCTCTGGAGTTGCCTTAAATCTACAAATTTCTTATTCATTGGGAAGATTGCCGCCCATAAGTTATGTTTGACATCTTTCATCTTCTAAGTGATTTGTTATAGACAACCAATTTTCCCATTCTATTCCTATCAGTTAAATAGTTTTAATAATTTTTTTGTAAATATTGGACCAGACCTGGCTAAACAAATCCCTGATTCAGGGACATCTGGAGAAACTCCTGAGAATTTAGTGGAGAGAAATCCCTGCTCTATGTTTCTTACGGCAGTAGAAGAAAAAGAACTGTTGGATATTGTCAAAACATGTAAAAATAAAAAGTCTACCGATTTCAACGACATTGACATGTCGCTAGTTAAGATGGTCATCGAGGGGATCTCCAAACCTTTAACATTCATCTGTAATTTATCCTTCCAAACCGGTACTTTCCCAATTCAAATGAAAATAGCAAAAATAATACCAATATACAAAACTGGGAACAAGCATCATTTTACAAACTATAGACCTGTTTCCTTACTCCCACAATTTTCCAAAATATTAGAAAAAATGTTTAATAATAGATTAGACAAATTTGTAGAAAAGAATAAATTAATCACAGAAAGTCAATATGGATTCAGAACAAATAGATCAACATCACTTGCAATACTAGAATTAATTGAAGACATCACAAACGCCATTGATAAGAAATTATATGCAGCTGGGATATTTATTGACATAAAAAAAGCATTTGATACAATTAATCATGATATTTTATTTAAAAAATTGGAGAGGTATGGAATTAGAGGAATAGTACTGGACTGGATTAAAAGCTACTTAAGGAATAGGCAACAGTTTGTAAATCTGGGTAGTCATAATTCTACATGCTTGGACATTGTGTGTGGTGTACCACAGGGGTCAGTGCTGGGCCCAAAATTATTTATCATGTACATAAATGATATTTGTAATGTGTCCAATGTCTTGAGGCTGGTTTTGTTTGCAGATGATACAAATATTTTTTGTTCTGGGGAAAATTTAAAACAGCTATTGGATAAAATAATAAAAGAAATGGGTAAATTGAAAATATGGTTTGATAGGAATAAAATTTCATTAAATCTGAGTAAAACTAAAATAATGTTATTTGGTAATTGTAGAATAAATACACTAGTAAGTATAAAGATAAATGGGGTGGAAGTTGAAAGAGTGCATGAAAATAAATTTCTTGGGGTTATAATTGACGATAAAATAAGCTGGAAATCACATATTAAACATGTAAAATTAAAATTGTCAAAAAGTATCTCTGTATTATACAAAGCCAAGCAAGCTCTGGATTACAAATCACTCCGTATTCTTTATTGTTCATTGATTTTACCCTACTTAAATTATTGTGCAGAAGTCTGGGGTAATAACTATAAAAATTCGATACACTCATTAATCATGATGCAAAAAAGAGCAATTCGTATTATCCATAATGCTAAGTATCTGGGTCATACGAATCCATTATTTTTAGAGTCAAAATTATTTAAATTAGAAGATTTGGTTACATTCAAAACAGCTCAGATAATGTTTAGGGCCAAAAATAAAAATTTACCTGGAAACATTCAAAAATTATTTAACGAGCGTGTGGGGGGTTACAATTTAAGAGGAATATTTAACTTTAAGAAACAAAAAGTCCGTACGACTAGAAAAACCTTTTGTATTTCGGTTTGTGGAGTAGGAGTGTGGAATAAATTGAACGGGGAATTGAAGCAATGCACAAACATGAATCATTTTAAAATGATATATAAAAAAATAATTCTCAAGGGGTACAGGGATGGAGGGGATGGTTGACAAGTGGGGGTTAGTGTTTATCTATTGCTTTACTATTGTTTACTTATGTTTGGGTACTTCAGTTATGAAGTTTGTATGTACATAATAGTTGTATGTATATATATGTTTGTAGGTATTACGGGAAATTGCCTAGGGTAGTATTATTAATAGAAATGAATTGATTTTTAGATATGGTAGAAGTGTTGGGGAAAAGGGGTGAGATTTAATAAGTTATTCTTCTTCTCACTCCTTTTCGAGCTTGTACAGACACAGAGTTGGACATTGGAACTTTGATTTTGTTCTTCTCATTGCTTTGTAAATATTGATTGTAATGTCCAATTGTTTGATAATTTCGATTTTGTTAATATTAATGTCGTTAATGTCTTTACTTGTTCGGAATAAATAAATAAATAATAATAATAATAATAATAATCACTGAGTAACAAACAATTTTACATTTGAAATACATTGAAAAGTCCTACATTATATTAGGTTTATTATAATTGTCAGTCTTTCACTGCAATAATGCTCTGCCTGCTAATAGCATTTTACCAGACAAGATAAGGAAAAGGTTGTTGGGGAAGGTACTTGCTGGTAGGTAGTGTTGTACAATTTAGTATCACTTGACATTAGTTTCTGACAGAAACCCTATTGCCTCAGACAGCTATTGTTTTCCAAAATGTGGAACAAAATATTACACTTGCAGGTAAACAAAATTGGAAAATGTTGGAAATCAAATAAGGCAAGAAGTTTAATAGAAAGGAAGATTTTGGCCAACTTTACAGAAATAATAATGGTTAGGCATAACAGTGCTGGCATTTATTGTTAGGTAAGCCTAATAGCATCTTACATTCACACGTGCCAAAATAAATCTGCAACCTAGGAGCTGTAGCTTAGAGTTGGCTGCCTGTTGCCTTGACACTGAAATAATGCCAAGAACTTCTGGTCATTACTCATGGATGCCTCTTTCAAAATATCTGAATACGTTTAGTCTTTTGTATAGAGGAGCCAGTGATAAATAACACTGAGCAATCTCTCAATGCAAAAAAAGGTAATTTTACAAGTGAAGAAATGAAGAAATATTGTTACAGATTTTCAGGGAACAAAATAGTTTGGCTTTATTTCTCTTTTCTGTCTGTTCTTTAAGCCTGCATTAATACCCCATCTTTAGTTTAGTTTAGAGATACGGCATGGAAACAGGCCCTTCGGCACACTGAGTCTGCGCCGACCAAAGATCTCCACACACTAGCACTATCCACACACTAGGGTCAATTTTTTTACAATTTTACCAAGCCAATTAACCTACAAACCTGTACGTCTTTAAAGTGTGGGAGGAAACTGGAGCTCCCGGAGAAAACCACGCAATCACAGGGAGAACGTATGAACTCCGTACAGATGGCATCTGTAGTCAGGATCGAAGCCGGGTGCGTTAAGGCAGTAACTCAACCGCTGCACCACCATGCTGCCCTTTGTTTCAAATATATATTTCCCATATTTTACCACTCAGTTTAGAGTCTATGGATTGCAGTGAGTCCAATTGTTCAAAATTGGGAGTCCAATTGTTCAAAAAGCTTCCTTTTCTTTCTGTTATTCCATCCTCTCTTTCCCCTATATGTTTTGCTTTAGGTTTATTATTGTTACGCATGAATACAATTAAGTCAAGCTCAAGTACAATAATGAAATCATCAAGTAGTGGAGAAAGAGTTAAGGAAAGGTACCAGGGCACGTATGGACCAAGGATTGTTCAATGAATCCAACAAAAAGACGGACATAGCTGCAGACCATGTGCGTGCCCATCACTTTCTACCCAACCCACCCGCTCCCCAGGCCTTTTCCCTCACCTCCTCTCCCACTTCTATCCAGGGACCCCAGCACCCCTTCCAGGTGAGACATAGGTTCACATCCACATCTTGCAACTACGACTATTGCATTCATTGCTCCTGATATGGCCTTCTTTACAATTAAAGCCGAAGTGTAGACTAGGCAACCGTTTCACCGAACACGCAATCTGCCTGTTAATCATTTCATCTCCCCTTCCCATTCCCATACTGACTTTTCTGTCTTGGGCGTCTTCCATTGCCAGAGACTGTAAACTGGACAAAAAGCAGCTCAAAAACCACTTGGGTAGCCTACAGCTAAATGGTATGAACATTGGATTCTCTGATTGATTAGTAAGACTGAATGTTACAATCCCTAAGATTTCACTACAATTGACATTATTAGTATGACCACTAGGTGAATTTGCTAACAATCAGACACATCTTCAGTTGTGTAACCGAACGTCACTGGGTGTTTCGGCCTTTTATCACAAGACACCCTCAGTCGAGGCAGGCCCACCACAGGTTGATCAGACCTGGGTGTGTGTTTTATTGTTAGCCTCTAGATGATCACGTGGCAGCCCAGACAGCATCTTTCCTCTTCAGCCACAGCCAGTGACTGCTCCGTTCGGCGGCATTGGCAAGTTCTTTTATTGCCCTTCTTTGTGCCTGCCCTTTGACTCCTACTTCCCTCAGGAGCCTTGCGGTGGAACTGGCTACAAAGCCCCTGCACCCCACCTCCACTGGACACACCCTAAAAGGCCTGTCCCACGAGCATACGACTGCATTCGGCAAGCGCGACCTAACGTGGTCGCTTGAGCCATATGGCCTCGCGAGGCCGGTCCCACTTCGATCGCCGGAGCCATATGGAGTTGTGCGGAGCTGGTCCCGACATCGCGCGGGGCTCCGAAAAACTGACACTGTCCAAAAATTCCGCGCGGCAACGGCCTGTCGGCCCGCAGCCGCATTGAGGCCGTGCGCACCGCCTCGACGGGCGTACGAACCGTCTCGATGCCGTACGCAGCGTCTTGACGGCGTACGCCTAGCACGAACTTCCCGTGGACTTTGCTCGAACTTCACTCGAACTTTTTCCTGCCCTGGTGGATCTTGAGACCCTTCTCTGATGTTATCTTTTCCCAGCCACAGATACAACTTCGTAGCTTATGTCCTGCCGGTGCTGCTGCTCTGTCAATTGCGGTGCTAGTTGTAATACTCATAGTCGATTCCGTTCCTAGGTCTGTTGCCGTGTGGTCTGTCGATGAGTCATCTTGCGCATCCGCTCTCGCAGACTCAAGGGGTATTCTTCGTCTTGTCTTTTTCGTAGCAATATATGGGTGGATCCAAAATGCTGATTAGCGATGGATCCTGCTGGCATGAGGAGCTAGCCCATGCCAGCCCCGGTGGGGTCTATTCCCTCCGGTCAGCAGTCTCTCCAGGCCATCACTAGGTCTTTCCCTGGTTGTCAGCTGCCCTTTCGCAGCGGCCACTGGTTTGATCAAGATGTTCAGATTGATTAGTAGGTCAGGATGTTACAATCCCTAAGATTTCACTACAATTGACATTCTTGGGTATGACCACTAGGTGAATTTGCTAACAATCAGACACATCTTCAGTTGTGTAATAATATCTTACCACTCCCTCCCTCCATTTTACATGCCCCCACCCAATGTGCATGCATTTCTCCCACCACCCTAGTCACTCAGCTCCTTTATCTTCTTCCATAAACTCATCTCCCTGTCACATATTTTCCTTTTATCTCACCTCTTTCCCCTCCTTCCTGTCCCCTTCCACCCATATTCCTCTCTTTGGCTTTACAGTATACTCCTTTTTTCCTTATCTGACACCCTTTTGTCTCCTTTTCATTTCTAGCCTTTATTGTATACTCTACTCATCTGCCAATCACACCCCTCCACCCTCACCTGTATCCCATCACTTTCCAGCCTTTGCTGTACCCCTCCCCTTCCCAGCTTTCTTCCCACTTCTCCATCAATCTTGTAAAGGGTCCTGACTCGAAACGTCATCTGTACATTTACTCCACAGATGGCCCGTTGAGTTCCTCCTTGTTTTTTGCGTATGTTTTGGAGTAATTGGATTGTGTATTGCATTTGGTTATATGCTTCATATATTAAGTTTGAGTCACTGTTAACAAGACAGTGAATTTCATAACTTGAAGAGCATTTCAAAGGAAATTGGAGAAATGCTCAAGTTGGAAATAATAATTACGACTTTGTCAAAGTTTGTGATGATTATATCGCATTTAAATCTTGTTGTTAACTCAATCTTTGACATCTAGAATAAAATAAGGATGAAGGATGCCAGGTGAACAGTGGAAGTTGATTGCCAATCTATTTAATATTATATTCAATAGAATCATAGACAGGTGTACAGTACAAAAGGAGGACATTTGGTCCAAGTCCATGCCAATATTTTGTAGAGCAATTGAATTCAAAGCCATTCCCATTTTTTCCCCTAATAGCCCTGTAAATTAATTTCTCTAAAATGGACATCCACTTTCCATTTGAAAGTTCTGAATGATACTACAATTATTGGAGAAAGTGAATTCTAAATAATAACCGCTATCTCAAAAAAGGTTTTCTCTTCACATTCCCCCTGTGTACATTGCTTATCACTTTGAATCTAACTCTTTGATCTATCCACTAATGGGAACAACGTCTCTCCATTTATCTTATGTAAAGTTAGTCTTTTACGCAATTGTCAACTCATATCCCGAGAAACAAAACAATTGCAGCTTTTCCAGTTCAACCCTGTTACTAAAATCATTCAGTCTGAAAGCATTCTATTAAGTGTTTTCTGTATTTGCCCTGGTTCCTCCACACTTTTCCTAAAATGTGAAAAGCTAAGGTGAAGATGGCCAGATAATATAAAACATCTGCAAAGACTTAGTCATTGCTGGATTTACTGCCCACAATATGCCTACCTGTGGTTACCTTATCTAGATGTGGAGTCATGGAGTCATACAAAATGGAATCAGGCCCTTTGGCCAAAGGTAGACAAAAGTGCTGGAGAAACTCAGCGGGTGAGGCAGCATCGATGGAGCGAAGGAAATAGGCAACGTTTCGGGCCGAAATCCTTCTTCAGACTAGTGTAGGGTGGGGGGATGCGGGAAGAAGAAAGGAGAAGAAGAAAGGAAGAGGAGGAGCCTCTGAAGAAGGGTTTCGGCCCGAAACGTCGCCTATTTCCTTCGCTCCATAGATGCTGCTGCACCCGCTGAGTTCCTCCAGCAATTTTGTGTACCTTCGATATTCCAGCATCTGCAGTTCCCTTTTGAACAAGAGGAGGAGCCAGATGGCTGAGGGAGAGCTGAGAAGGGGAGGAGACAGCAAGGGCTACCGGAAATTGGAAAATTCAATGTTCAAGCCGCTGGGGTGCAGACTGCCCAAGCGGAATATGAGGTGCTGCTTCTCCAATTTCCGGTGGTGCTCAATTTGGCCACAGAGGAGGCCCTGGACAGAAAGGTCGGATTCGGAATGGGAGGGGGAGTTGAAGTGCTGAACCACAAGGAGATCAGGTTGGTTAATGCGGACCGAGCGGAGGTGTTCGGCGAAGCGATCGCCAAGCCTACGCTTGGTCTCACCGATGTAGATCAGCTGACATCTAGAACAGCGGATGCAATAGATGAGGTTGGAGGAGGTGCAGGTGAACCTCTGTCACACCTGGAATGACTGCTTGGGTCCTTGAATGGAGTCAAGGGGGGAGGTAAAGCGACAAGTGTAGCATCTCCTGCGGTTGTAAGGGAAAGTGCCCGGAGAGGGGGTGGTGCGGTTGGGAAGGGAAGAATTGACCAGGGAGTTACGGAGGGAGCGGTCTTTGCGGAAAGCAGATGGGTGGGGAGATGGGAAGTTGTGGGGTCACGTTGGAGGTGGCGAAAATGACGGAGGACTATTTGTTGGGCCAAAGCCCATGCCAACCAAGATCCCTTATGTAAGCTTGTCCCATTTGTGTACACTTGGTCCATATCGCTGAATCTTTCCTTTCATGTCCAAGTGTCTTTTAAATGCTGTCATTGTACCTACCTCAACTACCTCCTTTGGCAGCTCATTCCATCTACCCACCACCCTCTGAGTGAAAAAGTTGCCCCTTTTGCTAAAAATGCTAAAAATAAAATCATTAAAATGAAGTAAAATAATTCAAATCTTTAACTGTGTTTGCCTTTTTCCACAATGTCAGTGGATTTCATTCACCATCTGTGTGCCACTTTAGATTGGTGTGAGGCTGAGAGCACAATGCACAGCTAATCCAATCTTCATTCTCAGCACCGCCGTTGATTTCAGTAGAGCCGGAGGTTAGTTACACTTGCAATTGACTACCAGGTCAGTTCAGACTTCAGTGCTTGGCTGAGTATAATCAAAATTCATAAATGACCAGTAGCAGTCATTTAGTTTGCTTCAGTGCGTACTGTAATTAATGTTTAATTTGGCTTCCCATTACAATCATTTCATTTCTGAACCACAGTTATCAGAGAAAAGAGATGTGGTTCAGAGACAGATGTAAAATGTGGACACTAATTTGACCTATAAATTTTGAATCTTGTGTTTTGCCATTCATGACTCATTAATGGGACATGCTTTGTTCTGTTTCCTGTTGGAAATTTAGTGTCTAGTAATGGCAAAAATGTAATATTAGAAAATAGACGAGGTAATATAATTGCACTAGGCAAATTGAATTTTTCCATGATGTTACTTAAAATGTGGATGAGAAAAAATCAATTTCCATCGATGTGTAGTGCATTGTAAATGATTTGGGGTTTTTTTTGCAATGTGTACACAATTCATGGTGAAATACCAATCCTCTTCAAAGAGAAAGGAAAGTGACAGAAAAAGTTTTAAAACTGTGTCAGGGCACGTTGCCCATACGCCAATGTCAATTCTCTGATGATTTTGCCATGTAAAGGCATCATCTCTTAACAGCAGAACTTAAATTAAAAGGGTGGGATTATATACTGAGTACACTGTTCAACGAGGAGAATATAACACTAAAAGTAGGGAAATATGTATGATTGAAGGAGACATGATAGAACATGCAGAAGAGTTGAACAGGTACTTTGAGCAAGTAGATGAGTTGAACGTACTTTGGTTCCGTCTTCACTAAGGAGATCACAAACAATCTTCCTGATGTACTAGTGGCCAGAGGATCTGGGGTGATGGAGGAACTGAAGGAAATCCACATTAGGCAGTTAATGGTGTTGGGTAGACTGATGAGACTGATGAGACTGAAGGCTGATAAATCTCCGGGGCCTGATGGTCTGCATCGTGGACACATTGGTGATAATTTTCCAATGTTCTATAGATTCAGGATCAGTTCTTGTGGATTAGAGGGTAGGTAATGTTATCCCACTTTTTACGAAAGGCGGGAGAAAGAAAACTGAATTATAGACCAGTTAGCCTGACATCGGTGGTGGGGAAGATGCTGGAGTCAATCATAAAAGATGAAATAGCGGCACATTTGGATAGCAGTAACAGGATCGGTCCGAGTCAGCATGGATTTACGAAGGGGAAATCATGCTTGACTAATCTTCTGGAATTTTTTGAGGATGTAACTAGGAAAATGGACAAGGGAGAGTCAGTGGATGTAATGTACCTGGACTTTCAGAAAGCATTTGATAAGGTCCCACATAGGAGATTAGTGGGCAAAATTAAGGCACATGGTATTGGGGGTAGAGTGCTAACATGGATAGAAAATAGGTTGGCAGACAGGTAACAAAGAGTAGGGAATAACTGGTCCCTTTCAGAATGGCAGGCAGTGACTAGTGGGGTACCGCAAGGCTCGGTGCTGGGACCCACAGCTATTTACAATATATATCAATGATTTAGATGAAGGGATTCAAAGTAACATTAGCAAATTTGCAGATGACACAAAGCTGGGTGGCAGTGTGAATTGTGAGGAGGATGCTATGAGAATGCCGGGTGACTTGGACAGGTTGGGTGAGTGGGCAGATGCATGGCAGATGCAATTAAATGTGGATAAATGTGAGGTTATCCACTTTGGTAGCAAAAACAGGAAGGCAGATTATTATCTAAATGGTGTCAAGTTGGGAAAAGGGGAAGTACAGCGGGATCTGGGGGTCCTTGTTCATCAGTCAATGAAAGTAAGCATGTACAGCAGGCAGTGAGGAAAGTGATTGGTATGTTGGCCTTCATAACAAGAGGAGTTAGGTAAAGAGCAAAGAGGTCCTTCTGCAATTGTATAGGGCCCTAGTGAGACCACACCTGGAGTATTGTGTGCAGTTTTGGTCCCCTAATTTGAGGAAGGACTTCTTGCTATTGAGGGAGTGCAGCGTAGGTTTACAAGTTTAATTCCCGGGATAGCGGGACTGTTATCTGCTGAGTGAATGGAGCGACTGGGCTTCTATACTCGGGAGTTTAGAAGGATGAGAGGAAATCTTATTGAAACATATAAGATTATTAAGGGTTTGGACAGACTGGAGGCAGGAAACATGTTCTCGATGTTGGGGGAGTCCAGAACCAGGAGCCACTGTTTAAGAATAAGGGGTAAGCCATTTAGAACGGAGATGAGGAAACAGTTTTTCACACGGAGAGTTGTGAGTCTGTGGAATTTGCTGCCTCAGAGGGTGGTGGTGGCCGGTTCTCTGGATACTTTCAAGGGAGAACTAGATAGGATTCTTAAAGGTAGCGGAGTCAGGGGATATGGGGAGAAGGCAGGAATGGGGTACTGATTGGGGATGTTCAACCATGAACACATTGAATGGTGGTGCTGGCTCAAAGAGCCGAATTGCCTACTGCACCTATTGTCTATTGTCCATTGTCTATTATCTTTACATTTAATAGAACACTTTCCAACTGAGTTTTATTTAAAAAAAAATTTTAACCTGCACCATGGATAAGATTAGACGTGGTGCCACCTTTTTTCAAGAATTTGTTGAATAGCTGGGCTTGATAGTAGTAAAAATACCAAATGTTGGAACACTCAGCATCTGTGCAAAGAAAAACAGAGTTAATATTTGAGGATGAAGATGTTCATCAGAACTTTATACACAAAATGCTGGAGTAACTCAGCGGGACAGGCAGCATCTCTAGAGGATTGGTTACCGTTTCGGGTTGAGATCCTTCGTCAGACTGATCTTTGTCATCAGAACTTTATCATCTGAAGGATGATAAATCCCCTGGACCTGATGGTCTGCATCCCAGGGTCCTCATGGAGGTGGCTCTAGAAATAGAGAACGCATTGGTGATCAATTTCCAATGTTCAATAGATTCAGGATCAGTTCCTGTGGATCGGAGGATAGCTGATGTTATCCCACTTTTCAAGAAAGGAGCGAGAGAGAAAACCAGTTTGCCTGACTTCGGTGGTGGGAAAGATGCTGGAGTCAATTATTAGAGAGATAATAATGGGGCATTTGGATAGCAGTAAAAGGATTAGTCCAAGTCAACGTGGATTTATGAAAGGGAAATCATGCTTGACTAATCTTCTGGAATTTTGTGAGGATGTGACAAGTAAAATGGATAAAGTGGTGCCAGTATCTAGACTTTCAGAAAGCCTTTGATAAGTTCCCGCACGGGAGACTGGTGACTAAAATTAGAGCACATGGTATTGGGGGTAGGGTGTTGATATGGATAGAAAATTGGTTGGCAGACCAGAAGCAAAGAGTAGGAGTGAACGGGTCCTTTTCAGAATGGCAGGCAGTTACGAGTGGAGTGCCGCAAGGTTCGGTGTTGGGGCCGCAACTGTTTACCATATATATTAATGATTTGGAAGAGGGAATTAGGAGCAACACTAGCAAGTTTGCGGATAACACAAAGCTGGGTGGCAGTGTGAACTGTGAAGAGGATGTTAGGAGTTTGCAGGGTGACCTGGACAGGTTGAGTGAGTGGGCAGATGCGTGGCAGATGCAGTATAATATAGATAAATGTGAGGTTATCCACTTTGGTGGCAAAAACAAGGGGGCAGATTATTATCTCAATGGGGTTAGGTTAGGTAAGGGGGAGGTCCAGCGAGACCTGGGTGTCCTTGTACACCGGTCACTGAAAGTTGGAGTGCACGTACAGCAGGCAGTGAAGAAAGCTAATGGAATGTTGGCCTTCATAACAAGAGGATTTCAGTATCGGAGTAAAGATGTTCTTCTGCAGTTGTATAGGGCTCTGGTGAGACCACATCTGGAGTATTGTGTACAGTTTTGGTCTCCTAATTTGAGGAAGGACATCCTTGTGATTGAGGCGAGCAATATTGGAATTGGTGGAGAGGTGGAATATTGCATTGGTGAC
Organism: Amblyraja radiata; assembly: GCF_010909765.2. Classification (NCBI taxonomy): domain Eukaryota; kingdom Metazoa; phylum Chordata; class Chondrichthyes; order Rajiformes; family Rajidae; genus Amblyraja; species Amblyraja radiata. Next base: position 35,309,114 of record NC_045961.1, read on the forward strand.
CAGCCCTCCCGTGTGATGCTGGGACCCAATGGGTCCCACTTAGTCTAGTAAGATATAGATTAGATTAGATTAGATTAGATTCGTTTATTGTCATTTTGTTTCCCTGCAGTCATACATATAATTTAAAAAATGACAAAAACACACAATCAACACAAATTTAACATCCACCACAGTGAGTTCACCAAACACCTCCTCACTGTGGTGGAAGGCAAAAACTTAAAGTCTCCGTCTCTTCCCTCTTTGTTCTCCCTCTGCGCCGAGGCGACGGTTCAAACTCCGCGGGTGGTCGCTGCCTCCGCCACAGCTCCGAGGCCGAGTCGGGTCTCCGCTGCCGCTACCTCCGCCACAGCTTCGGGGCCGAGTCGGGTCTCCGCTGCCGCTGCCTTCCGCCACAGCTTCGGGGCCGAGTCAGGTCTCCGCCGCCTCCGCCACAGCTTCGGGGCCGAGTCGGGTCTCCGCTACCGCTGCTGCCGCTGCTGCAGCCGCTGCCGCCGCCACAGCTCCAGGGCCGAGTCGGGTCTCCGCTGCCGCTGCCTCCGCCACAGCTCCAGGGCCGAGTCGGGTCTCTGCTGCCGCTGCCACCGCCACAGCTTCGGGGCCGAGTCGGGTCTCCGCTGCCGCTGCCTCCGCCACAGCTTCGGGGCCGAGTCAGGTCTCCGCCGCCTCCGCCACAGCTTCGGGGCCGAGTCGGGTCTCCGCTACCGCTGCTGCTGCCGCTGCCGCCGCCACAGCTCCAGGACCGAGTCGGGTCTCCGCTGCTGCTGCCGCCGCCACAGCTCCAGGGCCGAGTCGGGTCTCCGCTGCTGCTGCCGCCGCCACTGCCACAGCTCCAGGGCCGAGTCGGGTCTCCGCTGCTGCTGCCGCCGCCACAGCTCCAGGGCCGAGTCGGGTCTCCGCTGCTGCTGCCGCCGCCACTGCCACAGCTCCAGGGCCGAGTCGGGTCTCCGCTGCTGCCGCCACCGCCACAGCTTCGGGGCCGAGTCGGGTCTCCGCTGCCGCTGCTGCTGCCGCCGCCGCCACAGCTTCGGTGCCGAGTCGGGTCTCCGCCGCTGCTGCCGCTGCTACTGCTCCGATGCCGCCAGCTCCGCCATTAGCCCTCGGCACAGACGGAGACGGGGACGGGGAATACGACCGAAGAAAATGTTGCATCCCCCGAAGGAAGAGACCAAAGCATGTTTCTCCCACCCCACCTACACACATACACAACTTAATAAAACAAAATTAACTAAAACATGACAAGGAACAAAACGAAAGAAAAAAAACAGACGGACTGAAGGTGGGCCGCGGCTGTTAAGCCAGCGCCGCCATCTTGAGCCATCTCTATAGATGGCTGCAATACAGGCCTGGCAGAACATCACCAGAGAAGACACCCAGCAACTGGTGATGTCCATGAATCGCAAACTTCAAGCAGTCATTACATGCAAAGGATATGCAACAAAATACTAAACATGACTACTTTCATTTACAAGACATCGCTGTGTCCCAAACATAATGGTGCCCTGAAATGGGGGGGACCAGGTATAAACACTGCAGTAATTTCCACATGGTCAAACCAAAATGTATAAAAATGGCCTTTATTAAAACCTGACAATGTGCACTTTAACCACATATGATTTTTTTTTCTATTACAAATCTCAAATTGTGGAGTACCGAGGCAAATAAATAAATGATGGGTCTTTGTCCCAAACGTTATGGAGGCCACTGTAATTGGAGGCAGTTGGGCCAGAAATCAAGGGCAGAATCTGGATGAACCTTAAACTGGGTAGTGTTCAGATTCACCGGAAATAGGACAAAGTGAGAAAAAACTTTCCACAGGAGCCTGAAGGAGGAGGGGAGAGAGGCTCTGACTCGACCCATGCTGAGGAACCATGCATTCAAAAGCTGAAGCTTTCTAAATCATTGTTGCCAAAGATCTGTCACTTGCTGTGGGCAGAATTTCAGGGCTTGAACTGCTCTGCTTGAAAAATGAATCTTTGTCTCTCTTAATAGTTTAGGTTCCAGATCAATTTTGTGAAAACAGCTGATGTATGTCACAACTCATTGTCTGCAACTAACTGCTGCATCAAGACTCTCCCTGCTCAAATAGAGGGGTGTTATTTCCTTTCCCTTGATTGAAGGTCAGCAAGTATCATGGGCATGCGGATCTGTCAGATTAACAAGCTTTCTGAGGATTTGGGGAGTGACGTTGTTTTCTGGGTTCCATTCGGGGCGGTATAATTGGAACTGCAAATAGTCCAGTTGACTCACTGCTCCTGCTTTAGAGACCCAGGTTCAACTTGACCCATTCAAAGGCTGCATGATCTCACTGTGGCTGCGCTGGTGATCCTCCTGTGCTCCAGTTTCTCCCACATACAATACAATATACAATACAATATTTATTAATTGTCATTTGAACCTCAGTGAGGCTCAAACGAAACTCTATTTCTACAGCCATACAAACAAAACAATTCCCACATGACACACAAACAATTCAATTCACACAAACACCCATCACTGTGAATCTCCTCCTCACTGTGATGGAAGGCAAAGTCTCTTCTCTCCCCTGTGTACCATTTTTCTCCCGATGTTGAAGCCCCAGGCGGGCGATGGTAAGTCCCACGGCCGTTAAGGCCGCGCCGGGCAATGTACAGCCCCGCTCCAGGTCTTAATGTCTCAAAGTTGGAGCCCCCGGTGGGCATTGGCATGTCCCGCGACCATGTACGGCCCCGCTCTGGGTCGTTCCAACCCCGCGACACGGGCGGGAGAAGTTGCGTTGCGGAGGTCCGAAAAGCGGTCTCCCACCAGGCACCCGCGAGCTACCGATGTCCTGTCCACCGGGCCTGCGGTTGGAGCCTCCGAGCTCCGTAGTCGGGCCGCAGCAGCGAACCACCCACGTTTCGAGGCCGGCCAGATGGTAAGTAGTCCCCAGGCTCCGCGACTGGAGCCCCCAGGTCGTTCCGGTTGGAGGCCGCTCCACGGTACTAGGCCCCAACGACAACAGAGACCCGACAGGGAAAAGGTCGGGTCTCCCGTGCAGGGAAGAGATTTTAAAAGTCCCCCGCCCCCCACATATACACAATTAAAAACAGTATTAAAAAACACGACAACTACATTTAATTGGCCAAAAAAAAAAAAAAAGACAGTTAGGCTGCTGGGGCCGCTGCAACATGAGTCGCGCCGCCAACCGGAAATCTGAAAGAAAACGGGTTCAATGACATCAAGTATCTTGGAAAGAGCAGGATGTGGCAGAAATAGTTTTTGTAAAAATGTACGAGACGACATCTGCCTGCAAATAGTGTGAATGGAGGCAGTGAGTACCTGAGAGAGATCAGCGTGTGCCAAGCATTTAGAATCACCTCAAGAATGCCTCTGGAACTTGGAGTGATGTTACGAGTTAGAATGTGATGTGCAGCAGCTGATTGATGAGTTTCAGTCTTTTCTTCCTCTCCAACTCTTTCAGGGACTTTAGATTGAGAAATTTCGGCAGTGTAATTGATGGTATTTGAAACAGAGAACGGCCACTAACATAGCATTCCAAATTATAAGAGATAATGAAGTGCTGATCCTAGGATCTGGAAGAAGTGCACCTCTGGCAAAATGTGGGAGATGAGGGAAACTTCCAGTTTCAAGACAGTCCCAGACAGCATACAAAAGCTGTGTGCAAGTTTGAAGCTAGACTCCATTTGCCTTCTCAACATTTTGTACAGGCTTTCAGACAGGTTGGCAATGTATAAGGATCTCTTCATGTGTATTTGATCAAACTATATCTTTCAGACTAAGAACTGATGTACATTTCCCTTGCTGAGAGTGAACACGGGGGAAAGCCTATTCAACTTGGCTGTGCTGCAGTCTTATGTACCGGTGACTCATTTCCATTACCAAACAACCCTTTAGAATCTGCAGAATTATCAGTGTCTGACTGATGGATGTTCCCTTCTTTCCCTTCCGCCTTCTTTTTTTTTCCTCGGAGTATGCTTTTGTTTTCTGCATCTAAACTGATAAAACCACAGGGAATGGTCACATGAGGAGTGAGAACAAACAAGTAAGCCCATTTAAACCATGCAAGTTCCAATGATCCTGAAATACTAATGTTGTTCTCTCTCTCCTAATGCAATCCAACATTCTGAGTATTTCCAGTATATTATGTTTTTATTTTGGATTTTTGGGATCTAAAGTATTTTGCTTTTGTCTCTCAAGTGGAACCTCAACCCACCAACTAGTTAGTTGTATTAGTAAATGAGGCCTTGCAGATATCTAAGATACTGTATGTTGAAACATAATATAAACCTTTGATGGAGACTACTATCCATCTAATATTGACATTTAGTACTCCTATTATGAGCCCCATCATATCTGTCAATTTTCACTGTGACTCAGAGGGGCGTGAGCTATCTGTTTGGAACTTGCATACTGTTAGCTGATAACATTGTCCTTCATCAGTCAGAGTATTGAGTATAGAAGTTGGGAGGTCATGTTGCAGTTACAGTATATAAGACGTTGGTGAGGCTGCTGTTAGAGGATTTTGTTTAGTTCTGGCCACCTAGTTATAGGAAATATGTTGTAAAACTGGAAAGGGTACGGAGAAGATTTATGAGGTTGTTGCCAGGACTCGACGGTCTCAAGAGTCAAGAGTGTTTTATTGTCACATGTCCCGGACGGGACAATGAAATTCTTCATTGCTGCAGCACAACAGAATATGTGAATATGTAAACATTGTACATAATGGGGGAAAAAAAGAAAAAGATCAATAAATAAAATATAGTGCAAATAACAAATAGTAATATAGTCTTTTACAGATCATAGCTCATAGCTTATTCGTTGTGTTTAATAGCCTGATGGCTGTGGGGAAGAAGCTGTTCCTGAACATGAACATTACAGTTTTCAGGCTCCTGTCCCTTCTTCCTGATGGCAATGGTGAGATGAGTGGGTGGTCAGGATGGTGTAGGTCCTCGATGATTTTGGCTGCCTTTTTGAGGCAGCGACTGCGATAGATCCCTTCGACGGTTGGAAGGTCCAAGTCGGTGATGGACTGGGCAGTGGTCACAACTTTTTGTAGTCTTTTTTGGTCCTGGACTTTCAAGTTGCTGAACCAGGCTACGATGCAACCAGTCAGAATGCTCTCTACCGTGCACCTGTAGAAGTTTAGGGGAATCCTCTTCGACATGCCGAATCTCTGTAAACTTCTCAGGAAGTAGAGTCGCTGATGTGCCTTCTTTACAGTTACATCGGTGTGCTGGGTCCAGGAAAGATCTTCTGATATATGCACGCCCAGGAGTTTGAAGTTATTGACCCTCTCCATCATATAATATTGATATAAACAGGATTGTGGGTCCTCAGCCTTCCCCTACCAAAGTCCACAATCTGTTCCTTGGTTTTGCTCGTGTTGAGAGCCAGGTTGTTGTGCTGGCACCATTTGGTCAGTCGGTCGATCTCACTTCTATACTCTGACTTGTCCCCATCTGTGATTCATCCAACCACAGTGGTGTCGCCGGCGAACTTGATGATGGAGTTTGCACTATGACCGGCTACGCAGTCATGGGTATAGAGTGAGTAAAGCAGGAGGCTGAGCACGCAGCCTTGAGGTGCTCCCGTACTAATGGTTACTGAGGATGAAGTGGTTCCGCCAATTCGAATAGACTGTGGTCTGTGGATGAGGAAGTCGAGGATCCAATTGCAGAGGGATGCGCAGAGGCCCAGTTCCGTGATAATCAGCTTGGAAGGGATGATGGTATTAAAAGCTGAGCTGTAGTCTATAAACAACAGCCTGACGTGGGTGTTTTTATTGTTCAAGTGGTCCAGTGTGGAGTGGAGAGCAAGCGAAATTGCATCCTCCGTTGACCTGTTGTGGCGGTAAGCGAACTGTAGTTGGTCGAGGTTCTTGTCGAGGTAGGAGTTAATGTGCACCATAAGCAACCTCTCAAAGCACTTCATCTCCACAGATGTTAGTGCCACTGGTCGATAGTCATTGAGACACGTCATCTTACTCTTCTTGGGCACCAGTATTATTGATGCCCTCTTAAAGCAGGTGGGAACCTCAGACCTCAGAAGTAAGTGAGAGGTTGAAAATGTCTGCAAAAACTCCTGCCAGTTGGTCTGCACAGGTCTTGAGAACTCGACTGGGTGTACCATCAGTTCCAGGCGCTTTCTGAGGGTTCACCCCCTGCAGGATCTGCTGACGTTGGCCTTTGTGACTGTGACTGTAACACCATCAGGGCGAATACGGGCTCGGGAAGGCACATCAGTGTTCTCCCTATTGAACCGTACGTAGAACGCATTGAGCTCATCAGGGAGTGATGCTTCGCTGTTGTTTGAGCCGTCTCCTGATTTCGCCTTGTAGTCCATGATGGCATTCAAGCCCTGCCCAATTTGCCGAGCATTCGTCTCATCCTCCAGCTTAGAGCAGATGCCCCTTTCGGCCTTTTTGATGGTATTACCAAGGTCGTGTCTGGACTTCTTATAGACATCTGCATCGCCAGACCTGAATGCTCAGGATCTTCAGGAGAATGCGGATCTCATGGTACATCTAAGGCTTCTGGTTAGGAAACACTTGGAAGGTTTTTGTTGGAACACAGTCCTCCACAATTTTCTTTATGAAGTCTGTGACGACTGTGGTGTATTCACTCAGGTCCGTTGCCATGTCCCTCAACATTGCCCAGACCACAGACTCCAAGCAGTCCTGGAGTTGTTCCTCTGCCTTCCCTGACCAGCTCTGTACAGTCCTCACCTCTGGGGGTGCTTTCTTCAGTTGCTGCCTGTATGCAGGACAAAGCAGCACCGCTGGATTTTCTGAAGTGAGGGCGAGGGATGGAGCGATATGCATCTTTAATGGTTGTGTAGCAGTGGTCAAGGGTGTTTGATCCTCTGGTGCTGCAGGAGACATGTTGGTGGAAGTTAGGAAGCGATTTCTTCAGGTTAGCTTTGTTGAAGTCCCCGGTGGTAAATGCCTCAGGGTTGGCTGTCTGGTGCTTGTTAACCACGGCGTGCAGCTCCTCCAGTGCCAGACGGACGTCTGTCTAGGGTGAGATGTAGACCGCGGTCAGGATGATGGAGGTGAATTCCCTCGGTAGGTAGAAGGGGCGGTAGGTTCCAGGTGCGGAGAGCAGGAGTTTGATAGGACTGCCACGTCTGAGCACCACGAAGAGTTGACCATGAAGCAGACGCCCTCCTCCTCTCCCTTTCCTAGATGCCTGCGTATGGTTCATACGGTGGATGGAGAACCCTTCAGGCTAGACCGCTGAGTCTGGGGAGCTGGGTGTGAGCCATGTCTCTGTGAAGCAGAACACAGAGCATTCCCTCAGCTATCTTTGGTGAAGCAGCCTTGCCCTTAAGTCATCCACTTTGTTTTCTAGTAACTGTATGTTGGCTAGTAGGATGGTAGGGAGAGGGGGCCGAAGTCCCCTGCGCTTCAGTCTTACTTGTAGTCCTGCCCGATGAACACGTTTCCATACTCCATGAAGATGTCCTTGGTGTTTACAGGTACAGTACTTACGAGTCTCTGCGAGGTCGGGGATTCCCCAGTGGTCGGAAATTCCCTTACAGTCAGCACCTCCAGCTCATTTGCTGCTGGGAGATCCTGCCCGACGGCCTCGATTCCGGACTTCATGAAGGCCTCCCGGGTGTTTATAGATCCTGCGCGCCTCCGCGAGGTCGAGGATTCCCCTCTGAGCTATAGGGAGAGGTTGAGTAATCTGGGACTATTCCCTGGAGCACAGGAGGATGAGGGATGATCTTATAGAGGTGTATAAAATCATGAGAGGACTAGATCAGGTGGATGCACAGTCTCTTGCCCAGAGTAGGGGACATAGGTTTAAGGTGAATGGGAAAAGATTTAATAGGAATCTGAGGGATAATTTTTGCACTCAAAGGGTGGTGGGTGTATGGAACGAGCTGACAGAGGAGGTAGTTGTAACAAGGACTATCGCAACATTTAAGAAACTGAATATTCAAGGGTATACGTCCTATCGAAAAAAAAAAAGGTGGGCAGATGAGGTGGGGTTGCTCTGTTGGTGAGGAATGAAATTCAGTCCCTTGCGAGGAGTGACATAGAATCAGGAGATGTAGAGTCAATATGAATAGAACTGAGAAATTGTACGGGTAAAAAGACCCTAATGGGAGTTATCTACAGGCCCTTAAACAGTAGCCAAGTAGAGTTAAAATTGGCATGTCGTAAAGGTGACGCTACAGTTGTTATGGGAGATTTCAACAAGCAGGTAGACTGGGAAAATCAGGTTGGCACTGGACCCCAAGAAAGGGAGTTAGTGGATTGCCTCTGTGATGGATTCTTAGAGCAGCTTGTACTGGAGCGTACCAGGGAGAAGGCAATTTTGGATTTAGTGTTGTGTAATGAACTGGATTTGATAAAGGGAACTCGAGGTAAAGGAGCCATAGCAGGTAGTGACCATAATATGATGTTTTAATCTAAAATTTGAGAGGGAGAAGGGCAAATCAGAGGTGTCAGTATTACAGATGAACAAAGGGGACAATGGAGCCATGAGGGAGGAGCGGGCCAAAGTTGACTGGAAAGATAACTTGCATGGATGACAGTGGAACAAAAATGGCAGGTATTTCTGGGAATAATACAGAAGGTGCAGGATCAGTTCATTCCAAAGAGGAAGAAAGATTCCAAGGGGAGTAAGGGGCGACCATTGCTGACAAGGGAAGTCGGGGACAGTATAAAAATAAAAGAGAAGAAGTATAACATAGCAAAGATGAGCGGGAAGCCAGAATATTGGGTAACTTTGCAACAGAAGAAAACAGAATATTGGGTAACTGAGCAACAGAAGAAAACCAAAAAGGCAATACGGGGAGAAAAGATGAGATACGAAGGTAAGCTAGCTAAGAATATAAAGGAGGATAGTAAAAGCTTCCTTAGGTATGTCACGAGGAAATAAATAGTTAAGATCAAAGTTGGACCCTTGAAGACAGAAACAGGTGAATTTATTATGGGGAACAAGGAAATGGCAGACGAGTTGAACAGGTACTTTGGATCCGTCTTCACTGAGGAGGATACCAATAATCTCCCTGATATACTAGCGGCCAGAGGATCTAGAGTGACGGAGATACTGAAGAATATTCACATTAAGCAGGAAATGGTGTTGGGTAGACTGATGGGACTGAAGGCTGATGAATCCCCAGGGCCTGATGGTCTGCATCCCGGGGTACTTAAGGAAGTGGCTCTAGAAATCGTAGATGCATTAGTGATCATTTTCCAATGTTCTATAGATGTTCTATAGATTCAGGATCAGTTCCTGTGGATTGGAGGGTAGCTAATTTTATCCCACTTTTTAAGAAATGCGGGAGAGAGAAAACATGGAATTATAGACCAGTTAGCCTGACATCGGTGGTGGGGAAGATGCTGGTCAATTATAAAAGATTATATAGCGGCACATTTAGATCGATCCGAGTCAGCGTGTATTTACGAAGAGGAAATCATGCTTGACTAATCTTCTAGAATTTTTTGAGGATGTAACTGGGAAAATGGACAAGGGAGACCCAGTGGATGTAGTGTACCAGGACTTTCAGAAAGTATTTGATAAGGTCCCACATTAGGAGATTAGTGAGCAAAATTAGAGCATATGGTATTGGAGGTAGGGTGCTGACATGGATAGAAAATTGGTTGGCAGGCTGCAAATAAAGAGTAGGGATTAACAGGTCCCTTTCAGAATGGCAGGCAGTGACTAGTGGGATACCGCAAGGCTCAGTGCTGGGACCTGCATCTATTTACAATATATATTAATGATTTAGATGAAGGGATTAAAAGTAACATTAGCAAATTTGCAGATGACACAAAGCTGGGTGGCAGTGTGAACCGTGAGGAGGATGCCATGTAGATGCAGGGTGACCTGGACAGGTTGGGTCAGTGGGCAGATGCATGGCAGATGCAGTTTAAAGTGGATAAATGTGAGGTTATCCACTTTGGTGGCAAAAACAGGAAGGCAGATTATTATCTAAATGGTGTCAAGTTGGGAAAAGGGGAAGTATAACGGGATCTGGAGGGTCCTTGTTCATCAGTCACTGAATGGAAGCATGTAGGTACAGCAGGCAATGAAGAAACCAAATGGTATGTTAGGGACTTGTTAGCGCACGCCGGGGACTCCAACACCAAGACCCGGAGCAGGGCCTTGCATCGCCCGGCGCGGCTTTATAATTGCCGCGGGACTTATTTACCATCGCCCGCCGGGGGCTTTGACTGACATCGGGAGGAGAACGAGGAGTGCAGGGGAGAGATAAGACTTTGCCTTCCATCACAGTGAGGAGGAGATTCACTGTGATGGATGTTTGTGTAAATTGTGTTGTGTCTTGATTCTTCTTCTTGTTTGTATGACTGCAGAAACCAAATTTAGTTTGAACCTCTGGGTTCAAATGACAACAAATAAATTGTATTGTATTGTATTGTATGTTGGCCTTCATAACAAGAGGAGTTGAGTATAGGAGCAAAGAGGTCCTTCTGCAGTTGTACAGGGCCATAGTGAGACCACACCTGGAGTATTGTGTGCAGTTTTGGTCTCCAAATGTGAGGAAAGACATTCTTGCTATTGAGGGAGTGCAGCGTTAATTCCCGGTATGGAGGGACTGTCATAAGTTAATAGATTGGAGTGGCTGGGCTTGTATACTCTGGAATTTAGGATGAGAAGGGATCTTATTGAGTCATATAAGATTATTAATGGTTTGGACTCGCTAGAGGCAGGAAACATGTTCTCGATGTTGGGGGAGTCCAGAACCAGGGGCCACAGTTTAAGAATAAGGGGTAAGCCATTTAGAACGGAGATGAGGAAATACCTTTCCACCCAGAGAGTTGTGAGTCTGTGTAATTCTCTGCCTCAGAGGGCGGTGGAGGCCGGTTCTCTGGATGCTTTCAAGAGAGAGTTAGATAGAGCGGTTAAAGATAGCGGAGTCAAGGGATATGGGGAGAAGGCAGGAACGGGGTGCTGATTGCGGATGATCAGCCATGATCACATTGAATGGCGGTGCTTGCTCGAAGGGCTGAATGGCCTACTCCTACACCTATTGTCTATTGTCTATTGAAACAGTTCAATGGGTACATGGATGGGATAGGTTTGGAGGAATATGGGCCATATGCAGTCAGGTGGGATTAGTGTAGCTGGGACTTTGGCCGGTGTGGGCAGGTTGCACTGAAGGGCCTTTTCCACACTGTATGACTAACTCTCTTTGCTGAGAGTGACTATGTCAGAACAACTTTATTTTGTTATTTGTTGGCAGAATGCTCCAGAGGGACAAGAAATAAGACTAACTGATGTCAATTTTTATTCAAAAGTATAAAAAGAATGGAGGGCCCATAAAAGTATCGATGAAGAAAACAGCTGGAAGCTTCAAATGTCAAATTATTGAAGATTTATGAAAGCAATCAATCGTGAAAGAACCCTCGGGAGAAAACAGAACTGTAAAACAAGGGAGAAATTGAACCATTCAATCAATCTGAAAGTAGTTTGTAAAGGAATGTAGAACTAGCTGAAAATCTTAGGTTATAGTACTCTCTCAGAAAGAAGAATTAGAGCTTTCAAAATTTGGATTGTTAATATTTTTTAGATTGATGGGATACTACCTGGTCTGGATGAAAATGTGGAATCAGTCAGGAATTGAACAGGCCCAACAGTGTAATGCCTAATCCTGTTATCCTGTTCCCAATGTTCTGATCAGCCATTCATATCATTAGTCTATCAAATAACTTAGAGTGGTTTTGCTTCTCTAGATTGACCAAGCTGTAAATATGCAAACTAACGGAAGGGTTTTTAAAGATGAGGCTCGATATAGATGAATAAGTAATCTTTGTTTGGAGTTGAATTAATAAATGAAAATGCATGACCAGGACCTCTTAAATTTAAGATTATACTACTAATCAGAGTATTGGAAATAACAATGGCAATTTGTTTACACTGTCAATTTATCTATAAATATTAATGATAAAAATAATCCAGCAAGAAAGTTTATTGGGTAAATTCTCTAATCCCACGTTAATTTAGAATATGGAATTATCAGAAATATTGAGAAAATTTTCATAAATGTTATCTCTTATTAGGAAAAAACTTATGCATGCAAGTTTGTGATTATCTGGTTCACCTTGAATATGACCTTTAAAAGAATCAAACATGGTATCTTCTATTCCATTTATAAAACCTAAATTATAGAAAATGACACACTAAGTTGCTCTCACATTTAATCACTGATCTTTCATTGTGTTATGGAGTGATGGCCTGATGATTTAGTGTCATCCATGGATCAATTGGTAACGACCATACAACATCAAAAGATAGTATCTTGATGTCTACTTACACAGATAGCTTTGCCAATGTCCTAGTTTGGTAACAGTACCCAATCTGATGTTCGTATCACAAGTCCTTGTGTACTCTTTTAGATACATGTACAAGATTTCATGGTGGTTTTTGGAAGAATTGCACATGTGTTATCCCTGAAAATATTTATCCAATAATCAACATTATTAACACATGGCCAAAGATCATGAAAATTTATTTACCAGTTTATGTGTGCCCTAGAAATTGAATTGCATAAGAATTTTGTGACAAAATCATGAAAATGCATTCAAATTACTCTGAGAAATTTGTGCTGGGGTTTTGGATCTTGTTTAGGAAGGAACTGCAGATGCTGGTTTAAACCGAAGATAGACACAAAAAGCTGGAGTAACTCAGCAGGAGGGGCAGTATCTCTGGAGAGAAGGAATGGGTGATGTGTCGGGTCAAGACCCTTCTTCACTCTGAAGGAATGGGTGACGTTTCTCGACCCAAAACACCACCCATTCCTTCTTTACAGAGATGCTGTCTGTCCCGCTGAGTTACTCCAGCTCTTTGTGTCTATCTTGGATCTTGTTTATTCAGTTATCATAAGACATTATGAACTTTATTAGCGGTTCGTATCACAAATTACACCACATGGCTGGCAGCAATGTTACTCTCCATCTTTCAGTCTTCTGATTCCCCTGATTTTTCTAGCAGTTCTCTGTAATTATCCTTCACTCCTTAGAAGATTATTGGTCTCTTTGAAGTGTTAAATAAGAATTTTTGAAAATAGGCCCAACAATTGGGCAGCAGGCATTCCAGTGTAAATTGATGTAATATTTTTGGCACTTTTATGTGCCCTTTATAAAACAGTTTTTCAATAAGCTCGCTTTGACATTTGTAAACGTGCATTTCATCTGCTCTTGTAAAAGTTCACAAAATTCTTCTTGCAAACATAATTTCTTGAAGACTTGCAACTTTTCCCTTCTGCTGTCTCTGACTACCTCAACATTATGAACATCTTCCAAATTTTGAATTCTTATCCATTTTCATCTGTTTGTTTACTGGTGGTTTTATTTACTTTCCTCACAATGCATGACTGGTTTTAATGAAATTTTGAAGAAATTTACATCTATTTGACTTACTGTTCTCATGAATAATAGAACTGCTTATTTCTTGGTGATTAAAATGTCTCATTCAATAGAAGCTTGCTTTAAACTATCTTGACCAATAACATATGGTCAATGCTGCACACAGTTTGCACTATCCATGTATGTCGAACAAATCCCAATAAAAAGTAGACCATGTTACAGGCAAATCTGCTACAATGATAAAGCTGTATAGAAGATGCCACTTCCTTGCCTAAAAGTGTTTATAGACAATAGACAATAGGTGCAGGAGTGGGCCATTGGACCCTTCGAGCCAGCACCGCCATTCAATGTGATCATGGCTGATCATCCCCAATCAGTACCCCGTTCCTGCCTTCTCCCCACATCCCCTGACTGCGCTATTTTTAAGAGCCCTATCTTGCTCTCTCTTGAAAGCATCCAGAGAACCTGCCTCCACCGCCCTCTAAGGCAGAGAATTCCACAGACTCATCATTCTCTGTGAGAAAAAGTCTTTCCTCATCTCCGTTCTAAATGGCTTACTCCTTATTCTTAAAATGTGGCCCCTGGTTCTGGACTCCCCCAACATCGGGAACATGTTTCCTGCCTCTAGTGTGTCCAACTGCCCAAGATCTAAAGCATACCCACTTCATCTGTGAAATACTGTGGCGGGGGTGTTATGACCTGGGCATGTATGGCTGCTGAAGGTACTGGTTCACTTAACTTAATTGATGATACAACTGCTGAAGGTTGTACCATAATGAATTCTGAAGTATATAGACACATCCTAGCTGCTCAAGTTCAAACAAAAACCCATTGGCCGGCGGTTCATTCTACAGCAAGACAATGATCCCAAACATACTGCTAAAGCAACAAAGGAATTTTTCAAAGCTAAAAAATGGTCAATTCTTGAGTGACCAAGTCAATCACCGATCTGAACCCAATTGAGCATGCCTTTTATATGCTGAAGAGAAAACTGAAGGGGACTAGCCCCCAAAACAAGCATAAGCTAAAGATGGCTGCAATACAGGCCTGGTGGGCATCACCAGCGATGACACCCAGCAACTGGTGATGTCCATGAATCGCAGCCCAAGTAGTCATTACATGCAAAGCATACGCAACAAAAGGATCCACTAGGCCTTGGCGGACTCAGCACGTGTTCGCTGAAACAGTTGTTTAGTCTGTACTTGGTCTCGTTGATGTAAAGGAGCAGATCGAATGTAGTAGATGACGTTCGTGGAAATACACCTCTTTCTCACCTGGAAGGGCTGCTAGGGTACGTGCATGGAGGTGGGGGACGATGTGTAGGGACAGTGAAACGGGTTCCCTCCCTTTCATCCTGAGTCTTAGTGATCAGCGCAGAGCAGCACAAACACTTCCACCTGTGCGGTTATTTGTTAGATGGATGTCCTTTAAGGGTTGGAACCTTAACATATTAATACCAGAGCAGCTGTGTGGTATGAGTGAATTTCTAGGACACTCTCCCTTTGTATTCCTTCCTTCCTTTAGATCCATGAGTTCATTGCTTTTCTTTCAATCTGTTTCTTGATTTTAGATGCTTAATATTCTCTTCTGGAATTTCTGGAATTGTTCCTTTAGACTTCCATGTGAGATGAGATAGGTGGAATTAATTTGATTACCTGCCAAGTATTATGGTGAGCGTTAGCAATAATGAGTGCTGTGGTAAAGTGCCTGATGTAGTAAATTTGGTTCTCATCCTCCTGCACTTGTTGTTGCACATATCTAAGTCCAAATGACTGCACCAAAGCAATGTCTTCTTATGATTAAAGTCTGCATATTTAATATCAATTAGCACCATTTAAATGTGCATTTAGTACAGACTGAGCAAAGAGCTTTGCTTGAAATTCAAGGATCTTTTGCACTCCATACTGTTACGATTCAAAAGATGAATTATGAAATGAGTATGTTATCAAGTTACTGGAAGCATATGATTTCTACGTTTTTAAGCATAAAATATGAAAGTAAAAATATGAAATAGTGATGTGTGCTGAAAATGAATAATAACTATATAGTAATAAATTCAACACTTTGAAATGTATTTTTTAGAGCTCTATTTGACTATGACAAAACCAAGGACAGTGGTCTTCCGAGTCAAGGTCTTAGCTTCATATACGGTGACATTTTACATGTTATCAACGCGTCTGATGATGAATGGTGGCAGGCACGAAGAGTTACACCAGAAGGAGACAGTGAAGAGATGGGTGTCATACCGAGCAAAAAAAGGTCAATAAATCAAGCATTTTATTATCTCTTTACTGTGCAATTTAATTCAGGTTTACCGTAATAAATATTCTAATCCCTGTGCTCCCATATCCTAACCATTGATGGTTATGTTTATGGTTGGAGAGATAAAGGTTTGCGGCAGGTTCAGCTCAAAAAAGGACTCAATGCTTTTATTGAACTGCAATTGAATGAGAGTGGTCTGGAAAAGTGTCTTTCTAATCCCATGATTCATAACGAATACTTAAAAAATGTATTGGCCCAGCAGCGACAGTTAAATGTGCCCATAATTAACATTATGTTTTAAATGCATTTTATGTTAAAGTTTATAAAACAATTGAACAATAATGACTTCTCAATGTTTGACTGCGGATCAAAGTTATTGCATCAAAATGCATTCAACCTACATGTGCTTAAAAAATTAATACTATGATTTGTTTTTACTATGTTATGCAACTGCATATCCGCTTCTTATTTACCCAGCAAGAAATATATTAACGACCATTGATAGTTTTTCTTGTGTCAAATTGCAACTTAAAACAAGCACTTAAGGGCATCAAATGCTATTGTATTCCTAATGTGTTATTCCCATGAAACACTCCATTTGGACCAATGCAGGGAAACTTGGACCATACTGTCAGGATGTCCATGTACCAAATAGTCATGTGGAGGTACCTTCATCAGAAAGACCACAGTGGTCCAAGAACACACTTTCAAAGACAGTTCGGGAGAGACGACAAATACTGACCTCCAATGGCATCCACTAATCCATATCCTGTTCATTGTTCGATTAAAATCACCTTTTATTTATGCTATCCCTGTAATGTCTTTCCAGGGACTACATTGCAATATTTTAGTCATATTCCTAAAACATGTATTACTATGGAACATTATTCGTCTAAGACAATTGTATGCGATTTTAAATGTTCGAGCTGAGATAATGTATTATTAATCTATTCAATGTAATTAATTAAACCACTGCGTTATCAGTGCCAGACAGTCAGTGTTTTTCCAGACAAAAATAATCTCTAGGTTTTTTCGCATTCAGGAACAATGATGCATGTATGGGTTACAAAATAAATATGCTGAGGCTTTATAAAACTGCGAATGTTTCCATTTCTCACAATGGTTTACCTGAGTAGAGAGTGGCACATTGTTTAGAAAAATGCCCATTAAGTCAGTGCATTACTGAACAGACGACAATATAACCGCCAGTGAACAAGGAGGGACATAGTTCCTGATTCCCTCTGTCAAGCCATACTGCTTGTACTTTGATGTTTAATTCACTGAGTAACACCCCTGTTCGTTTGGAAATAACAGCATCTGAAATTTTCAGTTCCTTGCTGATTCTACTCATCTTGCTCTTTTTTTTAAATAATAGCCAATTGCTCCCAGGCCTCTGCTCATTCCCTGGAATCAGCAAATGTTTCTTTCTTATGTATATATCTAATTATTTTTCAGTTTATTTATGAACCTATTTTGAGCACCATTTTAGGCAGTACTTTGTATAACATGTTTAAAAAAATAAATTCCCCTAATTCACAATTTCTTGTACCTTCCGATAGAAGAGAGAGAGGGAAAGAATCATGTTTGAAATTTGAAATTTAAAATAATGTTCTCTGCTGTTTTCTGTAATCAAGGATATAACTAGAAACATTTTAACACCAACTTGAGACAAGCAAAATATAAATTCTCATTCTTACCTTTATTAAAAAATAAAATAGAAATGAACTGCACGATCTGGTTTTATAACAAAGATAAACAAAAAATGCTGGAGTAATGCCCCTGTCAGGAAACCTGAATGGAAACATCTGGAGACTTTGCGCCCCACCCAAGGTTTCCGTGTGGTTCCCGGAGGTTTTTGTCGGTCTCCCTACCTGCCACCTCCGGCAACCACCTGCAACCTCCGGGAACCGCACGGAAACCTTGGGTGGGGCGCAAAGTCTTCAGAGGTTTCCGTTCAGGTTTCCTAAGTGGGACAGGGGCATAACTCAGTAGGTCAGGCAGCATCTCGGGAGAAAATGGATAGGTGACGCTTTGGATCGGTACTCTTCTTCAGACTGTTCGTGGTGGGGGTGGGTTTGAGCCTCGGTTGTAAGCTACCAAAGCAGAGTATGGGGTGCTGTTCCTCCAGTTTATGTGTGGCCTCACTTTGGCAGTGGCAGAGTCCCAAGGTCAAAAGTCCCCCATCCCCCCCTCCCCCCTACAATCCAATCAGTCCCGACCCAAAACACTATCGGATTTCTCCAGAAAGGGTCTCGACCCAAAAACGTCACTATCGGGTTTCTCCAAAGATGCTGCCTGACCCACTGAGTTACTCCAGCAATTTTGTGTCTACCTTTATGAAATAATGTGGTATTGTCCAAGTCTTTTGTCATTTCTATTAATAGTATTAGTATGATGATGGTTTATTTCCATTTTGTTCTTCCAACTGAGGCAATCAGTTTTGGGAGTCTCTCGAATTAAGAAAGATTTAAAAATCCCTTTTTTTTCAGTGCGCTATTTATAATTTCTTGCCTTTGAAATTTCCATAATGGATCATTATCTTTCAGAAAGTCAAGTGCTCAAAGCTAGACATAGCATTTTAAATAGAGCTTGACTAATGATTAAAACAATTTCTTGAATTCTCAATCAGATTTCTTTGAAATGCGTGGCAATACTTGATTAGCCTTTCATATAATTTTAAACTGGCTGGACATAATCTGGAATCCACCATTAATTGTCACCAATATATCCAGCCTGATACAAATCCAATGTTGAACAGTTTCAACATATGGGAAGAAAGGCATGAAGGCAATCTTAGGTTTTGAGTTATAGCATGGAAACAGTATTATAACATGGAAACAAGTTAATCGGCCCTCCATGTCCATGCCCACAAAGGGCACCCAACCATATTAATCACATCTTGCTACATTCGTCTGTCTCCTTCAATGCCTTGGTATCAAGTACTCATTTAGACACTTCTTAATTGCTCTTAGCCACTCCAATTCTCTACGGCAATGCATTCTTAGAACACCCCACGCTCTGTATGGTATCAGATCCCTTCAGATCTTCTCTAAATATCCCCCCTTACCCTAACTTTAAGCTCTCTAGTATTCATCTCAGTTGGAAGCAAAGATTCCTGCAGTCTACTCGGTCTACATCCTCATAATTACATATACCACAATCATATTTCCTTTACCTAGCCTCTCTAGTCTCTCCTCACAACTGAACTTTTCCCTACCAGGCAACACCTAATTTAGTTTAGTTTAGTTTAGATATACAGCGTGGAAACAGGCCCTTCGGCCTACTGGGTCCGCGCCGACCAGTGATCCCCACACATTAACACTACCCTACACCCACTAGGGACAATTTTTACAATTACCAAGCCAATTAACCTAGAAACATGTACTTCTTTGGAGTGTGGGAGGAAACCGAAGATCTCAGAGAAAACCCGCGCAGATCACGGGGAGAACGTACAAACTCTGTAGAGACAGCACCCATGGTCAGGATCGAATTCGGCGCTGCATTCGCTGTAAGGCAGCGACTCTACCGCTGCGCCACCATGACCGTCCAATGATTGTCCTTTGGACCCTCTCCCGTGTTATCATGTTTTTACTAAAGTATAGAGACGATAAAATATTGCTCATTCCCAAGGTCCTGTCTATTTAGAAAATGGGATCAGTAGTTGAGATAATTGATATTGGATAAGAGTAGACTGGCAGTGGTTCTCTCATTGTTTCTTGCAGTCAAGGGAATCATTCCTCCCACTTAAAACTTCATTTAAATACCATGTTCCTGTAAGTTTTAAGGTCTTTCTTGAACAGCATTTAGTGATCTCATTAAGGACATTAGAAGCGCCAACCAGTTTTAAAGGTGCTCTGAGAGGTACGTTTTATTACACATAGAGTGGTTAATATCTAGAATGTGTTGCCAGATGTTATGTTGGAAACAAATCCAATTATTACATTTAAGAGGCATTTAGACAGACATGTAAATAGGCATGCCATATGGTCCCAATGCAGGTGTTGACGTTGCTTTAAATTGGGTTTTGGGAGTTAAAATAATGGGTTTTGGGAGTTAAAATCATTTAGTTGATGAATCAAATGGTGTGATTTTACACGAATGTGATCTTAAATTATAAATATGTGTAAAAAATGTAATAGTTCAAGCTACACATTGCTCTTGCCTTAAAAAATAATGTTTTTTTAGTTTTCTCCTGAAGCATCAAGTTGAGAAATATTATATTCTGATTCATCCTTGTTTATCTACAGAGTTGAAAGGAAAGAACGATCTAGACTTAAAACTGTGAAATTCAATGCCAACCCTGGAGTGATTGATTCCAAAGGGGTGAGTGAAAATAATAATGGTGTGTTGAGTATCCTTTTATTGTATGCAAAATGAAAAAGTTCCTTAAGTTCATATTATACATAACATGCAAGATGCTATGCGAAGAGTTATTTTATTTCAAAGTAATTGAAAGATCTAAGGATTTACTGTGGTATTCATTGTATCTTTATAGTTATCACGATTTATGTGGTGAAATTAAGCTCATACAGAGTATCCAAAAATATGTAAATATAGCTTTATCTATTTGAAATGCTGTGCACATGCAAATGTTTCCTGCCCCTTCTGCAAGAAAAAACATTTTTTCTCCTCAAGAAAAAAATGTTTTCTCCTCAACTAGTGTAGCTGGGACATGACCGGTGTGAGCCAGCTGGGCCGAAGGGCCTGTTTCCACACTGTATCACTCTCTGACTCTGACTCTAAGAAAGCAAACAAGATTAAAGCTCATAAGCTTATTAAATTTGGTGTCTATTATGTAGGCGGAGACAGTGGAACTAGTGGGAGAACTGGGAAGGGGGGTGGGGGGAATGAAGAGAGAGAGCAAGGGCTACCTGAAGTCAATGTTCATACCGCTAGGGTGTAAACTACCCAAGCAAAATATGAGGTGCTGCTCCTCCAATTTGCTCTGGGCCTCACTCTGACAATGGAGGAGGCCCAGGACAGAAAGGTCAGATTGCGAATGGGAGGGAGATTTGAAGTGCTGGGCCACTAGGAGATCAGCTTGATTAAGATGGGCTGAGCGGAGGTGTTCAGCGAAACGCTCGCCGAGCCTGCGTTTGGTCTCACCGATGTAGAGAAGTTGACACCTGGAACAGCAGATGCAGTAGATGAGGTTGGAGTAGGTGCAGGTGAACCTCAGCCTCACCTGGAAAGACTGTTTGGGTCGATGGGGGACGTAAAGAAACAGGTGTTGCATCTCCTGCGGCTGCAGGGGAAAGTACCTGGGGAGGGGGTTGTTTGGGTGGGAAGGGACGAGTTAACCAGGGAGTTACGGAGGGAACGGTCTCTGCGGTAAGCAGAAAGGGATGGAGATGAGAAGATATGGCCAGTGGTGGGATCCCTTTTAGAGGATGGAGGATGTTGGAGGATTATATGTTGTATACGACAACTGATGGGATGGAAGGTGAGGACAAGGAGGGCTCTGTCCTTGTTACGAGAGGGGAGGGGGAGTGAGAGCGGATCTGCAGGATATCGAGGAGACCCTAGTGAGGGCCTCATCTATAATGAAAGAGGGGAACCCCCGTTTCCTAATGAATGAGGACATCTCCATTGCCCTGGCATGAAAAACCTCGTCCTGGGCACAGATGCGGCGTAGAGGGAGGTATTGCAAGTAGGGGATAGAGTCTTTACAAGAAGAAGGGTGGGAAGAAGTGTAGTCAAGATAGCTATGGGAGTCATTGTAATTTTCACTTATCCAACTTGCAAAGCGTTGTGCTAAAAAGGGATACTATTCCCAACCACTGAACAGTTAGTATAGTAACACAGATTAAACATGTGCAATTTCAAGAGTCATGCACAGAATGAAAAGTAATTTGGGCAATGTCCTGCCATGGCTGAGCTCTGAAAGTTGTAATTTTAACTGGAATCACGGCGGAAAATTGTAGGGAGACTTTCAGTGACCTTAGTAATTATGCCACAATGGGCATGGGTATTGGTACACCACTTGTCCAAAACAGGATTTGTCATTGTGTGGGTTGGGATGGACATTGGAGAAAGGGTTACAATAGTTGTGAGACATCACCAGGAAGAATAGGACTCATCTATGAAATTCTGGGAATCCTTATCTATTTTACATTTGAGCTGATCCCACTGTTCTTTGTGTGGCAGAACCTTGCTCCCAGCAATGGTGCAGATAAGATTATCTCTGGAACTCTTTAGCATGTCTCCCTCTCTTGAGGCTTGTTCTCCTGGTATAGCTTTAGTTATATACTTAGACTCAGTCGCGTTGAATGTTGATTGATATCGAATGCTGTGTATTCTGCTAGAGAAGCATGCAATTTCAAGTCCCATTGCTGTTTGTAATCAACTTTACCCAATTCAGTGAAATGCTGCTGCTAGGTTTGCCATTGGGTTACTTTGGTCCACTGTACTTTTTAGTTTCTTGCTCAAAGCCCATTCTTTTACATACAAGCCTTGACAAGTTTGTCACCTGTTCAACTTAACTTTAAAATGTTTCACTGCAGAATTTAATGTTATCGATATGACAACTTTGAGCTCTATTTGAGGGCAATTAACTTGCATTGATTTATTATAGGTGCAGATATGACAGATAATATGTTCAAAGCTTTTATTCTTCAGATGTTGCAGTGTTTTGCAAAATTTTGATTTTATGATGAAGCATGGTAGCAGTCAGATGAAAATTTGGCATTCATTAATTAATTATAGTTAATTAATGGAAATTAGCAAATGTATAAAATTGGGTTCATTTTCTTATGATTAATTTGAAAAGCTTTTTAAAAACAAATTAACTGGCTCTTAACAGGCTAAATCTTGCTCGCTGAGGCCACCAGTTTCACAAGAAATTGCCAGTATTCAGTCCTTTTAATAGAAATAATTCTCAGAAATATGCACTCAGATTTACTGAATGTCACAGATACCACTACATCTGAATAGAGCCCATTGGAAGTCCAGTGGTGAGTCCCAAAATTGCTTGGATCCCCTAGTATTGGACTGGGAATTTGCCATCAGATCCTCGTTGAGTTAGGATCTAAGCCCCTTTGAATTTGGTGGGAATAGTGAGCCTGAGATTAGGAGGCAAAGAGAAAGTTGTTCATTTTTTTAAAGTGTTTTTCCTTTAATTCAATATTTGTAATAATTTCTGATCATTTCAATTGCTTAATTAATTTAGATTTTCTTGGGAAGATAGGAAATGTTACTTTTAATTCATGTACTTGATGTTAAATATCTTTGGATCTTAAAGATGTTTAAAAACCTTTAAGGAAACCTCTGCCTGTTTGGCAGAAGACATGGCTCCACGTTCAGTTTTACCTTCTGTCAAAGCCTGTGCAAGGTTCTCATCAAGCAAGCCCTTCAACTGTGCCACCAGAGACATAGACAGAAAGCTGTGGAGTCCAAGTCAATGGATATTTTTAAGGCAGAGATAGGTATATTCTTGATTAGTAAGGGTGATATGGGTTTTGTGTAGAAGGCAGGCGAATGGGGCTTAAGAAGGAAATGGTTGAATGGCGGTCGACTAGATGGGCCAAATGGTGTAATTCTGCTCCTATCAGAATATTAGCTCCAGTGGATTTTGAAGAAACGGCAGCAAAGAGAAGCAGGAAAAAGCAGTGATTGGCTCTAGCCCGAGTGGGAGGAGAGTTAGAAGTGAGTCATGGGGAAAACAGTTTAAAAAGAGAGGCATAGCACAGGCAGACTTAACTCAGAGCTCCCGTGGATTTTGAAGAAACAGCAGCAAAGAGAAGCAGGAAAAAGCACTGATTGGCTCTAACCCGAGTGGGAGGAGGGTTAGAAGTGAGTCAGAGGGGGAAAACAGTTTAAAACGGAGGAATTTGGTTTGTAAATTGGTAAATTAGGCAATTTATCAGTCAATATAAGAAGGACGGCTCTTAGGGAGCGGCAGTGAGGGAAGTGCCCTGTGAGAAAAGTGTGAGTCTTTGGCTCGAGAGTCTTTGGGGAGGAGCCTACGCATAAAGCTTGAGAGGACGTAGCGTGGTGAACACATAATAGGGCAGATGAGATGGTGTGAAGCTTGCAGAATGTGGGAGCCCAGGGACACGGATGGAGCCTCTGGCTGCTACAACTGTGGCAAGTGGGTCCAGCTTCAGCTCCTAAAGGACCGTGTTGAGGCACTGGAGAAGCAGCTGGAAGACCTCAGGGCCATCCGGGAAAATGAGAGTTTCCTGAACAGGACCTACAGTGAGGTAGTCACGCTGAGGAAACGGGAAGAACCAAGGTGTGTGATGGAGAGAAAGGGTGGAAATCGTGGAATGCAGAAGACTCGGGTGGCTGTGCCTAATGAAAACAGGTACGCCCTCTAGGGAACTGTCCGGGGAGATGATGTTTCCAGTCCGAGCGGCGGACACGTCTGTGGCTCCAATCCTAGAGATGGGACTCGACCGGCGAGACCGATGTCGGGCAGAGCCCTAGTGGTGGGTGACTCCATTGTCTGAGGAGCGGACAGGCGATTCTGTGGCGGCAGACGAGATGCGAGGATGGTCTGTTGCCTCCCTGGTGCCAGGGTTCAGGATGTCACGAGCCAAATTCAGAACATCCTCGAAAGAGAAGGTGAACAGCCGGCAGTAGTTGTGCATGTAGGCACAAATGACATCGGGAAGAAGAGGAAGGAGGTTCTCCAACATGAGTTCAGAGAGTTGGGAAGAAGATTGAAATGCTGGACTTCTAGGGTGGTTATCTCTGGATTGCTTCCAGTACCTCGTGCTAGTGAGGACAGGAACAGGGAGATAGGGGATCTGAATGTGTGGCTGAGGGGCTGGAGCAGGGAGCAAGGATTTAGATTTATAGACCACTGGGATCTCTTCTGGGGTAGGGGTGACCTGTACAAAAGGGACAGGTTACACCTTAACTGGAGGGGGACCGACATTCTGGCAGGCAGGTTTGCTAGGGCTACATGTGTGCGTTTAAACTAAATTGTGGGGGGGAGGGATTGACAAATTGGGAGTATAAAGATGGAGTTGAAGGGGAAGTGGCTACAGGAAAATTACAAAAGATTCTCAAATTAATGGGAAGGAAAACTTGAGAAGGGACAACAGAATAAGGTCAGGGTCAGTTGTGAGCGGTGCGAGGGGGAAAGTGAATATGGAGGTCAAAATGCTGTATCTGAATGCGTGAAGTATAAGGAATAAAGTGGACGAGCTTGAGGCTCAGTTAGAAACTGGCAACTATGATGTTGTGAGAATTACTGAGACATGGCTGCAAGAGGGCCAGGGCTGTGAACTGAATATTCAAGGGTATACCTCATATCGAAAAGACAGACAGGTGGGCAGAGGGGGTGGGGTTGCCCTGTTGGTGAGGAATGAAATTCAGTCCATTGCAAGGGGTGACATTGAAAAAGGAGATGTGGAGTCAGTATGGATAGAACTAAGGAATTGTAAGGGTAAAAAGACCCTAATGGGACTAATCTACAGGCCCCCAAACAGCAGCCTGGACATAGGGCGCAATTTGAATCAGGTAAAATTGGCATGTAGTAAAATTAATGCTGTGGTTGTTATGGGAGATTTCAACATGCAGGTAGTCTGGGAAAATCAGGTTGGACCCCAAGAAAGGGACTTTGTAGAGTGCCTTTGTGATGGATTCTTAGAACAGCTTGTATTGGAGCTTACCAGGGATAAGGCAATTCTGGATTTAGTGTTATGTAATGAACCGGATTTGATAAAGGACCTTGAGGTTAATGAGCCATTAGGAGGCAGTGACCATAACATGGTCAGGTTTAATCTACAATTGGAGAGGGAGAAGAGTAGATCGGAGGTGTCAGTGTTGCAGTTGAATAAAGGGGACTATGGGGCCATGAGGGAGGAGCTGGCCAAAGTTGACTGGAAAGATACACTTGCAGGGATGACAGTGGAACAAAAATGGCGGGTGTTTCTAGGAATAATACAGAAGGTGCAGGATCAGTTCATTCCGAGGAGGAAGAAAGATTCCAAGGGGAGAAAGGGACGACCATGGCTGACAAGGGAAGCAAGAGGATTGGGTAATGTTTAAAGAACAACAGAAGATAACTAAAAAGACAATACGGGGAGAAAAGATGAGGTACGAAGGTAAGCTAGCCAAGAATATAAAGCAGGATAGTAAAAGCTTCTTTAGGTATGTAAAGAAGAAAAAATTAGTTAAGACCAAAGTTGGACCCTTGAAGACCGAAAAAGGAGAATTTATTATGGGGAACAAGGAAATGGCAGATAAATTGAACAGGTACTTTGGATCTGCCTTCACTCAGGGGGACACAAACAATCTTCCTGATATAGTAGTGGCCAGAGGATCTGGGGTGACAGAGGAACTGAAGGAAATCCACATTAGGCAGGAAATGGTGTTGGATAGACTGATGGGACTGAAGGCTGATAAATCCTCACGGCCTGATGGTCTGCATCCCATGGTACTTAAGGAAGTGGCTCTAGAAATCGTGGATGTATTGGTGATAATTTTCCAAAGTTCTATAGACTCAGGATCTGTTCCTGTGGATTGGTGGTTAGCTAATGTTATCCCACTTTTTAAGAAAGGCGGGAGAGAGAAAACAGGGAATTATAGACCAGTTAGCCTGACATCGGTGGTGGGGAAGCTGCTGGAGTCAATTATAAAAGATGAGATAGCCAAACAATTGGATAGCAATAACAGGATCAGTCCGAGTCAGCATGGATTTACGAAGGGGAAATCATGCTTGACTAATCTTCTGGAATTTTTTGAAGGTGTAACTAGGAAAATGGAGAAGGGAGAGCTAGTGGATGTAGTGTACCTGGACTTTCAGAAAGCATTTGATAAGGGCCCAAATAGGAGATTAGTGGTCAAAATTAGGGCACATGGTATTGGGGGTAGAGTGCTGACATGGATAGAGAAGCGGTTGGCAGACAGGAAACAAAGAGTAGGGATTAGCGGGTCCCTTTCAGAATGGCAGGTAGTGACTAGTGGGGTACCGCAAGGCTTCGTGCTGGGACTGCAGCTATTTACATGATTTGGATGAAGGGATTCAAAGTAACATTAGCAAATTTGCAGATGACACAATGCTGGGTGGCAGTGTGAACTGTGAGGAGGATGCTATGAGAATGCAGGGTGACTTGGACAGGTTGGGGGAGTGGGCAGATGCATGGCAGATGAAGTTTAATGCGGATAAATGTGAGGTTATCCACTTTGGTAGCAAAAACAGGAAGGCTGATTACTATTTAAATGGCATCAAGTTGGGAAAAGGGAAAGTACAACGGGATCTTGGGGTCCTTGTACATCAGTCTATGAAAGTAAGCATGCAGGTACAGCAGGCAGCGAAGAAAGCGAATGGCATGTTGGCCTTTATAACAAGAGGAATCGAATATAGGAGCAAAGAGGTCCTTCTGCAGTTGTACAGAGCCCTAGTGAGACCACACCTGGAGTATTGTGTGCAGTTTTGGTCCCTTAATTTGAGGAAGGACATTCTTGCTATTGAGGGAGTGTAGCGTGGGTTTACAAGGTTAATTCCCGGGATGGCGGGACTGTCATATGCTGAAAGAGTGGAGCAGCTGGGCTTGTACACTCTGGAGTTTAGAAGGATGAGAGGGTATCTCATTGAAACATATAAGATTGTTAAGAGCTTGGACACGCTAGAGGCAGGAAACATGTTCCCGATGTTGGGGGAGACCAGAATCAGGGGCCACAGGTTAAGAATAAGGAGTAAGCCATTTAGAATGGAGACGAGGAAACACTTTTTCTCACAGAGAGTGGTGAGTCTGTGGAATTCTCTGCCTCAGAGAGTGGTGGAGGCAGGTTCTCTGGATGCTTTCTAGAGAGAGCTAGATAGGGCTCATAAAAATAGCGCAGTCAGGGGATATGGGGAGAAGGCAGGAACGGGGTACTGATTGGGGATAATCAGCCATGATAATATTGAATGGCGGTGCTGGCTCGAAGGGCCGAATGGCCTACTCCTGCACCTATTGTCTATTGTCTATCACATATGAATTAGGCATTATCCAATGCCTAACCTAATCTGAGCAGGGAGAGGGCCAGTATGATTGGCCTTCTGCATTTAACTCATGAGAGTACACATTTGTATGGACAAATGAGTAGATGAGTTAGGGTACTGAGCAAAACCAGCAAGAACTCGCCCAATATTTTGGAAGTTAATTTCAATATAATTTTCCTGGCTTTTCAATTATTCCATTGGAGGTAAATCCCATGATTCCATGAACTGATAATACGTCCAAGATTATATGAGTGACAGACCCCCCTATCCCAACTGTCAGAACACTCCACTGATGGAACATGTGGCATCCTTTGGTAGAGCCCAGAAGTGCTGCCATTCTTCACCGATATTTTGTTTTGTAAACCACTTTTGCTTTTGTAATTACATATATTTTTATAGAATTTAAATATAATTGAATTTTAGGTGCAATTCAAAGTCTAAATGCTGCATAGCAGCTGATAAAACCTTGCTACTCAAATCAAGGGTACGACGCCTTCCACATCCAGACACGACTGAGTGTAGGGGGCAGGAATTGCAGGCAGTGCAACCATTCCAGGAGTATCCAGCCCATTATGCTTTTACTCCTGCAAGTATTTGTTATTCCAACTTAAATGTCTTGAAGAAATAGTTATGTTGAATTTTTTTTAAACTGTTATTTCATGTTATGCAATTTAACAGAACTCATTGTTTTATCGAGGTATTTACTTTGGAATAATAACGCTAATAATTTCTCTTCTTTTCAGATTTAAAACATGTATTACATTATACCCTCAAAGTGGAAACAGAATGTACTTGAAATTCTTTCCATTAACATTTATTCATTATTCATGTATTTTTATTAAACTTTTACCCTTTGGCTTTCTGTAGCTGATGCATGCTACTAGGAATATGCATTCATCTGTAAAATGCTACAATTTAGTCAAACTTTGTGAGTCATTTGTTGATGATATCTAAAACATAAGTGTAGACAATCACTTTTTCTGTACTCTTGTCATGGATGAAACCCTCAGACATGTCTTCTCCATTCCCCACATTACTGCTCTTGCCCTCCCACCTCTTCCCAGACAGAACAGGGATAGAGTTCTCTGGTCCATATCTTTCACTCCACCAGTCCCTGCGTCCAATACCTTATTGTCTTTGACATTTCCAACTGCGTCAATGTGATCGCACTACTGGTGACATCTTCCCCACCCCACTCCTTTCTGTTCTCTACAGAGATCACTCTCTACATGACTCACTACTTTGCTCATCTCTCATCACCTACCCCTTCCCCTCCCCGGGCACTTTCCTCTGCATTGGCTCATCATGCACCGTTCCCATCCATCCATCAACCCTCTATTTGGTTCGACATTTCACTCTCTTTTCTTATCAGATTCCACTCTCTGCATTCATTTGCCTTCTGCACTTACCACCTCCAGACTTTGTGAATGTCTCCGTCTTTCTATCACCCATCTGACTCATATGCCAGCCAATCTGTATCCACCTCTCACTTGTCAGCTCTTCACCACCCATTCTCCTCGCCTCTTTCTATCAGCTACCTCCTCTCTACTCCAGTCTTGAAGAACCCTGACCCAAAACATCAGCTGTTCATTTTCCTCCACAGATGCTGTCGGACCGGTTGAATTCCTCAGTTTGTTTTTTGCTCAGGATTCCAGTATCTGCAGTTTCTTGTGTCAACAATTTTACTTAAAAGATTAAATTATCGTGAAATTGACTGGAGGAAAAATATGGGAAGTGAACTAAATCAATTTTTTTATATTGATGTAATTCCAATCAATCATTGTGATAATGTGCCACTAAATCAAGTGGAGGAGGATTGTTTACTCTTTGGTTCTGCTTGGCTCATGTACAATTGAATAAGTTACAATCAAATGAAATATTCTAAATTTTAAAATACATATTTTTCCTCGATAACTTTGCCAATTTTCCGCTTTCTACACCACTCATTCTGCAGGTAGACACAAAATGCTGTGGACACTCAGCGGGTAAGACAGCAGCTATGGAGAGAATGAATTGCCGATATTTCGGGTCGAGACCCTTCTTCAGACTGATGTCGGGGAGGGGGAGGACAAAGAAAGAATGTAGGCGGAAACAGTGGGACTAGTGGGAGAACTGGGAGGGGGGAGGATGAAGAGAGAGAGCAAGGGCTACCTGAAGTTAGAGAAGTCAATGTTCATACCGCTAGGGTGTAAACTACCCAAGCAAAATATGAGGTGCTGTTCCTCCAATTTGCACTGGGCCTCACTCTGACAATTGAGGAGGCCCAGGACAGAGAGGTCAGATTGGGAATGGGAGTGAGATTTGAAGTGCTGGGCCAATGGGAGATCAGCTTGGTTAAAACTGACTGAGCAGTGGTGTTCAGCGAAACAATCGCCGAGCCTGCGCTTGGTCTCACCGATGTAGAGAAGTTGACACCTGGAACAGCGGATACAGTAGATGAGGTTGGAGGAGGTGCAAGTGAACCTCTGCCTCGCCTGGAAAGACTGCTTGGGTCTTTGGATGGAGTCGAGAGGGGAGGTAAAGGAACAGGTGTTGCATCTCCTGCGGTTGCAGTGGAAATTACCTGGGGAGGGGATGGTTTGGGTGGGAAGGGACGAGTTAACCAGGGAGTTACGGAGGGAATGGTCTCTGTGGAAAGCAGAAAGGAGTGGAGATGGGAAGATATGGCCAGTGGTGGGATCCCTTTGGCGGTGACGAAAATGTTGGAGAATTATATGATGTATACGATGGCTGATGGGGTGGAAGGTGAGGACAAGGGGGACTCTGTCCTTGTTACGAGGGGGAGGGAGAGTGAGAGCGGAGCTGCGGGATATCGTGGAGACCCTAGTGAGAGCCTCATCTGTAATGGAAGAGCGGAACCCCTGTTCCCTAAAGAATGAGAACATCTCCATTGCCCTGGTATGGAAAAACCTCGTCCTGGGCGCAGATGCGACGTAGATGGAGGTATTGGGTGTAGGGGATAGAGTCTTTACAAGAAGAAGGGTGGGAAGAAGTGTAGTCAAGATAGCTATGGGAGTCACTTATCCAACTTGAAAGGCGTTGTGCAAAATAGGGATACGATTCCCAACCACCGAACAATTAGTATAGTAACACAGATTAAACATGTGTCATTTCAAGAATCATGCAGAGAATGAAAAGTCATTTAGGCAATATCCCGCCATGGCTGAGCTCTGAAAGTTGTCATTTTCAACTGGAATCACGGCTGAAAATTGTAGGGAGACTTTCAGTAACCTCAGTAATGATGCCACAATGGGCATGGGTATTGGTACACTACTTGTCCAAAACAGGATTCGTCATTGTGTGGGTTGGGATGGATATCGGAGAAAGGTTTAAAACAGTTGTAAGTCATCACCAGGAAGAATAGAACTCATCTATGAAATTCTGGGAATCCTTATCTATTTTACATTGGAGCTGATCCCACTGTTCTTTTTGTGGCAGAACCTTGCTCCCATCAATGGTGCAGATAAGATCATCTCTTTAGCATGTCTCTCTCTGTGGAGGCTTGTTCTCCTGGTATAGCTTTAGTTATATGCTTAGACTCAGTTGCGTTGAATGTTGATTGACATCACTGCTGCATATTCTGCTAGAGAAGCATGCAATTTCAAGTCCATTGCTGTTTGTAATCAACTTTACCCAATTCAGTAACATGCTGCTGCGCTAAGTTTGCCATTGGGTTACGTAGGTGCCTTGTACATTTTAGTTTCTTGCTCAATGCCCATTATTTTACATACAAGCCTTGACAGGTTTGTCACCTGTTCAACTTAACTTTGAAATGTTTCACTGTGGAATTTACTCCTACTCTTCTGTAACAAGTGCACATGAACAATTCCAGTTTGGGAACACTGGATATTATTTAGGAATGAGAAAAATCATTTTTTTCCATCCAAACCAGGAGTTGTTGAGACCATTTGTGTCTCCACTGTGAATCTCTGATGATGTAAAATCATCAATTTCCCTGTGATTCAACTATTCTTTGTCTTTTAAGCTTTTTAAAACATTTCTGTTGTTCAAGGAGATCAATCAACACATATGCAGAAATAATAATAATAATAATAATACATTTTATTTGTTGGGAGCCTTTCAGACATCTCAAGGACACCTTACATAGATTAACAGGAATATAAACATATAATCAGAGTAAAATAAATAATAAAGACATCACAGAGACACAAACTAAAAACAGAATTCAGTCCAAAAACAGAAAATCAAAAACACAATGTGAAGAGAGAGCAGCGGCAGCCAAAGCGCGCCAGCGTCCACTCTCCGTTCACGGCAGTCATCTTGGACAAAGACTAACAGGATTACGTAGAGACAGAAAATCATCCCCCCACAATGGTTACCACTGTGGGGGAAGGCACAATGTCAAGTCCCCAACCCCAAGTTCACCCAAAGTCAGGCCTGCCACCGCAGTTGCCTCTACGGAGGCCCGATGTTCCTGGCCGTTTTCATCGGGTGGTCTTGCCCCGGCGTCGGGAGAGTCCTCACAGCGGCTGGGCCACCTGGAACGGCCGCTTCCAAGCTGTAGACCACGGCTTCCGGAGCCGACAAGGCCGCGCCGGTTTGGAGCTCCCAGGCTCCCGATGTTGAAATCGGCGCCGCCCGCTCCGCTCCGCAGACCCGCAGCCCGGAGGTGTTGCTCTCGGCGGTCCAGCTCACCGGAGCTCCAGCGCGTCGATCCAGCGCGGCGATCCAGGCAAGGCATCGCCCGCTCCGCTCCACGATAGCGCTCCAGCGCTGTGCCGCCACCGAGGCCGAGGTGCTGGGCGGTCCCCGCCAGGAAATGGCGCTCCAAGCCTGCTGGTAGGCTGCGAGGACGGGTCGACGGGCAGCCCGGAGAAAAAGCCGCCTCACCGACCACGTAGGGACCTAGAAATAAAATTGCCCCTACCCCCCACATTAAAAAGTCAATTTCTCCAAACGGACGAGACAGGACTAACTAAAAAAAAAAAACTTTAAAAAAAGCGAGTTTAACGGACGGCTGCTGGTTAGCAGCTGTTCCTCCAAGATGGCTCCTCCTCCTTGAAATGGATGCAGTCCAAGGCAGTTATGGGTTTACATTGAGGTATCATTTCACAGAGGCACTACAAATAACTGCTTGTTTCTTAATTGTGCCAAAAAAACCTTTCCCATCATCTTTACAGGAATAGCCTTACACTATTAAACCTCACTTGGTCCAGTAACTCCACTGCACTGGTTAAGAAAGCACAGCAATGGCTGTTTTTCCCAAAGATGCTGAAAAAGCTGGTTGGCCCCAACAGATGCTGGTGCCTTTCTACCGCTGCACCACAGAGAGCATCCTAACATACTGCATCTCTGTGTGATATCTTAGTTGCACAGCAGCGGATAGGAGAGCTCTTCAGCGGGTGGTCTCCAGAGCACAGAAGATTATTGGGATACAGCTCCCAGCCCTGGATGACATCTACAACGCACGCTGCCTCAGAAAAGCCATCAGCATCTGTAAGGACTCCACACACCCATGCCACCGTCTGTTTGAACTTCTTCCATCTGGCAGACGTTATAGGGCCTTTTACGCCCGCACCAGACAGAAATAGCTTTTTCCCTAGAGCTACAACTGCACTGAATCAGTCTGCTAAGTGTCCCCCATAATCTGTCTTTGCCCCCATAATCAATTGGCACAACTGACTTATCTCAACACAGTGACAGCTGCTGTAATTTTATAACCTCAGTGTACATGGACCTATTTGTACTTTTACCTTATTTATTTATTTTATAGCATCGATACGGAGGTCACAATCTTATTCTTGTTGTTCTTGTACAATGACAAGATAATAATAATAATAACTTTTATTGTCATTGCACATATGTGCAACGAGATTTGGTTTGCAGCTTCCATCCGATGTCATAACTTAAACAACAAATAAAATTTAGATTTAGATACCCCGAGAACATGGTTTATAAAGAGAACAGTAAAACAGTCAAAACAGTCTAAAGTGCAAATGTGTCTGTGCGACGTGGCCATCCGAGGGAGACAGTTCATGGGGGTGGGGGGCACTCAGCAGGGCCGGTTCAGAGCAGCTATAGTTCTGGGGATGAAGCTGGTCCTGAGTCTGGAGGTGCGGGTGTAGAAGGCCTTGTAACGTCTGCTGGAAGGTAGGAGTTCGAACAGTCCATTACAAGGGTGTGAGGAGTCTTTGTGGATGCCGACGGCCTTCCTGAGGCACCGTGTGTGGTAGATGCCCTCCAAGGCTGGTAGCTGTGTCCCAATAATCTTGTTATATATTATTGATATGATATATTATTATTATTATTATTACATTGTGCACACTATTTTTGGTTTGTTTAGTTTAGTCTTGTCATGTTTCCCTTTCTCTGGATGTAACAAAATAAAGATCCTATCACCATACCACAAATATGCCATTTGTGGATGGAGTGCACATTTAAGCAGATAGATAGGGTTTCAATTAAGAGGTTTATTTTTATTCTTTGGTGGTAGAATACTGCACGAGCCTTAGCGGAGCTCCTTTGATCCAGGCAAAAGGAGAGTATCCTATCACATTCCTAACATAATTATAAATAGCTGAAAGGTTTTGAAGAATCAGGAAGTAAGTCACATGCCATGGTCTTTGCCATGATTTGGAGTTTTGTTCTGGTCAATGACACCTGCAAGAGGCTAATAGTTGGAGGTTTGGTAGTAGAATACAGATGAATGGTATTGGGAAGTAAATGCTGCTCTTGATTAACTGTGAGTGATTCCTGTCTTTTGTGATCTGTATATAAGTAACATTTAGCCATTAATAATTATCTAAATCATGTAGACCGGAGACAGCAGTTGGACACATGGTTTGGCTTGGGAATGTTCTCCAAGAATAACAAGTATTTCTGTCTGAAGGCCAAGCTTACGAATATCACATCAATTAACCTAATAATCTAGAAATAAATTTACTGATTGTCTATATATCACAAGTTATATTCAGAACTTTTTTAGGCCTGCCAGCTTCTGCAAAACTGGCAAATGTTAGTTTTCTGATTCTATGTGCTTGCAATGTGTTAACATTGTTTGGCCCTAGTAACATTAAGAGCTATGCATCCTTCATTATATTATTGCCTTCAAACAAAATAACATAACATTTTAAAACATGCAAATTTCTTAAGGTTACATTTTAACCCAAATCCCCTGAGTATTTCATTGTAAATATTCTCTTACTAGTTAGGATCAGTGAGTTATCTTCAGCATTTTCTTGATATAATTGATATATTGAAAGCACAATATGACTTTAGTCTCCATTAAAGAGCCTGTCCTTGGCACGCAAATTACGTGACCGCGTGGGGTCGGTCCCACTTAGAAGTGCGGAGGGGCATGTAGTAGTACGCGACATCGCGCGGGGCTCCGAAATTTTTGTAGTGAACAAAATCTTCGCGCGCCAACGGCCTGTCGCGGAACTGACGGCCAAAGTGGGACAGGGCCAAGACCCTGGCACGATGCAACGTCTCACCTTGAACAGCAGCAGAAGCAGGCAAACGATCGCCGAACTCAGCCTGGGGCTCACGGCCGTTGCGGTCCGGATCCGCCCCACTTCTACTCCCAGAGCGGGGCCAAGAAAATTGAAGATAGACACAAAATGCAGGAGTAACTCAGCGGGACCGGCAGCATCTCTGGAGAGCAGCAATGGGTGACGTTTCGGGTCAAGACCCTTCTTTTCAGACTGAAGAAGAGTCTCGACACGAAACGTCACCCATTCCTTCTCTCCAGAGTTGCTCCCGGCCCTGCTGAGTTACTCCAGCTTTGTGTCCATCTTCAAATGACGTCATGCGATCCAGATGGCTGTGCGTACGCATGTCATCGCGCCCAACTTTAGCAGGACCATCGCGGCTCAACGCGACCACAAGGTCGCTTAAATTGCGTGCCAAGGACACGTAAGTGGGACAGGCCCTTTACAATGCTCTTTTTGAGCGTACTGATAAATGTGTAGCCCTCATCCCCAGATATTTAGCATGTTTGGTGACGTAAATGTACGCACATGACCCTAGTGACATTCTATATCCAGTGCTGGCAAAATTCAATGTTTGGTCCAATATGAGAGCTAATGTACTCACAACCTCCATTCACCTGCAATTCATGGTTTAGGTCAGTTTGCCCTGTAATGTGTCTGGCTATTTACAGTCCCTGATAAGTTGTAATGAAAGTACAGCAATGGAAATCTTGAATAGCCTAAAGGATGGTCAACAAACTACCTAAATACATGAAAAAAAAGCTGCGATTTTGAACGGTGCATTGAAGTTGCAGTTAGTCAAGACCAGGTTGTTCCCATGGTAATTTTCTCATGGCTTTTGTTTGTTTCTGTCTGTTACATGGCCAGTCCTACTTTGTATTTTCCATGTCTAACATGCTCCTGACAAGATAATGATTTAAAGTAGAGCTGCATTTTGCAAAAAGCTAGACATTTCACGATGGGTGAAAATAAATAATTAAATATCCATTTCTAAATCTCATTGAAGTCTTGATCTAAGCATGGGCAAGAGAACTAAGCAGCAGAGATGATGTGTGAGTAATTCCTGTGACATCAAGATATCAGCTAACTAAATTCAGTATTAAAATGGCCCAGTAAAATCAGTCAAAGCTCCAAGAGGAAAAACCCTTTGAATAGGGCTGTTGGAAGTATGTTATTTCAGCAAGTAAGCATTGCCGCAGGAGTCCTTCAAGGCATACACATCTGCTTCATTGTAGAAACAAGAAACTGCAGATGCTGGTTCATGAAAAAGGCATGAAGTGCTGAAGTAATTCAGTAGATCAGGCAGCATCTCCGCAGAACATGGACAGGTGACATTTCAGGTTGAGACCCTTCTTCAGACTGAATGTGGTGTGGTGGGGGAGAAAGCTAGAAAAGATGAGGATCAGGGCAAAGCCTCCTCTCTTCCCACCCCACCACAACACAATCAGTTTGAAGAAGGGTGCTGGCCTGAAACATCACCTATCCATGTTCTCCAGAGATGCTACCAGACCTGCTGACCCGCTTCTTTTATGTTCCGGCGATTATTTCAAAAAATTCAAAACCGGCCGCGACTGTTTTGAAAATCCGTAATTTTTTAGTTGAGCCGGTTGCGATGCTAGTTGAAGGTGGTTGCCGGAAGTTGCAGGTAGTGGAAGGTCTTACCGATTTTTAAAACGGCAACCTATTTTTAGTCGCTGCCGGTGTTGAGTTTTTTGAAACAATCGCCGGAACATAGAAGAAGCGGAAACCACTTTCGACCATTAGGGAGACTTACAAAACCTCCGAGAACCGCACAGAAACCTTGGGTGGGACGCAAAGTCTCCAGAGGTTTCCGTTCAGGTTTCCTAAGTGGGACAGGGGCATAACTCCCCAAAGCTTTCCACCATCCATAAAACATGAATCAGTAGTGTGATCATAATTCTCTATATGCATTGCTCCAACTACACTCAAGATGCTGCACACTATCTTGGACATAGTCCCATTGACCAGCACACAAATTACCAACCCTAGTCTGGTCCATCCACACTGGCCCCTTGTGGTTACATCATTTACCACTCAGAAAATCCACAGGATGTATTTTCCAAGGCAATGTTAACAGCACCTTCCATCACCTCCATCAAGAACAGGTTTTCCCTCCAAGTCACACTTTGATTCGGAAAAATATCTGTTTCTTCATCGTTGCTAGCTCATCAATAACTTTTCAAGAGAAATAGGGATAGTCAGCTCATGTTGGCCTCATCAGCAATGTCCTCATCTATTAAAAAAAGTTTAAATATTTCATAATAACTTTATCTACGCATATTGAGAATTCTCTCACACTACTGACATGCTTTGTGGATGGTGGAAAGAATTTGGGTTGAGAGTCACTTGCCACCAAATTTCCAGCCTATGGCGTGTTCTGGCAGGCAAAATATGTATTTGAAATAGATTATTGATTATTGGAGCTGACGCATTGATTAAATTATCAGTAATCATGAGGCAATCCTTCTTAGTATGAAAAATGTAAGATGTCGGTGGACAATTGAAACTTAAACATTCTGTAAGGAAGGTAAGAGCTTAATGGATGTTTGGTTTATGGGTTGCAGGTTATGGTGTTGTGTTCTCTGGCGCACAGTTCAGAAAGCCTGGAAGGCAATGTGCAGCAGGGAAATCAATTGGTGCATATTAATGCCCAAAGTCCTTCAAAAGAGTTCAGCGAACAATTGAGTTCCAAGCCTTTGAGCAATCTGTCAATACTATCGTTAATTAATTAGATTAGATTAGTTTGTTGTCATGCACACCAAGGTAAAATAAAATTACTTGTACACGTAGTTATGGAGTAAACATATATACAGTAATAATAAATACAATAATAAATATGATGAGAGAAAAAAACAGAATGGTGCACATTGGGCAGTGCAAAATCCCAATAATGAAAAAGAATATTTAAAACCCATGTTTTCTTTTAATATATAAAAGTGGTTGAAAGTTGCTTTCAGGTCCAGCATTCACATAGCTTCAAATCATAATTATGGAATTAACGAATGCGCCAGACTATAGAGTATGAACACATGGCAGCAACCTTTGGGAAAGGGGCGAGGTGTTTGGTTCAGCGTTGGACACCAGTGTGGAAAAAACTGTAATCAGTTAGGAGTTAGAACATGAAGGAATAAGAAGACTAGTGGGGCTAATTAGGAACAAAAGGAAGATAAAGTGCAGGCTCAGAAATCTCTCCTGGAAAAGGATCATGATAATAAAGTAAGATAGACACAAAAAGCTGGAGTAACTCAGCGGGACAGGCAGCATCTCTAGAGAGAAGGAAAGGGTGACATTTCCGGTCGAGGCCCTTCTTCAGGCCTGTTGGGGATAAGGGGAACGAGAGATATAGATGGTGATGTGGAGAGATACTGAACAATGAATTAAAGAGATGCAAAAAAGTAATGATGATAAAGCAAACAGTTTCTTGTTAGCTGTTTGTAGGGTGAAAATGAGAAGCTAATGAGGTAGCCTGGAGTGCATTGGTGAAGCACAGAACATGTGTGAGCAGGATTGGGTGGTGGCAGTGGCAGTGGAGCATTTTCTTGCTCATTACGATGCATGCTCATGTCACCCTTCTCCAAGGAACTCTGCAACTGCAAGTTTTCTGAGAATCAAGCATTGGTGCATTTAACAAAACTATTTCTGCTGTTGGGAATCTAGGATCAAGGAACACAATCTAATAGAGTGAAACTAGAAATTAGTGATTAGGAACTACATCTACATGCAGAAGGCTGTAGAAATTTGAAACGCTCTTGCTATTGTCAATTGATGTGATGGTATGTGATAATTTGAAATCTGAAATTAAAGACTTTTAATGCAGAAGTATTGAGATAAGGGAAAATGCCATGCAGATTAATAACGTCAGGACATACTTCAGCCATTATCTCATTGAACAGCTCAAGAGGTTAAATAACCTAATTTATTTTGGACCTTATCTCATACCTAATGCAATTTTATATTCTGAATTAGAGAGTCATAAAGTGATACAGTGTGGAAACAGACCCTTCGGCCCAACTCACCCACACCGGCCAACAATGTCTCATCTACACTAGTCCTACTTGCCTGTGCTTGGTCCATATCCCTCCAAACCTGTCCTATCCATGTACCTTTCTAATTGTTTCTTAAACGATGGGATAGTCCCAGCCTCAACTACCTCCTCTGGCAGCTTTTTCCATGTGCCCACCACCCTTTGTGTGAAAAAAATTACCCCTCGGATTCCTATTAAATCTTTTCCCCTTCACCTATGTCCTCTGGTCCTCGGTTCCCCTACTCTGGGCAAAAGACTCTGTGCATCAACCCGATCTATTCCTCTCATGATTTTGTATACCTCTGTACGATCTCCCATCATCCTCCTACTCAACCTCTCCCTATAGCTCACACCCTCTAGTCCTGGCAACATCCTCATCAATCTTTTCTGAACCCTTTCAAGCGTGACTATATCTTTCCTATAACATGGTGCCCAGAACTGAACACAATATTCTAAATGCGGTCTCACCAATGTCCTATACAACTACAACATGACCTCCCAATTTCTACACTCAATACTCTGACTGATGAAGGCCAAAGTGCCAAAATCCTTTTTGACCATGATTATGGCTGGTATTGTCAGTGAAGTGGTCAGGACATATGAAAGCTACAATCTAATGTCAACCTTAATATCATTGGCACTGGTTTCAGGAACTGGTTCCCTCTGAATTGTACATCTCCCAATGATTGTTGCATCTCTGTTCTGAGCAATGATATGGATATTTGTTATTGTCTATTGATGTAAAGATGAGAACACTGACCATGGGATTCAGATCAGCTGAGGTAGAGTACATTTATGCAAACTGGCCAGCTTTGCTTTTCTTTTTGGGTTTTCCTACTCTTCCTCTAATGAACTGATTTTTAAAATATTGAGTTACCAAAAAAAACTAAAATGCACTGCTTCATTACGGTAAGAAAGTATATTGAAGCACAAGTTATACTAGAAATAAAATCATATTATCATGTTGATTAAAGTTTTTCACTGAACCGTAAAAATTAGTATTTTACTCATTCATCATTAATATAAAATAATTAATTCCTTGACATGTCCCAGTTATAGTCTGTGAATTTGAATTTTACTAAT
Organism: Amblyraja radiata; assembly: GCF_010909765.2. NCBI lineage: Eukaryota > Metazoa > Chordata > Chondrichthyes > Rajiformes > Rajidae > Amblyraja > Amblyraja radiata. The sequence goes on from NC_045961.1 coordinate 35,349,214, forward strand.
GCAGAATACAAATTAAACATAGTTCAACGCACTGACATATTTAGTTTTGTATTTACCATACAAGAAAATATTGTACTACAATCAACTTCCTTTTTGATCAATGGCCAAAGGGTAATCTGGTTACAAAAACATTAGAAGCCCTTAAATGTATTTTTCAAAAATATATTTACATCAGTTAATAAACACCTCCACGTGAGATCTGTTAGATCATTTATTTAGATGTTATATTATTTATCACCGTGTTTTGTATATGGAACTCGATTAAATTGTTTACTATACCAGAAACTTTTACTTAAATATATATTTTTATAGCCTTATACTTCATAGTTATGGGCCTCTCCCACTTAACCGATTTTCAGCGGACTGCCGGCGACTGTCATGTTGCCGGCAGTCATCTAAAAAACTGACAACTGGAACGGCGACTATCAGAGTGGAACGTACACACACACACACACACACACACACACACACACACACACACACACACACACACACACACACACACACAAACACATCGCTTCCTTCACCAGCCCATGTGAATTTTTTAGACAGCGCTCCCCCCGCTTGCCCTGTCTAAAAAATTCACACGATGCAAAGCTAAGGTGATAGAGACACACACCGCGATGAACAGGAAGGTTGGCGCTGTAATTAGTTGGCACAGATGGCTAAGCACAGTGTACGCTAAGTCCTTTAAAAGAGGAGGGGAAGGAGTGGAGCCAACTTTTAAGAAGCCAGAGAAACACGGCTGTGAAGCTCAGCGGACATTTAACGTACCCTTGGTTCTGAAAACTACTGCTTACCTTTTTTTTCTCCCAATGAGCCAATGAAATTCACCGGTCAGCACCGGCTACAACCTACGAGAACCTCCGAGAACCTTCGACCTCCTGGAAACCCAATAGGACCTCCTGGCGACCCACCTACAGCTCGAGAATTCTCGCTACTCTCTATGGCGGCTTCATTCTAGTCACCGCTAATTTTTCAACACGTTGAAAAATTTACGGCGATCATAATGAGGCCACGACTAGTTCACATAATGCGGGAACTCCTCACGATCATGAAGGTAACTCCCCGGCAACCGCCCGTGAACATGTGGCGACTGTATAGTCTCCTGCTGTCGCCTAAAAAGTCGCCTAAGTGGGACAGGCCCATTAACATATAATTTACCATGTATCTTAATTTTGACATCAGTTATCAGTTTGACCCATATTATTGAGGGTGGGAGCAAAGGGCACGTAATCCCTCATCGTAACTCCTCATAAAATACAGATCAAACTTCAAACTGGTAAGTTCTCGTTTAATCTTACTATTTTACTTCGGAGTCACGTGAGTGACTACGTGAAGATTTTAAAGCTCTGTGATTTCAAACCGTGTAACAGTTATTACTTCACTCACTGCCGAAGTCCTTGAGGGAGGAAGTGTGTTATCGTAATCAACCAATGAATCTGTTTGTAGAAAAACACAATGGTATTTTTTAACAATAACAACAAAGAAGTTAAATTGCTCCCCTGGGCTTAAATTAAATATTTGCAGTCTGTAAAAAAAATTTCTGCAAATAAAGCAGGTTTTGCCAACGGCTTATTATAAAATTTCTGAACGGTCTTTCCCCCGACCATCCTGCTGTAGCCAGGATGTGGTCTATAGGCACGTCCATTCTTTTGGCATCGACGTGGATGCTGCCCTGGTGGAGTGAGATTTGTACATGTTAGTGTTTATCCCAGCAGCTTTTAGCACCTGCTTGAGCCATCTCGAAATGGTTTGGCTCGTCACCCGACCATAAGGTTTTTTATGACTGACCCACAAGGCTTTTCCTCTCCCTTGAATATTTTTTCGTGTCTATGTAGGACAGTAGGTGGGTCATGGCACATAACCGTGGTTCTGGCGGGTAAGCCCGGAATTCCACGAGGGGATTAGGTGTTCATGGTCTGCTCTGTTTGATTAGTCCCTGGATAATGACAGAGATCTGGTCTGGAGCTGTGAGCATGCTGTCCAGTCGCAATAGGTGTAGTGACTGGACCCTCTGTGCAGATACAAGTGCCATCAACATGAGTGTTTTGAGCATAGAATGTTCCAGGTTGAGGGATCTGGCTGGTGGCCATCCCCTGAGGTATGTCAGGACTACACTGACATCCCATATATGGGTGTACCTTGGTCTAGGGGGTTAGAGTTGTAAATACCCTTCATTAGTTTGACCACCAGCGGGTGGGATCCCATGGCCTGTTGTCCTGGAGCTTGTTTTAAATAGACAGGCAGGGCACTTCTAGCTGTGTTGATGGCTCTGTAGCTGAGTCCTTCATCGTGGTGAAGGTTCGCCAGGAATTCCAGTACGTTGGTAACTGTAGCGGTTGAGTAGGTGGTCCCTGTATCCAAGCAGTACTTCTCCCATTTTTTTATGCTGGACAAGTGCTGTTTTTTAGTGGACGTTCGGAGGGATGCTGACATGGTGTCGACGGTTTGTTCTGATAATCCCAGTCCCAGAAGTGGTTTGTGCAGAATCTGCAACCCAGGAGTTTGATTTTCTCATGGCACGGGTGGCTTGTGCCCGACACTGGGTGTTAATAACTCTGGGTCACTGGGAAATACCATCGGAGTTTCAACAACCATGTCATGGAGTATTGGGAACCATGGCTGCGTAGGCCAGTCGGGTACTATCAAAATACCTGAAGCAGAGTCCACTTGTATTGTGCGTAGTCCCCGACTGATGAGGCAGAAGGGAGGAAATGCATAGAAGAAGAATTTCCCCAATCCAGCGCGAACGCATCTACCGCTGCTGCCTCAGGGTCTGGTTCCCAAGTGACATACATAGGTACCTGGTGATTTAGCCTTGATGCAAATAAATCGATATCTGACGTGCCATATTGCTTGATAACTTTTGCAAATTTTTTGGGGATTAACATCCATTCGATGTTGTTATTAAATTTACGTGACCTGGTGTCTGCCACTGTATTTAGCTTACCTGGCAGGTAAGTTGCTGATAGCCAAATATGTCTTTCGACACACCATTGCCAAATTGTGTTGACCAACTTGTCGCATGATAACGATTTTATGCCGCCCATATGGTTAATGTAGGCCACCACCGTAGTATTATCTATTTGTGATGCATATTTGATGCATATGCTTTTAAACCATAAAAGTCACCCAACATCTCTAGATAATTAATGCCCAGTGTAAGTGGTAATGATGACTCTGGGTTAGTCCATCTACCACCTGTGCTGGATATGGAGTTGGTTGCTCACCAGCCTTGAGCACTGGCATCTGTTTGGATAACTAACGTAGGGTTAGTGATGATAATAGGGCTGAAACTATGCCAAACGTTTTTTTCCCACCACTGTAGTTCTGATATTGCTTCAGTGGGTAACTATATGACGCAATCATAATGACCTGCATGTCGTTTTGGTCTTTGCTCTTTGTAAGTTTTGATAGTGCAAAGGTCCGAATTGTGTAGCCGGAAATGCTGCTACCATTTTCCCAATTACTCTGCTACTTGTCGAATAGTTGGTCGTTCGTTGACCATTAAATTGTTGCATGATTGTGCCAATTCAACTGTTTTGTCTCTTGGCAATGTTACAGTCAGGTAGACTGAATTAATTGTGAAGCCCAAGTAGTCCATGATTGTGGATGGCTTCAACTTAGATTTATCTGGATGTAAGACAATCCCAGGGTTTCGAACAACTGTTTGGTAGCTGATACAGCTGACATAGTCAATTCCATGGTCTTGCCTACTATTAAGATATCATCAAGATATGCCATGACAATATGTTTTTGTTTTCTTAATATTGCCAGAGCTGGTTTTAGTATCTTGGTGAATAATCTTGGGCTGATGTTAATCCATTGGGTAATGCTATAAACTGCCATAGCTGCCCCATCCAGGTAAATTTCAGGTATCTGCGATGATCCTTGTGAATGGTACTGAATAGTAAACATCTTTAAGATCAATGCTTGCCATGAAGTATCCTTTGGAAATTAGTTGTTTGGCAGTAACAAACGTTTCCATTTTGAAATGTATATACTTAACAAACATATTTAGTGAAGTTAAGTCAATGATGATGCGACATCCACCATCTTTTTTGGGTTTAGTGAATATATTTGATACGAATTCCAAGGGTTCATGTTTTGTTTTTCCAATGATACCCTTTGTAATTAGTCTCACCAGTTCAGCTTGTCCCTCTCGTTTTTCTTTAACTGAGAGGGAAAATACCCTCTGGGGTGAATGTTGAACTGGTGGCAATTTTTCTAGTATGAATTGTATTTTGTATCCACTAATGCCATTGAGTATATACTGATCACTCGTGATAGACTCCCGTGCTTCTTTAAACAGGTGTAATCTCCCCCCACCCTATTTTCTATACGCTGGTAGGAACCAGACCCACCTACCTCCATGGTTATAGGTATTTCTTCTGTTTCCTGCCGGTCCAACGAGTCTTGCACGTTGTCTGACGTGGCGGTGATATTGGGGGGTGGCGCATTTTCCATGGGGTCCGCTCTGGGCCCTGGTCTAAAGAAGACTTCCGGTGATAGAATGCGGACCCCGAGCTTTCACCAGTCCCATATGGTAGACGTCGACTGATGGACGCGATGGGGTGCTGCTGCTTGGGAATTATTGTTTTTGGTTTGCTCGTCCCGGGGCCTGCCCTCATGAGACCGAACGTTTTTTAAGGCCTCTTCCATATCCTTCATATGCTTTGTGAGGTTTTTGCCAAAGAACAGTGGGTCTGGCTCAGTGGCTGGGGTATGCACAACCCCGCAAATTTAGGATTTTATGGCAGATCTTATGATTTGTTTACGAAGGTTGTGGTCATCTCCATATTTGTCCACGGAACGAGCAAACGATGTGATGGCTGACGTCAGGAGCCTGAGGATCCGCTGCAGTTTTAGCTCCTGGTTCCGAATATTTGCCCCAACATGCCCCCAGTTTTGGCTGTTTGCAGCCGGCACTTTAAGGGACTCACAGTTCTCTGGAGCTGTATACGTTTCTAAGGCCTCATTGACCACCTGCTCCTGTAGGGGCCTGTTGGAGAGGTGGTTAATGCTGGCCGCTAGTTTGGCCTTTAACGGCCTCCTGCACGTGGGGCTGCCACGTAGCGGTCCACCACACCCAGCAGCTCTTCCTGTTCCTGCACCCCTTGCATACTCCCGACATCTTCAGCCAGCGTCCCCTCTTCTTGACCAGCCCAGTCCTGGTCACCAAAGCTACCCTCGGGTAAGGAGGAAGCGATGGCCAGTGCACAAGGCACTGTGGAGGGAGTGCCTGAACTCCCCCTGCGAGAGCGCCCCTCACGAAGCGCGTCTCGCTGGAGCTCCTGCTCCAGGAGCCGCTCCATGCGGCTCAGGCGGCTGTCTCTCCCCCGTGCGGGTGGAGAGACGTCCATGTCCGACAAGTCGGAAGCCACCGGCCGGACGCTTCTTCGGTAGCTTTACTTCCAGCCCGCTGCTCAGGCGCTAGCGGGCTGGGCTCGGCACGGTGTCGGGAATGGCGGAGCGCCCGGTAAGCGGTCCTACCGCCTTGTTGCTGCCCCCCCCTAGATGGAACGCTCCTCCGTGGAGTCGAGCGGGGGACAGGTTTGTCCAAGAGCCTTTGTTCTCTGCCTGAAATAAAGCAGAAGGCTCCCTGTGAAAGAAAACCCGACCTCAGGGTACTTACCTGACGGTCCGTTCTTTCATCCTGTAGCAGGAGCGCCTGACTCCCGATGCGGCCGCTGTTGCACTGCTGAACGCAATGCCGCGCATGCGTGCTGAGCAGGCTCTTCACGTAGTCACTCACGTGACTCCGAAGTAAAATTAATTCATTTGGGATTCAGCCATCACTTAATCAGCAGTATGAAGAAAAAAATGCAGAATTAAGATGTGGGAAGTTATTTCAGGAGGCAACCTTGGCTGACAAGAGAAGTTAGGGATAGAATAAAACTAAAAGAAAAGATGTATAACACAGCAAAGAGTAGCCGGAAGCCAGAGGATTGGGAAACTTTCATAAGACAACAGAAGGAAACAAAACGGGCAACACGGGCTGAAAAGATGATGTATGAAGGGAAGCTGGCCAGGAATATAAAGAAGGACAGTAAAAGCTTCTTTAGATATGTTAAGGGAAAAAGAGTAGCAAAGTCAAATGTGGGTCCCTTGAAGGCAGACACAAGTGAAATTATTATGGGAAACAAAGAAATGGCAGAAGAGTTGAACAGGTACTTCAGATCTGTCTTCACTAAGGAAGACACAAACAATCTCCCAGAAGTACTGGAGGACAGAGGATCTAAGGGGGTCGAGGAACTGAAATAAATTTTCATTAGGCGAGAAATAGTATTGGGCAGGCTAATGGGACTGAAGGATGATAAATCCCCTGGGCCTGATGGACTGCATCCCAGGGTCCTCAGGGAGGTAGCTCTAGAAATAGTGGACGCATTGGTAATCATTTTCCAATGTTCAATAGATTCAGGATCAGTTCCTATGGATTGGAGGATAGCTAATGTTATCCCACTTTTTAAGAAAGGAGCGAGAGAGAAAAGGGGGAATTACAGACCAGTTAGCCTGACTTCGGTGGTGGGAAAGATGCTGGAGTCAATGATTAAAGAGGTAATAATGGGGCATTTGGATAGCAGTAAAAGGATTAGTCCAAGCCAACATGGATTTATGAAAGGAAAATCATGCTTGACTAATTTTCTGGAATCTTTTGAGGATGTGACAAGTAAAATGGGAGCTAGTGGATGTAGTGTATCTAGACTTTCAGAAAACCTTTGATAACGTCCCGCATGGGAGACTGGTGACTAAAATTAGAGCACATGGTATTGGGGGTGGGGTGTTGACGTGGATAGAAAATTGGTTGGCAGACAGGAAGCAAAGAGTAGGAGTGAACGGGTCCTTTTCAGAATGGCAGGCAGTGGCGAGTGGAGTGGCTCAGTGTTGGGGTCGCAACTGTTTACCATATATATTAATGATTTGGAAGAGGGAATTAGGAGCAACACTAGCAAGTTTGCAGATGACACAAAGCTGGATGGCAGTGTGAACTGTTAAGAGGATGTTAGGAGTTTGCAGGGTTACCTGGACAGGTTGAGTGAGTGGGCAGATGCTTGGCAGATGCAGTATAATATAGATAAATGTGAGGTTATCCACTTTGGTGGCAAAAACAAGGGGGCAGATTATTATCTCAATGGGGTTAGGTTAGGTAAGGGGGAGGTACAGCGAGACCTGGATGTCCTTGTACACCGGTCACTTAAAGTTGGCGTGCAGGTACAGCAGGCAGTGAAGATAGCTAATGGAATGTTGGCCTTCATAACAAGAGGATTTCAGTATAGGAGTGGAGAGGTTCTTCTGCAGTTGTATGGTGCTCTGGTAAGACCACATCTGGAGTATTGCGTACAATTTTGGTCTCCGAATTTGAGGAAGGACATCCTTGTGATTGAGGCAGTGCAGCGTAGGTTCACGAGATTGATCCCTGGGATGGCAGGACTGTTACATGAGGAAAGATTGAAAAGACTAGGCTTGTATTCACTGGAGTTTAGAAGGATGAGGGGGATCTTATAGAAACATATAAAATTATAAAAGGACTGGACAAGCTAGATGCAGGAAAAATGTTCCTAATGATCGGCGAGTCCAGAACCAGGGGCGAGGTGAGGTGAGAAAAAGACTGAGGTGAGAAAAAACTTTTTCACCCAGAGAGTTGTAAATTTGTGGAATTCTCTGCCACATAGGGCAGTAGAGGCCAAATCACTGGATGGATTTAAGAGAGAGTTAGATACAGCTCTAGGGGCTAGTGGAATAAAGGGATATGGGGAGAAGGCAGGCACGGGTTATTGATTGGGGACGATCGGCCATGATCGCAAAGAATGGCGGTGCTGGCTCGAAGGGCCGAATGGCCTCCTCCTGCACCTATTTTCGATGTTTCTGTGTCGAATTATTGAATTTTGTGTTAATTGCATCAGTGAAGACTACAACAGTTTACTCTGTAAATACGATGGGTATCATTATTAGCAGGTTTTGGATTTCCACTTTCAACAGTAGAAATTGTAGTTTTGGAGACCATTGACAGTGATAGTTTGGCTGTGAATACAGCTGTAAATTTCGCATAAGGGTGAGGAATTTGTATGAAAGTCAAGCCTGAAAGTGCTGTGAATTTCTCTGATAATGAGAGTATTAGAATATAAGAACTAGTGAACAGACAAGAAAAAAAACAATGTTACACTGCTATTAAATATACTCGATATTCTGCTCCACAGCTCAGAGTAGAAAATTCCAAAGATTCATCACCTACAGAGGGAAGAAGTCTCATCTCCTCTTAATAGTTCGAGATTCCCCCAAGTTAGACCACATTGCAATCCCTGACACCTATAATAGTTCACAAATGATCAGTTGAGAGAACCCAGATAATGTATAATTATCTCTCTCAGTCTCTTTTGCAAATGAATGTTGACCTGATCCAATAATTTAAATGGATTTGTGCAAAACCTGTGTTTCCTGGTGGATCCGTGCGACTTCAGCAAAAATATATATTTTCCTGTATCAGCTGCATTCTGCAGCCATAAGCCTTGTTTGACATCTGAATCCCATTGGACTGCAGCTTAACAGAGGATAGCTGGAATTTAATTGCAGCCACAGCAGCAGAGAGTAATCAACACAAAAGGCATAACGATTAGACAACAACGTTTGCGCAAATGCTGAAAGTTTGAAAGAAAAAAGAGAAGATGGTGGAAATAGATCTGTCGGCATCTGCGGAGAGAAAAACAGAATGAATGCTTTAGGTTGCTGCTATTCCATCTGAACTAGTAAAGGTTAGAAATAATTGTAGCATCAAACCACGGATGGTGGGAATTTGAAACAAACACAAAGTGCTGGAAGTAAGCAGGTCAGGCAGCATCACTGGAGGAAGAAACAGGGCTGATCCACTACAGAAAAGCGAGACAACAAGAATGATTTAAGATGCGGAGTTAAGAAAGGTTGGAGAGTATAAAGTAAATATCTGTGATAAGCTACAGGCCAAGGTTGTCAAAGTAACTGAAGAGAAAAATGAAGGAGATGAAACATCTGTAAAGAGCAAGCAAAAAAAGGGAGCTACCTGAATTGTTAAATTCAATATTATGTCCAAATGGTTGTAATATATAAAGACATAGGTAATTTGCTATTCCTTGAGTTAGTTTGGGCATATTTGGAACCATATAGGGTACACCAAAGTCAGAGAGGTTAGAATGGGAAAGGGGCTGAGAAGTAAAGTGACAGATTGAAGTCTGGAATGGCTAATGGACTGAAACTGTTAAATTTCATGTCAAAAGCACAAAGCTGTAACGTGGTTAGTCAAAAGTTAAGGTGCTGTTCTTTCAGCTTGCACTGAACGTTATTGGAACAGTGTAGAAGTCTGAGAATGAATTCAAGAGTTGAAATGGAATGAGGAAATAGAGTGGCAGTCATATAAAGCACTGTGTTACCATTGCAGGCACAATGGAGTTGCACTGCAGAGTATTACACAATTTCCATTGGGATGTCACAGGGCAGAGGAGATCATATACTAAGCACCAAATGCAGTTTACTCAGCTGGAAGAAGGTCAGGTTAATGTTGCTTCACCTGGAAAGCATATCAGTCTATCAACAATGGAAAAGAAGGAGTTGAAAATATAGCGTAGCATTTCCTCTAGCTGCAGGTAAAAAAGGGACAGATGCAATTGAGTCAACTATGGTGGAGTCAACTACTGTAGAATTGAAGTCACAGTTGAGGACAAAATAAGACATATCGTGAGCACTGTGGAATTTTGCACATCATAGCAAATGCACCAGAGACAGAGAATGGAATGGAGTCCTTCAACTAAGCAGACTTGTAGAAAGTGTAAGGCAGCTGTAGGACTCTGTAAACTTGTTATGAATGCAGTCTCGTCCATGTGCGGACGTGGCGCCGACGGACGAGAAGCCGAAGCAAAGAAGTCGAAGCCAAAGAACGGAATGGACAATAAACCGAAAGAGTCCGAAGACGATATGCCTACTAACCGAAAGGGCGGGACGCCTAAAACCCAAGGAACCGAAAAGCTGCGTCGCTTAAAAGGAAACTTACCGAATGGCCGCTCTGTCGAGACGCCACCTACTCGAAAAGCAGTGTCGCCTACAGGCCAAAGGACCGACTGCTCAACAGAAAAGTCCAATAACCGACTTGACGTGGCTGGGGTCGGGACTTGTCAGCGATTGGTCCAGACCCCCGCATCCATCACATTACTGTGAAGGCAATGAACATTGTCCCAAACCTCCGCTCCACCCGACCCCCAGCCCGCGGAGGGTGTCCATGGGAGAGTGGGGGCTGTCCCGAGCGATGCGCACGCTCCCGTTTCCCCCTTCTCTCTCCCATCTTATCTCTCTCCCTTCCCACTCTCCCTTCTCTCTCTCCCCTCTTCTCTCCCCTCTTCTCTCTCTCCCTTCTCTCTCCCCTCTTCTCTCCCTCTTCCTCTTTCTCTCCCTTCTCTCTCCCCTCTTCTCTCTCTTCTCCTCTCTCTTCTTCTCCTCTCTCTTCTTATCCTCTTTCTTCCCCTCCTCTCTCACCACTCTTTCTCCCTTCTCTCTCTACCCTTCTCTCTCCCCCCTCTCCCCTCTTCTCTCTCCCCCTCTATCCCCCCTTCTTCTCTCTCTCCCCTCTCTCTCCCTTCTATCTCTCCCCCTCTCTCTCTCCTCTGTCTCCACCCGCGGGAGTGTCCCAGTCACTGACCGCGGTCGGATGGGGGGGAGGGAGTGATCACCCTGGTGTGGAGGTTGGGGTCTGATGGCGGTGCATCGCGGCCAGTGGCTGTGGGACGCTCTCGTAGGTGGAGATGGAGGAGAGAGAGAAGGGGAGAGAGAGGAAGAGAGAGGGGGGTGGTGGGGAGAGAAGGGAGGGAGAGAGAAGGGAGAGGGGGGGGAGAGGAGGGGAAGAGAGAGGAGATAGAGAAGAATGGAGAGAGGATGAGAGAGAGAGGAGGAGAGAGAAGGGAGTGAGAGAAGGGGAGAGAGAGAAGGGAGGGAGAGAGAAGGGAGGGAGAGAGAAGGGAGGGAGAGAGGAGAGCAAGATAGTAGGAGATAGAGTGGAGAGAGAGGAGGAGAGAAGGGGAGAGAGAGAAGGGAGAGAGGAGGGGAAGAGAGAGGAGAGAGAAGAGTGGAGAGAGAGGGGGAGAGAGAGGAGGAGAGAGAAGGGAGAGAGAGAGGGAGAGAGAGAGAAGAGGGGAGAGAGAAGGGGGAGACGGGAGCGTGTGGTTCATTTTCCCACACAAGCCATTAGTGACTGGGCAATCTGAACCCAAGCACCGTTGAAAGCGGCACGAAGGTGCGCATCGCTCGGGACAGCCCCCACTCTCCCACGGACACCCTCCGCGGGCTGCGGGTCGGTTGGAGCAGAGGTTTGGGACAATGTTCATGCCTTCACAATGATGTGATGGACGCGGGGGTCTGGACCAATCGCTGATGTCCCGCCCCCCAGCAACATCAAGTCCGTTATTGGACTTTTCTGTTGAGCGGCAGTCGGTCCTTTGGCCTGTAGGCGACGCCACCTTTCAGGTAGGTGGCGTTTCGACAGAGCGGCCATTCGATAAGTTTGCTTTTAGGCGACGCAGCTTGTCGTTTCCTTGGAATTTAGGCGTCCCGCCCTTTCAGTTAGTTTGCATTTAGGCGTCCCATCCTTTCGGTTAGTAGGAGTTTCATCTTCGGACTCTTTCGGTTTATTGGCGTTTCGGCCTCGTTTCCATTCCGTTCTTTGGCTTTGACTTCTTTGCTTCGGCTTCTTGTCTGTCGGCGCCATGTCCGGGTACCGTGTGACCACAGTCTGATTGCTGGAAGGCTGCTCCCTTTGCACTTGAGTCAGCATAGATGCCCTTGATGACTTTCAAGAGGATTTGGAAATCTCAATCTGCACTGTAAGGCAGCAGCTCTACCGCTGTGCCACATTACCACCACACAGAAGCTGTGGAGGGACCTGAATTGATACTGTTGTGAAGCAGGACTTCAATGTGTTCAATCAACTTCGTAGACAGCCTTTCAGAAGGCTGGATAGACAATCAAACAAAAACAACTGCTGGCTGTCAGTCTGCTCTACCATTATTTCACCATCCATTATCAGAGCTGAGGCAGCCAACAGCATGCTGAATCACAGATGTAGAATATTTAAACTCTTGTGTCTCGTCCCCTCTGTTATCTTCACCCTACTCCTTGGAAACTGTACAATCCGTACAGGATGCTGCTCACAATTACACAATGTACGATGGGTGTGCAAATTGCCTTCCTTCAAAAGGGAGATTAATTATAGCATGCTGAATAAGAGCATCGAAACTGGCAGCCTTTGTGGCAGGTGATCCTAGCAATGTTTCAGTTAGGGTCAGGTCCTTTACATATTGCAAAACCTGTTTTTCTCATATCTTGTATTTCTGGTGGAAAATTACGAGAGTGAGATCATTTTCTGTTCCATTCTAATTGATTCCTCAGATGCACCCACAGGTTTTAACGCAAGCATTGTCTTGAACTGCAATAGAATTTTTGAAAAAACGGGCAAGCACAAAGCACTAATCGCTCTTTTAGATGGTTCATTTGTATAGTGCAAAAAGATTTTTAGACAAAAAACTCTACCCCCTGGTGTCTGCGTTGTAAATCATGAGTGTAATTAACTGACTCGCACACAGGTAAAGGTGTAAGCATCTTTAATAGGCATTCCAGCATCAGATATGCAGTACATTGTACATTCAGTCTGCTGCATCTACTGAATATAATAAACGAGTTCTCAACACTATAAAGCATGCACTAGGCTGGGTTATTACTACTAAGCATTCTGATTGGCTAACATGCAATAGCCAATCTACATCTCTTCTCGTAGAAATGAAAAGCAACTACGGCACTTTAACTGTATGCTGAGAGAATTTAGTAAGGTTAAACAAAATCGCCGTATCTAGTGGGTGGCCTGCTAACCCGCCCGGACCTCGTGTGTTAGGGAACTGCCTCAACTCCCTTTCCTTCTGAAAAGATGGGCACTGGGGTTGGTACTGCCGCTGGTGACCCGATGGGCTTATGGGGAGAGACCACCATAGGGGAACCGGGGGTGGACCGACGAGGGGAGCCCGGGGCACCAGTTACAACAGGAGAAGCAGGGGCAGACCGACGCGGGGAGTGTGTGGTCTTAGTCGCAACAGGTGACGGGAAGGCTACAACAGGCGTTGGTGTAAACACGAACGGGGGGGCATCAGGACCCGAAGGCACCGGACGGGGTTCCTTCACTGGAAGGAGATGTTGACGGTTGCATCTGTAGAGGACACCATCCACTTCGACCAGGTAGGAGTGTGGTTCCTTTGAGGGGCCATGAATATGCCCGAGTCTGGTATATCCTTTGTCAGTTTGTAGGCGTACCACTTGTTCTTGTAGTAGTGGTTTAAGCAGCTTGCTTGTCTTATCGTAAAACCACTTTTGCGTGTCACGTTTAAACTGCAATCGCTTTTGTATCGCGGTGGTAGGGCAGACCAGCGGGTGCAGCTGTTGCTGGGAGACAGGCAGTGGTGGACGCGTCTGGCGAGATATTATCCGCTGGGCGGGGAAGCCGAGAACATTGTCCCCTGAAATGTTCCGCAGGTTGAGTAGGTCCAGGTAGACGTCGGATTTTGCTAAGTAGGAGCGCTCCATGAATTATTTAGCGCTCCGAACAGCACGCTCGGCAAGTCGATTGGACTGTGGGTATTCTGGGCTGCTGGTGACGTGTCGAAAGTTCCACCGTTTAGTAAAGTTCTTGAATTTCTGATTGGTGAATTGCCTTCCATTGTCAGTTTGAAGGCGGACAGGTGCCCCATGCACGGACAGGTGGATTGATAGTTTCTGGATCACTGTCTCGGAGGTGATCGTTGGAAGCAGGTTAATTTCAAACCAGCTCGAGTAGGAGTCCACCAAAACAAGGTAGTGTTTCCCGTGCCATTCAAAGATGTCGGCGGCCAGTGAAGACCATGGAAGGGAGGGAGCTGGCTGAGGCAGGAGAATCAGAATCAGAATTTATTCGCCAAGTATATTTTGCAACATACGAGGAATTTCACTGGTCAGGTCGGTCACACAATTAAAAGCAACAGACTCAAAAACACATTTTAACATGAACATCCACCACAGTGACTCCTACACATTCCTCACTGTGATGGAAGGCGAAATAAAGTTCAAGTCCTTCCCTTTTGTTCTTCCTCGGTCGTGAGCCTCGAGCCCTCCATTGACGGGATGATCTTGACTCCTGTAGCCAGTGGCGTTCGTGCCCTCCGCGCCGAGGTGATCTGCTCCCGCGTCAGGGGGTTGTCAGCTCCCCCGCGCTGGACAATCGAACTTCGCGTCGGGGGGCTGGTCGAAACATCTGCGGCGTTGGAGCTCCCGACTTGCCTCTCCCGATGGTAAGTCCGCAAGCCGCGGTGGGAGCGATCCCAGGCAAGGGATCCGCTCCGATGGTAAGGCCGCGCCCCACGGTGGGGCTCACGACAGTCCGAGGCGGCTTCCAGCTCCACCGATGGTAGGCTGCAGAGCCTGGAGAATGTGATCCGAAAAATTGATCACATCTCCGGGAAGATAAGAACTTGAAAAAAAGTTTCTCCCGATCCCCCTCCCCCCACATAAAACAAACCGAAGAACATTAAAACAAACTATTAACAGACGCTAAGAAATAACAAAAAGGTGAAAAACGAACAGACTGCCAGCAGGAGCAGCTGCTTCAGCTGATGTGGTGTCAGGCTGTTGCAGATAGAGCACGATTCGGTCTTTTCACGTATGAGCCTAGTCATCCCGGGCCAGTAGAACATGTTTTGGGCCCGTTTTGGAGTGGCCTCTGTGCCGGGGTGGCCTCTGTGGATATCGTCCTAGTACTCACCCCGTAGAGTGGGAGGGATAACTGCCTTGTGGCCTTTGTCGATTATCCCGTCCTGTAGCTCTAGTTCGTCACGAACCAAGAAGTAGGGTCGTATTTCTAGCGGGGTGTTTGACTGTTTGTGGGGCCATACATTCTTTATGACGGTAGTTAGCAGTTGCGAAATTTTGTCTGCAGCTGTGTGTTCGGCAAGGTGACGTAGATGATCAGTGGCACGAACGAGACCTTCAGGACTGAGAATTTGACTCGTTCGATGGGATGGCGTTCGCTGGTAGTGCGCGGGGCTCTGGAAAGCGTGTCTGCTATGTGCATGTCTTTACCTTTCTTGTATACGATGCAAAAGTCACAACGCTGCAGCTGCATCATCATGCGTTGTAGACGAGCTGGGGCAGCGTGGATGGGCTTGTTCAGAATCATGACCAGTGACTGATGGTCAGTCTCAACAGTGATGGTTTTTCCAAAAATAAAGTCCTTGAATTTCGAACTGGCAAAAACTACGGCGAGCAGCTCCTTTTCAATTTGAGTATAGGGTTGTTCGGTGTCCGTTAGGCTTCGTGATGCATAGGAGACAGGCATCACATCGCCGTCGGTGGTTGTCTGTAGGCACTCTACGCCTAGCCCGTACTGGGATGCATCACAGGTGATGGTGATCGGCAGCTTGAGGTGAAATATACCAGCTGGCTATAGGTATGTTGCAAAACTTACCTTCAGGGGCGCTGTAGTTCTGCCGCTGCCCGTGTGCGCGACTTTGGCGCCTTTGAGAGGGGGGCGGGTTTAAAACACGATTTTCTCTATGCTGTTGAAATCAATGTTGTTCAGCCTACTTAGTTGCTGACGAAAAATCGCTGCGAAATTCGTTCGCTGCAGCTATTTTTAAACTGAATAGGGTTATTTAATTGTTATAGTAGATTAAAAATCATTCTCTAAAGCCGCGAACCCCGACAACAGGACGGATCTCATGTAGGGGACAAGGCAAGGTAGGTTGTTTATTTTTACATTAAAAAGGGCTTCTTAAGATCCCTTTATACAAAATTTTATGTTGCGAGTAGCTGACGGGGGCCTATTCAATCCCGCAGTATCTTTCATGCCATATGGGCTTCAAATCCACCGCAATGGCAGCGTTCCAAACCAGCGCGTTCCACAAAATCCCACTCACAAGCTGATTTAAATGGCCATTAATTTACAGCAATTGAACACTAAATCCCTTCCATTTGGCCTATAAATTAATGTCAATGAGATTTAAAAATCATGTTTTATTGTGAATTCTTGTGTAAATGTTCTTTGGACACTTAGGCTATTTAAAAATGTTAATCTTTCCTTAAGAAATGGATAAATGTTTAGATCTAGTAATTGAATTTTGGAATTAGCTACAATTTAGTAACTAACTAATCATCTGCTTTAATTTCAGGTCATCCAAGTAAGATTGTTTAATATTTGTTTCAGAATGCTTCAATCTATAATAACTGAAAATTTCTTTCAGTTCTCTTAATTTTTAATAAAGTTATGGGCTTTAGACTGTTCTTGATCACAGCTTTTGTGTTAATGGAAAATCAATAGGGAACAAGATGCTAATTTCCGAGTATGAAAATGGCCATAACTTTTTTAATACTGAAGATATGAACGTGAATTACGTGTCAAATTAAACTTATTTTTATGCTTTATCTGATGGGATAAATTGCAGACTTGATTTTTTAATCTCAAAATTTTGTAACATTGCTACTGGCTAGCTGGAGCTTGACTGTCTCGAAGACTCGTTGGTGTTGCGGGTACCAGGACCATGTGTCCTTGTGAGTCAGTTGTCGCAGGGGGGCAGATAGATCACTGAGGTTGGGAATACATTTACCCAAATAGTTCACCATACCGAGGAATCGTTGCAAACTGGTAACGTCGGTGGGAGTCGGCAGTTCGTTGATGGCTGCAGTCTTCAGCGGATCGGATTTTAAACCATTGCTGGTGAACACATGGCCAACGTAGGTGACTTCCGGAACCCGGAATCTGCACTTGAGTGGGTTAAGTTTGAGGTTAATGTCTCTGGCATGGTTTAGTACTTTCATCAGGTTGGCGTCATGTTCTGCTAAGTCACGACCGTAGACTAGGATGTCATCAACAATCACAAGGATATTCTGCAAATAACTGTTCCATTGCGCGCTGGAAAGCTTCGCTGGCTGAGTTGATGCCAAATGGCATTCTTATAAATCTGTAACGGCCAAATGGTGTAGCAAAAGTCATCAGCGTAGATGATGCACAGTCCAGTGGTATTTGCCAGAAAGAGTTTTTGGCATCAAGAACCGAGAATACCGCTGCGTTTCCAATCTGTGCAGCCACGTCCTCTGTTGGTCTCATCGGGTAGTGCGGGCGCTTGATTGCTGTGTTTAGGTCTTTGGGGTTAATGCAGACTCATAACTCCTCTTTGTTTTTCTTGGTGGTTACGACCAAAGTGGAGACCCAATCAGTGGGATAGCTGACCTCGGCAATAACTCCGATAGAGACCATACGTTTTAGTTCAGTGTGTATTCTTTCCCGCATGGCATGGGGAACTCGGTGCGGTGCGCGGACCACTGGTATAACTGTAGGATCTACGGTGATCCTGTATGTCGTGGGCAACTTGCCAAGTTTGTCGTCAAACAGTTCTTTGTACTGGGACAGCAGCTGCTGTGTTGCCTCCTTTGTCAAACAGCACGTCCAAAATGGACCAGCCCCAGGTCATGGCATGCATTGATGCCAAGCAGGGTTTCAGAGTTAGGTTGAATTATGTAAAACATCAGGTTTCTTGTTTGTTCATTGATAGTGCACTTAAAGTCAGCTCTCCATAGTGGGTGCAAAACTTCCCCTCCGTAAGCATGTAGTGTGGAGGAATCCTTTTTTATTCGCTCCGTGCTCCTGATCTTATTGAATTCTCTTAACGACATAATGTTCACCTTTGCACCCGTGTCGACCTTGGAGGTCAGGGCCTTGTTGTTTATCACCATGGTCACTGCTGGGTCCAACAGTTTGCCTGAGGAACGTAGGAGAGAAAGTACCGCAGAGTCGTTGTCAGTGTTATCGGAATCATTCCCTTGGGAAGCATTGGCGTGTTCTTGGGAGTCAGAGTCAGACAGTTCTTGTTGTAGCAGGTGCAGGTTTGTCCTTGAGGTAGCGTTCCCACGAGACTGACAACACATCGCAACATGATTAAGCTTCTTGCAATTGTGACAAATTTTCCCATGGGCTACGCAGAACTGGCGCCCTCTAGAGTGGAAATAGTTGCAGTTGGGGCATCTTGTGGCAGGCACATTAGAACTTTTCGGAGGCATATTTGAAACGCTGCGGGGAGAGTAGTTAGCAAGATTAACGTTGTGTTGCTGCTGCGGGCTGGGAGGATCAAAGTCTGCGAGCGGGGCGACGACCTCTGCCATGCGACATGAATGAATGAATGATCTAAAGTCAGATCGGCGTTTCGAAGTAGCTCATGTCTTAGCTTGCGATCGCTCATTCCCCCCCACAATCTTATCTCGTACTAACTCTTTAGTCAACTCACCGAAGCGGCACTGTGTAGCCATATGTCGTAAGTCACTGATGAAGCGTTCGACAGGTTTGTCGACCTGCTGCTGACGGGCGAAAAACCTTGTTCTTTCAAGGATGCGGTTCGAGGGCAGGTCACATAGCTCTCTAAATTTTCTGAGTAAGACAGTTGGATTATCGATAGTTTCTGCAGGCACTAAGACCTGGCCATCAGCGTCGTTGATAGCTGGGGCAAACTCGAAGTTGGCTGCACGAATCATTGCCTCTGGACCCGCTAGATTGAGCAGTAGCGATGCCTTCAGATCATTGGGATCATTCCGGTGAACAATGCGAATATAGTGAGCATAGTCATGTTCAAACATGTGCCATCGCTCGGCTATGTCAGAGTCAAACACAAGGGGACTCGGCCTTCGACAGGAGTTGGCCATAACATTGAAAAATTGAAGGTAAAACTGATAAAGAAAATAAATCGCGGTAAACAAGCGGAGTGAGTTAGAGCCACTTTTCTGACACCATGTAATTAGCTGACTCGCACATAGGTAAAGGTGTAAGCATCTTTAATAGGCATTCCAGTGTCAGATATGCAGTACATTGTACATTCAATCTGCTGCATCTACTGAATATAATAAACAAGTTCTTACACTATAAAGCATGCACTAGGCGGGGTTATTACTACTAAGCATTCTGATTGGCTAACATGCAATAGCCAATCTACAATGAGTATGAATAATGTTTGGTATTGTCATGTTATTCAAACACTTCAAAGTATTTCAACCTAAATCATGGCTTTTATTTTGCTTTTCAATTTTGTTGTGAACTAGACCAAGGGGGACCAGTTGGGTCCCGTCCCATCAACACACGGTTGCAAGGGGGGGGGGGGGGGGGTGGGGGGAGCCTGTGGCATCACACACACACTAACCACCCCCACCCCCACACTAACCACCCCTCCTGATATTATATTAATATTATTAATTGGCTCCTTTTACCCCATCCCCGCCCTAACTCGAGGGGAAGAGAGAGTGGGGCAGAGAAAGAGAGAGAGGGAGGGGGAGGGAGAGAGGGTTGTGGAGGGAGTGCAGAGGGGGGAGGAGAGAGGGGGAGTAGGGGGGGGCGGGGGGAGGAGAAGGAACGAAGAGGGGGGGAGGGGGAGGAAGGTGGAGGGAGGTGGGGAGGGGGGAGAGGGGAGGTTGTGGAGGGGGATGGAGGGGGAGGTGGAGGTTGCCCCTCCTCTTCCCCCCCTCTCTCTCTTTCTCTGCCCCACTCTCTCATATGAAAGGATTCCTATTTGCTTTATATTCACTGTAAAATGCTGAAAAATAATTTGATTGAGGATGGTGCTCAGAGTCCTACCACAAACTATATACTGTAGTGCGTAGTATATATATGATGTGCACACTCTTTAGAATGTCTCAAACATCCATTCGGGAGCTCTGAAGTAAGGCACTAATGACCATTTTAGATGTTGGCTCTTTGTATACAACTTCAGTTGCTGAAAATGTTCTACCCATCAAGCAATTGGGCCTATACCTGGATTGGAGGATGTGTACGGTGGAAGGACATAAGAATTTAGGAATTATATAGGGAGAATTGGAGCCAGAAAGGAGTGGATGATATTGAGGGGATGATTAGGGTAATGGAAAGGACAGGTCGGCGGTTGGCGAGCACCGAGGTGGCAGGCGTTTGGGGATCGATGCAGCGAGAGGTTGGAGGGAGGAATAGTCATAATTGGCAACAAATAGGAGCGGGGATTATATCGATCAGTGTTGTGCAATATGGGGAAGATCCAAAGATGTCGGTAACTACTTGGAGACTCTTTCAGTGGTTCATTGTAAATATCATGAGCAAGAATGCTCAAGGATAATACTCCTAGGAAAGTGTGACTCACATTGCTTAATCACTTTCATCCCTCCTGCAGAAATAAGGGTGTTTCCAGAGTATAAGCGTGACTGGCAACAGGAGTCACTCAAACTATCCGAGTGATGCAAATGATAAAAACAATTATTTAGTGGAATTTCTAAGCAATTGATTATTTTAAACCTTGCATTGTTTTTTTCTGTTTAAAAATACTTTTTCCCCTCCTTCTTTGATCCCAAACCATTTTGTGATTTTAGAGCTTTGGGCAGACAATTGAAGCGTTGAGACATAGAGAATGGTGAAACTGCTGAAGGCCAAAAGTGATACAGAGTTAAAGTCTGAAGCATTAAAGCACAATGCACATTATGTGGATGGTTTCAATCCATGCGCAAACACCCAGTTGGTACATCCCCTGTGAAATTGTTTAATGAATGCAATAGATACATGTTGAATCTATTGTCCGAACTGATCTATGCCATTCTACATCATTCACCACTGCTCTTTTAATTATTTTGTTTTACAATATCCCTGAGCTTAATAATGTTCTCCATTTAACACAGTTAGTCTCGGGGAGTCCAGGAGCGGGAGACCTGTTAAGTCTTGGGTAGGGGTGGAGGGTTGGTGTGGAAACACCGACCCGGTGTATCTTGCAGGAGCATGAGAATCAGAGTGCAATAAATCTTGGAAGAACATAGAGACTGCATTCTAGTCCACTGTAGGCCATGGTTAGACTTGGGGGAGCATGGTGACCAGTGAGACTTGAGAGTGCTTGGGAAACATTACCTGGTGAGCCAGATACTGAACCATTGGGATTTCTGAAGAGTCATTTAACAGATTATCTGAATTTCATTATCTAATTACCACCATGTGGATCAGCATAGAAAAGTTGTTCTGATGACAAAGACATTTGCAATTTGAAAAGTATCATCAATTTGCTTGCAAGTGTTGACGTTTGAGGTAGAACTAAGCATTTTGCAATTAGCAAGGCTGAACATTCTAATTAAGTCTTGCAGTGAGTGTTGGTGAGCACTGAACTTGTACATGCTTTTCATTGTTGAATATTATGGGAGCATTAGTAGTAGAGCTGCCAGTCCTTGAGGATGATGAGGAGCAAGAGCAATGCATGACCCGCATCACAAGAGCCAGAAATAGGAGATCTCTGTAGCCACCACATTTTTCCAGCTGTCCGAATCAATGCATCCAGGTGCTGTTTTCTAAGATAGTTGTGCCTCTCCTGGCTTTTGGCTATCCTACTTATTCTAACCAGATCTTCTCCTGCCATACTTAATTATTCTCTAAGAGGAGAGGTGGATGGAGATACCTGTGAAAGGTAACCATGAGCTATTGTAGACCTAGATGACCTGGCTTCAGACTGTACTCTTTGGTGCGAATGGCAAGCAGCCAGGGCTCACTAACGGACAGACAAGCATGAAGGCTTTATGGGAGCACTAGTGAGTAGGCTATAATGCTATTTTTCTGAGAGGGGTCCTTGAATTTTATTGATTGACTTACCCACTCATCACCTGGCCTAGCTCCATGCGAGGGGACAAATTACCAAATGGTCTTGAAAGCCACAATAACTGTAGCGATATTAGAATCCAGAACAATGACACAAGATATTAATGGGCCTGTCCCACTTAGGCAACTTTTTATGCGACTGCAGGAGACTCTGCGGTCGCTACATGGTCGCCACATGTTCGCGGGTGGTTGCTGAGGAGTCGCCTTGATGGTTGTGAGTAGTTCCCGTTATCTGGGAACTAGTCGCGGCCTCATTATGGTCGCCGCAAATTTTTCAACATATTGAAAAAACATGTTGAAAAATTAGCGCCGACCAGAATGAAGCCGCCATGGAGAGTAGCGAGAATTCTCGTGCCATAGGTGGGTCGCCAGGAGGTCCTTGTGGGTTGCCAGGAGGTCGAAGGTTGTCGTAGGTTCTCGTAGGTTGTAGCCGGTGCTGACCGGTGAATTTCATTGGCATTGGGGGAAAAAACTTAAGTAGTAGTTTTCAGAACCAAGGATAACCGACCGGTAATGTTAATGTCCGCCGAGCTTCACAGCCGTGTATCTCTGGCTTCTTAAAAGTTGTTCCCACTCCTTCTCCCTCCTTCTCCCCCCTTCTACCCCCTCTCCCCCCGCCCCCTTTTAAAGGACTTATTGTACACTGTGCTTTAGCCATCTTAATTACAGCACCAACCTTCCTGTTCATCGTGGTGTGTGTCTGTATCACCTTGGCTTTGCACCATGTGAATTTCACACAGACACACACATTGCTTCCTTCACCAGCCCTGTTCCCCGCCTGCATAACAGGCTGGTGAAGGAAGCAATGTGTGTGTGTGCGTGTGTGTTCCACTCTGACAGTCGCCGTTCCAGTTGCCGGTTTTTCAGGCAACTGCCGGCGATTTGACAGTCCCGGCAGTCGCCTGAAAAATCGCCTCAGTGGGACAGACCCATTAAGCTCCCACGCATTACCCATCAGCTGGGTGGCTTTGGTCAGTGCTGCTTTAGAGATTGTGATTTCTGCCATCAGATGATCAGCAAATAGATAATGATTGTATTGCAAATGCTGATGTGAAGTTGGCCAACATTTCCATGTTGAAAATGATGGTCTGCAGGCTCTTCACAAAGAGCTGTGCAATATTGGAGCTGCACTGCCTCAAGGTCAGACAATGGCACAAGTATCCCCATAATGCGGGTTCATCAATCTGTGCCTGCAAGCGAGTTAAGAGAGGTATGATTGAGCCATCTGGAAGCTAGAGCACATTTGACCTTATATGAAATAGATGAGTGGGATGTGAGAAGGAGGATCAATATGACCACAGTATTTTTATAGTTGTGTTTAGTTTAGAGATACAGCGTGGAAACTTCGGCCCACCGAGCCCGCACCGACCAGCGATTCCAGCACATTAACACTATCCTACACACACTAGGGCCAAATTACACTTATACCGTCTATTAGCCTACAAACCTGTACGTCTTTGGAGTGTGGGAGGAAACTGAAGATATCGTAGAAAACCCACGCGGTCACGGAGAAAACGTACAAACTCCGTACAGACAGCGCCCGTTGTCGGGATCGAACCTAGATCTCTGGTGCATTAAGGCTGCAACTCTACTGCTGCGCCACCGTGCCTCCCATTGACCCATCTCAATTGGTACCACTGAGAAAAAAAGATACGCGCACAATCAAATACAGAAAAATCAACTCCTAGCTGAATCAAGAAAAATGTTTCCCAATCTTAGCCCATTTTCTGCTGTGCAGACATATTTTGCAGAACACTCTGTTAATGCATATTTTATACCTCCAGTGGCAGAGGTGAGATCTGTGGCAGGTTAACATTTTTTTCAGATTACAATAACTTTCCAAATTCCAGATATTACAAAGATCTCTCATCTACTTTCAAACAACCTGTTTATTTACTTTTGTAGATTGACCTGACAACATGTGCATATTTCCTATTTATTTAATCTGACCTCTGATGATATGTTGGTGTTTAATACAGTTTTGCTTTGTGACTGATTACAATTGTTACCTCCATAATAGTTTGCAGGGTCTTAGCTTGAACTTGAATATTAAGGAAATTTAAGAAGTTAAAGATGTCATGTGGATATTAAATGCCTATCTTGGTTTCATATTTTTCACTGTTTAAGTTCATGAATCATCTCTTAAAATTCAAACATGGCAGTTACTCTCTTTGGAATCAAAATATATTTGAAAATTATTGTGATTAATATCAAGGTAACTGCATGGACTATTTGACCACCATTCATTTTAAGCAAAATTGACTCCTTGCAGTTTTTGGTCATGGATCTCAAGTTAATTTAAAAAACAATCAATGACAGATACATTGTATAAACAAAAAATTAAATAGGTACATCTTAAAATGGTCATGTTTCTGAGCATTCTCGGTAGGTTGTTTTCTTCCAGTAAGGGAGCAGAAGGGTTCGAATTTTGATCTTGGTACTCAATGAATTAGATGATCAGCCAGCTCTCTCACATCAGAAGTGATCAAATAGAATGAAGTATTTGTGTCCACAAATTTACTTTCCATCACAGAGCCAGTGTCTCTGGAAAGAAGAGGACGAGAATATTTTTTGCAAAAAGCAGGAAGAAGCAACACTAACATAATTATAAAGAACTGTTAATTACATTTATTTACCAGAATTGTGATTTTCATTGAGATTTAGCATTATTTAACAGATAATCTAAAATAATCTGATGCATTCTTATAGTTAGAATGGGCATCGTGGCCTGAGATTCATCTTCACTAAATGCACAAGGTAGTTATGCTGCTCATTGTGCTTTGTTTATTAATTTAGTTTCAATAGAATCAGAATTTCAGAAGCAAAATAAAATCTGAAGCTACAACTTAGTCATTCAGTGTTACCAGTTAAGCATGAATTTCTGGCTGTTATTCTGTGATATGTTTGAAAATTGGGTTCACTAAATCTGAGCTTCTGATTAGAATTTGATTTTTTTTAACTGGATGGTGACCATCATTACTCAGGCCCAATTACGCAGATCTTGGAGAAAACACATGTTACATTCCATGTTTCTTATGTCATTTTAATATTAAAATTACATTTCTCATGTTTGCTTGCATGAATCCAAAAACTGTTAACAGGACAATGTTTATTATTTTAGCCGCTTTAACCTCTTTGTCTTGACTCCTTCCCTACAAAGCATGGTTTGTGTATTGTTTCATAGCATTGTTTTAAGTAGCAACATGTCTTCATAATGGGCGCGATTTAATTATTTGATTGTATTATTGCTGAAGAATAACCACAGAGCCAATATGTGCCTCAAAAAACATCTACAATTTTAATTAATTTCCTTTCCAAACCAAATAATTTATAGGCTGAATAGGATATAATATTTACTTAACTATTTTGAGTTCATAGTCCTTTCTTTGTAGTAGATTTATTAATATTTTTTTTGTAAGAGATTTGATGTAATCCTGAATCCAGTGCCCAAAATCTGCCTCGAAGAAATTTGTATTTCCCTTTCTCCCCAACCGTTTCCAACTTATGAGCACTTGCAAATATGTGCTATCTTAAAAGTAAAATAATAAGACGAATGAAAAAAAACATTGATGTAAAATAATATGTTCAGAGTTCATCAACAGTATCCCATGCTGTGCATTGCCAGCAAAATGCTAAATATGCCATTTGTGCATCGTATTGGCCAAAAACAATATTATACCGAATGTTTAGCAATGTAAAAACAATTGCTAGTTCCATTACAAGTGCAATCTCATCATAGCTAATCCTGACACAACATTGATGAATGGGAAATTATTAAATCAAGCCCAATGTGTTCTGTTCATATGTTCCTTTTCTTTAAATTATTTTTTTTCTGAACAAATGTTGAATTATGTTCAGATGTAAAAGTGGAGTAAAATAGCAGTGGCAATAATACTTATTAAGTTACTATTTATAAATAACAGGATTTACTTAATCTCTTTTCTATTTATGAGCCATAAATTTTTGTAAAGGATTATTAACTGCCTAATGTTTGCACATATCTGTGCAGAATATTGCCTGTACTCAAGATCTCAGTCATTATTGAATGGACAATCATATTATATATCTGTATTTTCTTTTTAAAAAAAACTTATCAATTCAATTAACATGATAACTTTAGCAAATGTTAACTTTAGAAACCTCATGGTTTCTGGTATTTTGTAGGAATCAGGTTATTGTGTTTAAGTTTAATCAGATAATTTCACTGGATGGCAAGCAAACGTGCCAAAGCATGTTGCTTATCACTAAAGCAGTTATCTTCTAAATGAAGGTACACAAAATTGCTGGGGAAACTCAGCGGGTGCAGCAGCATCTATGGAGCGAAGGAAATAGGCGACGTTTTGGCCCGAAACGTCGCCTATTTCCTTCGCTCCATAGATGCTGCTGCACCCGCTGAGTTTCCCCAGCAATTTTGTGTACTTTCGATATTCCAGCATCTGCAGTTCCCTTTTGAACACACTATCTTCTAAATGAACCCTGTGATTTTGCTTCTTGCATCATGTTGGAACAATAGAGTTCAATATCACTTGGTATGAAACTGACAAGTGAAAAGCCATCTGATTTTCACTGTCATTGCACTCATTGGAAATGAACAATACTAAATGCAAGTCTTAACCCAGAATGGCAAATTGGAAATCTGCTCCAGTTATTTAATGTCAAATCTCCCAAATCTCAGTGGCTTTACCAGCAGTAGAAAATAGAAGGCAATGGAAATCCTAAGCATGTCAGGCTCAACTTTGTGTCCACTGAAATAAAGATACCTATGATCACTGGCTACAGGCCCATATTCCCAATGTATTCAGTCTTTCACAGGGTTCACTTTTAGTTGAGTGCATTAATAAATGTATCATCCTAATGCCCAGTGATTCACATTGTTTTGCATTGCTTACTCTCAAGAAAAGTTTGCAGTTAATGTGTAATGTATTTAATATTCCAGGATAACTTCCATTCTTTTTGATCAAAAAGTTCAAAAGACTTTATGCATCTTTTTGAACTGCAGATGCAATAACTAGTCATTACCATTATCCTTTTCTATATGCTAGGGCCTATAAAGTCTCCTGTAGTGGAAATATTTTACATAGCCTAAAACGATTCCTCAATTAAACACTTAAAAGGGGCTGACATCTTCCAGAACATATATTCTCCAAGGAAACCAACAGTAAACTTGATCTGAATTTGGTACAAGATGGCTCGTAAATGTTCCGTCACTGCTGTTACTTCCACTTTTACAACTTGTGTGTTTCTCAGCATGAGTATGACAGCATTTACTGTAGTTGTCCCTGTTTGCCCCATGCCTTTTCTCCTTCACAGTCATTCAATGACAAGCGTAAAAAGAACGTCATCTTTTCACGAAAATTCCCATTCTACAAGAACAAGGACAACAGTGAGCAGGAAGCCAGTGATCCAGAACGTAAGTAGGCTTAAGAGGCAGCATAGCTGAGAGTGCTCAAAAGACAACCATATATAAATACACTCACACAGAGGTAGGTGAGGCTATACTACTGTGACCAATGTTTGACAGCAATCTGGATCCCATCATTTGTTTGTGTTCCACTAAAGCCAAACTTGTTATAAACAGGTATGAGACTGTGTCCCTTTTCTTTCAACCTATGTATATTGTATTTCATAACAAATGGACACCTGACCAGAAATGGTCAGAATTTCAGATTGTTTGCAATTTTCATGCCACTGGTACATTATTTTGAATGTTTTCTGTTATATCCTGTACCCCACTGTCCATCCCTTTACCTAACCACAGTCACAGAACGTATAACCAGATTACACACCTCAGCAAACACTCTTTATCTTTTTGTTGTTAAGTCAGAATGAAATCCAATTACGTTAGGGAAGCAAAGGGATACTGTCTTTGAAAAGCACCATTTCGGTATGTCTCAAAAACCTTCTGGAAAAAAATTACTTTTCTGGCACATTGCCTTGTGCAGGTGTAAGTGGGCTCCTGATTGACTTATCTGCATGGTCTGTCATGGTAGTATTCAGTTCAAATCCACTGACTTCTTCCTTCCTCTTCTGCGGTTATTCTTCCTGTCTTTGCTTGCTGTCTGGGGACTACCGTGCAGGAGATCCCCGGGTTAGCCGACGATGGTTATGGAACAAAGACTCTGAGTAAGTTCTGAAGAATGACCAGAATAACACGTCACTATGTAATTACCTTTCTTTAATTATTATTTGCATATATCCCCAAGGAGAATCCCAGCATGTAAAGATGGAGCTTCGACAGAAACCTATATAAATCCTCCAATGTTTTCAGTTTCTTTATACTTTTGCATGAGTAATTGAAATTAGTGCTCAAATTCTGTCCAGAATACCTCTTAGAATGTGTTTCCTGTCTTGATGACATTCATTGTTTATAATATATTAATTATTGTGTACTTGTGCTGCCAGGGTGTACAGCAGCATGTAGATTCAACAGTCTAGGATCCTGCATTGCTCCCCATTCCCTTCTGCACCGTGCAATGTCCCTATCCATCTTCCCCTCCTCCTGCCAAATGAAAAAAAAATACTGCTGCTCTTTTAAATGCTATTTCTCTATAAACGCTCCTTTATGTTTTAATTATGTACATTTCTGTTATGCAGCATGCATACGATTCTCTGTCTTAAAATAAAAATTTCTAACATTGCTTTGGGACATTTTTTAAATATTCTTCCTAATTTGATTTATTATTATTGCAGAACATGTTACTTCAAATGCCAGTGAAAGTGAAAGCAGCTTCAGTAAGTTTATTTCATTTTGAGTATATTTATTTCCTTCTTGGAATCAAATGTCATTAACGTATTTTTTATCATGGTAAATGGTGCAGATAAAGAATGCAAGTGAATATTGGATATCAAGCCAGAGGCACATTGTTACTGAATGATGACCTGCTTATTTGTTCTTTAGGCAACTATGATATTGTGTAAGGTAGACAAAAAAGCTGGAGAAACTCAGCGGGTGAGGCAGCATCTATGGAGCGAAGGAATAGGCGACGTTTTGGGTCAATATTTAGATGAGGTTGGAGGAGGTGCACCTCTCTGCTAACCGCAGAGACCATTCTCTCCATAGCTCCCTGGTCAATTCGTCCTTTCCCACCCAAACCACTCCCTCCCCGCTACTTTCCCCTGCAACCGCAGGAAATGCTACACTTGTCGCTTTACCTCCCCCCTCGACTCCATCCAAGGACCCAAGCAATTTTTCCAGGTGAGGCAGAGGTTCACCTGCACCTCCGCTAGAGCAGGTATCAACTGCTCTACATCGGTGAGACTTGGCGATTGCAGGCTTGGCGATCGCTTCGCCCAACACCTTTGCTCAGTTCGCAATAACCAACCTGATCTCCCGGTGGCTCAGCACTTCAACTCCCCCTCACATTCCGAATCCAACCTTTCTGTTCTGGGCCTCCTCCATGGCCAGAGTGAGGCCCACTGCAAATTGGAGGAGCAGCATCTCATATTTCGCTTGGGTAGTTTACACCCCAGCGGTATGAACATTGTCTTCTCCAATTTCAGGTAGTCCATGCTTTCTTCCCCCCCCCCCCCCCCCCCCCCCTTCCCAGCTCTCCCACAGCCTACTGTCTCTGCCTCTTCCTTTCTTCTCTCCCCCCCCCCCCCCCAACATTAGTTTGAAGGAGGGTCTCAACCTGAAATGTCGCCTATTCCTTCGCTCCATAGATGCTGCATCACCCGCTGAGTTTCTCCAGCTTTTTTGTCTACATTTGATTTTTCCAGCAACTGCAATTCTTTCTTAAACACGATATTGGGTAAAACATTTTTTAAATAAACTTTTTGTGTACATTCTGATTTTGAAAGATTATCTTCCAGTTACTTTCTATTGCATAATTTCTCAGCATTCAATTCACTTATTATGTAGATGTTCAAAAATAGCTGCTTGTTTTAAAATAGAAATGCAGTGTGGTTATACATCACCTGTAACTTATTGGAATTTTCTTTATTTTTATTGGGCTTTATTATATTCATTATATAAAAATCAACTTCCATCAATTCCATAGTAAGTAATGTTGATGTCAATAACATTTAGAGAAAATTAATACTTTACAAAGCATATTCATCTCAAAATGTCCTCATAAGATCTTAAGTTTAAACTCCTGGCGCCCCTTTTATACAAACAGTTGCTGTGTCTTTTAGTTTAAGAGTGAATGACTATTATTTTTAAGAATGTGAACAAAGAACATTAATGTTTTGTTTTTCCTTTGCTCAGGAGTCCCAGAAGACTGCATTCTTTCATATGAACCAGTCACACAGCAAGAGAGTAAGTCAAACAGAATTATAGATTAAAAAGAAAAGCTTTCATTGCTCCATTCTAAGGTGTTAGTGAGTCGGTTGAATACTGTATTGACTAAATGATGGAGAGTTTTTCTTTTAGTTTAGATTTGGAATTTTTAAAGATAATATTTAAAATCTCATTAGTGGCATATGTATAATGAATCGAATAATATTTTTAGAGAAATTAAAAGCTCATAATGGTTTTATTTTAATTTTTTGAAGAATCATTGCCGTAACTCCTTGCTTTTGTACTTATTGTCCTGCATGTACAATCCAAATATTATATTTCGCATTAATCTCCAAACCAAAGAAACTGCCGGCAGTCGCCTGAAAAACCGGCAACTGGAACAGCGACTTTCAGAGTGACACACACACACACACACACACACACACACACACACACACACACACACACACACACACACACACACACACACACACACACACACACACCCCCCCCTTCCTTCACCAGGCCATTATGCAGGCGAGGGACAGGGTAAGCAGGAGGAGCGCTGTCTGAGTGAAATTCACACGGTACAAAGCCAAGATGATACCGCCATGAACAGGAAGGTTGGCGCTGTAATTAAGATGGCTAAAGTACAGTCCTTTAAAAGAGGGGGGGAGAGGGAGGGAGAAGGGGGGGAGAGGGGGGAGAAGGAGTGGAGACAACTTTTAAGAAGTCAGAGATACACGGCTGTGAAGTCCAGCGGACATTTAACATTACCGGTCGGTTATCCTTGGTTCTGAAAACTATCCCTTATGTTTTTTTCCCCCAATGAGCCAATGAAATTCACCGGTCAGCACCGGCTACAACCTATGAGAACCTTCGACCTCCTGGCGACCCACCTACGGCACGAGAATTCTCGCTACTTTCCATGGCGGCTTCATTCTAGTCGCCGCTAATTTTTCAACATGTTGAAAAGTTCACGCTGGCCATAATGAGGCCGCGACTAGTTCCCAGAATGCGGGAACTCCTCACGATCCCCGGCAACCACCCGCAAACATGTGGCGACCATGTGGCGACTGCACAGTCTCCTGCAGTCACCTAAAAAGTCACGTGTGGGACAGTATGGTTAATGAAAATGGCAACATTTGTTGCTACATCAGTATAAGAACAAACCATCTCCTTAAATGTTTCGTAAACACATTGACGTAATATCTCTGATTAAATTTCTTTATCTAATCTCACGTAAGACACTACTTTCGATCACATTTGATAACCTTTGTCAGTATACTTGTATGACGGGGACACGCCACTGTTCATGGGAAAAAAACACATAAGAAGCATTTTCTTCATAATTTGTCTAGTTTCCAAGTAAATTACATACTAATTTTCCTTTGTTGTTATTTATGTTAATATGTTTCTTATTCCAAACTTGTCATCCAAGATTTTTTTAATCAATGCCTAGTGTTACTCATTTTGCTCACGTGCAAAGTTAATCTCTGACCTTTTAATCCATCAACCCCTTTAAAAACTATGGACACATTTGTTATTCTCCTTAGTTATCTGTCGGGGGAGGGGGGGGGACCCAGTGGGGGGGACGAAGAAGGGATGAGTACTCTTTGTAACTTTGTCAGCGCCTTTGTGGCATCTCTTTTGTGTACTTTGTATACAAAAACAAAGAATTTCACGATACCTAGCTATGGTACAAAGATAATAGATTATCATCATCATCTTTATCATCACTTGTAAATACTTTTACACATTTTAAAGTCAGTCATCATAACAATATCCTGTCACCTGCCTCATCTTAAATTGCACCAGTTTGATGGGCCTAAAGATCTTCCAGTACTGTATTGGCTAAATGATGTAGAGTTTTTCTTCTAGTTTGGATTTGGAATTTAAAAAATAATAATTAAAATTGCATAATGGCATATAAATAATGAGTCAAATAGTAATTTTTAGACAAACAAAAAGCAAATTTGGCTCATTATGCTCTTTTTAAAATTGTGTTTATGTTTTGAAGCATCATCATGTTTCTTTTTTGCCATCATTCTTGCTTTTGTACTTACTGGTCTACATGTCCAATCCAAATATTCTAATTCCTGTTTCTATTTTTTTAAATCTCCAAACCAGATTTTACTTAATATAATGTAAAAAGAATGTTCGAAATTAGTAACTTTGGCTTTAGAATATGGGAATAGTCTTGAAAGTATTTTCAATTTTCTCCATTGGTAAGCTGTAATACTTATCTATTTAATATGTATTAGAGTAATATTTAAGAATTCATCACTCACCAAGAACTGTTTAATTGAAATTTTGCAAAATAATGGATTAGTTTCGTTTTTTTTAAATCCTACTGCAAATTAGTGTATGTTACAAATATAAAAGAAACAAAGAGGTCGTATTCATGTTTAGCACAGAAGGGATTATAACACCGGGTCCAAAAATTAATGGAACTTTGTTGCACCTATTCACTGATTCAAACACACATCCCATTTACTCCCCACTTCCCTGCAGAGGAAGTTAAGCATAGGTTGTGTCTCAAGCAGACAATTAAATTACAAAATCAACAGACATGACGTTTAGTGCAAACAGCAATAAATGCTGTAGCCAAGATAATTAACAACATTGCCTAATTTAGAAATTAATTGATAACTTCTCATAGCAAAGTGTATCATTAAAGTGACATTACATGATTTATGAAGTAATATTTATCTCTTTGTCAGTTAATTACAGTAGACCTGTCATTATCTTGGGTCCAATGAAAGATCGGGTTAATGATGATCTAATATCAGAATTCCCAGACAAATTCGGCTCATGTGTTCCACGTAAGTAATGCATGTGTTCCAATTATTTCTGACTATAAACTTAGTGATATTTAGAATATTTGCTCTATGTTTCATATTTCAAATACTTTGCAGTTGAGAAAGATGATTATCAATATTATCAATATTAAGGTAATGATCACACTTCAAAATATAACCTGTGCAGTGCAGAGCATTGTTTCAGAAGTTCTATTGTACACCTATTCCTTTCCACGATGTCATCCATTTATCTAGTTGCGAAATTAATGGTTTTGTTTGAGGTTTTTATTTATTTATTTATTAATTATTTATTTCGGACAGAATAAAAGAATAAAAAGCAAATGTGAAACAGCATACAAAAAACAAAACACAAATATTTATAAAGTGTCATTGTGGCGGCTCCCAAGGGTCGTGCCACCTTAGTGTCGAACCCCTCGGCACAGGAGTGGTTCAGTCCGGAGGCGGCCCTTAGCCGGAGGCTTTAAAGGCTGGGGTTTGGGTGCCATCTTTCTCTCGTTTGGTCTTCCCTACAACCGGGAGGATCAGAATAAAAAGTGTCTCTCTAAACACGACTTCGTGCTTTATTCCAAGACACGCGCTACATCATAAACAATATCTATAAATAAATGAAATCATATGTGTCGAAAAGGAGCAGGAAGAAGCCAAAGCTTATTAATTCCCACATACAAAGTGAGTGTGAGTAAGAAACATTTTGGAATGTTTGAGAATGGCAAAGACATTGCATGTAAACGATAACACGGACCGCTGGTGAGACTGAGGCTGGACATCACAGGCTGCTAAATTAACTGGCGATAGACACAAAATGCTGGAGTAACTCAGCGGGGACAGACAGCATCTCTGGAGAGAAGGAATGAGTGAGGCTTCGGATCGAGACCCCTCTTCAGACTGAGAGTCAGTGGAGAGGGAGACACAGAGATAAGGAAGTGTAAGGTCTGAAAACGAGATGCCTGGAACCAGAAACTACTGTACTGAATAGCTGGGAATCAGCTCCCAGCAAAGGCAGGATCTACAACTTCAATGGATGAAACCACAAGGTCAGAGACAGACAGCATTGATCTTCGTGTCAGCGGCAGGTCTACGATGGTGAGAAACTCACGAGAGATGATGAGAGATTATTAATCGGTCAAGAATCCAATAACAATGAGATTGAAAGATGGAAAACAAAGGTCTGTAGTCTGTTGAGTAGATAATTAGAGAAGTGCAGATGCTGGTTTACAATGAAAGAGACAAAATATTACGGGGCTCAGGCAGCATCTCTGGAGAACATCTGTGGTGCACAATTGAACTGAACAAATTATTATCTCTCTTCCCACTTACAGTCACCAGAGAGAGTCAGCCTACCTGAAATATGATAGATGACTCATACAGTAACTTGCCTTAAGTAGTGCCCTCTTTAAAGTGTGAGGCCATCTGTTCAGGGGTCTTGTACACTCAGAACAATTCTGCATCAGTGATCTCAAAACAAGCTTTATGCTTTTGGGCGTGAACCTTGAATCACCAATGTACTAAGGAATTGATGGCATTTAGCCGTGGACTTTCCATAACGTTCTAATATTCAAGACGAAAAATGTTCCACTACATGTTACAATTTCAAGAATATACTGCTTTCTTCCTAGACCATATGACACCATCAATATCTCTTTGCTTTCCCATTCCCTCCATTGCCTATCCTCCCTCCAGATTATTCTAAAGAGACTGCATCATTCCTAATTGATTGAATTTCAGAGCAAGTTACAAAGTAGATAATGGAAGCCTGTTCAATAATGTGCATCTTAACTTTTAAAAAGCAATGATAAAATGGTTTGATATTATGAATCTTGTTGGAATTGGTAGTAGTCACTGGTTTAAACAAAGGACTTAAGTGCAGTTATCTCTGCTATCATTAATGGAAGCTACTATGTTTCGACCATGATACTAGAAAGTTTCAAGTGAATCAGGGCATTGCTTTGCACTACTTTCATTACTAAAATGATTTCTGTACGCATACTTAGAAGACACCAGAGACATAACAATGTATAAACTTAAGAAAAATGAGCAGGTTGCAGCCAATGCAGACACAATTGGGGAATAGGCTTATATCTGTCAGTTTTCATTCAAATATTTATACATTAAGCTGATAAGTGGGAGAATAATGGGGTTTACAGCAAAGAGGTTTATAGTATGTGTGTTGTTGAAGGACAATGACCTGTGTTGAGATACTGCACAAAGGCAAATGGGGAAATGCAATCTATTGCAAGGATGATAAAATAATGTATTTTTAGGAGAAAAAATACAGATTCTGGAAAACCAAGACAAAAGCAGAAAATGCAGAAGCAACTTTGCAGATCAGGCAGTGACTATGCAGAGAGAAACGGTCAGCATTTGAGATTATTGACTCTTCGCTAGAATTGGAAAAAATGAGGAAGCAAGTGTGATTTAAACTGGAAATGTGGGTGGGCAGAGAGTACTGTTTTTTTTGAGCTGCTGGCCAAATTCTCATTTTGATGAGTAGGTATTAGTATTGCAGCAACATGGACTTGCCAGGACTTGAGGGCCTGAGCTATAGGGAGGGGTTGGGCAGGCTACAACTTTATTCCTTTGAGCGCATGAGGATGAGGGAGTGATCTTATAGAGGTTTACAAGATCATGAGGAGCATGTGTAAGGTAGATGCACCATGTTTTACATCTGCTTGCCTATAGCGTGCACAGCCTAAAGTTGTAGGACAACGTTCTATTTGATCGGGGAGACTAAGCGGAGGTTGGGCGATCGTTTCGCCGAACACCTCCGCTCAGTCCGCAATAACCTACCTGAACTCCCGGTGGCTCAGCACTTCAACTCCCCCTCCCATTCCCAATCCGACCTCTCTGTCCTGGGTCTCCTCCATTGCCAGAGTGAGCAACACCAGAAATTGGAGGAACAGCACCTCATCTTCCGCCTGGGTTGCTTGCGTCCGGATGGCATGAACGTTGAATTCTCCCAGTTTTCCTAGCCCTTGCTGTCTCCTCCCCTTCCTTAACCCTCGAGCTGTCTCCTCCCATTCCCCCGTCCTCGGGCTCCTCCTCCTCCCTTTTCCCTTCCTTCTCCCCCCCACCCCCCATCAGTCTGAAGAAGGGTTTCGGCCCGAAACATCGCCTATTTCCTTCACTCCATAGATGCTGCTGCACCCGCTGAGTTTCTCCAGCATTTTTGTGTACCTTCTATTTGATCTTATTTGATTATGCATGCCAGGTTGATTGCATTCATCGAAACAGGGCGGACCACGTGAAGGTTGCAATCTTCCACCCCCCCATGTTTTACTCATTGTTGGGGAGTCAAGAACCAGAGGACATAGGTTTAAGGTGAGGGGGAAAGATTTAATATTGATCTGAGGGGCAACATTTTCACACAATGGATGGTGGGTATATGGAATGAGCTGCCAGAGGAGTTAATTGAAGCGGATACTATGACAACATTTAAAAGACATTTGGACAGGTACATGGAGGGAAAGGTTTGGAGCAATATGGACAAAATGCAGGTGGGTGGGACTGTGTAGATGGGGCACCTTGGTTGGCCTTTGCAAATTGGGCTAAAAGGCCTGTTCCCACACTGTTTGAAGATGCAGAATAGGTTTACTCGAATGCTGTTTAGATTAGAGATGCTTAGCCATAAGGAGAGATTGAACAAACTTGGATTGTTTTCTCTGGCACGTCAGAGGTTCAGGGGAGACCTGATAGAAGTATATAAAAGTATACATGGAGTGGCATAGATAAGGTAAACAGTCAGAGCCTTTTTCCCAGAGTGAAAATGGCAAAGACTGAGGTCAGAAGGAAAAAGTTTAAAGGAGACGCTCGGGGCAAGTTTTTTTACACAGGATGTGGTGGGTGCCTGGAACATGCTGCAAGGGGTGGTGGTGAATGCAAATGCAATAGTCAATAGTGTTTTATTGAATTTAGTTTATTGTCACGTGTACCGAGATACAGTGAAAAGTTTTTGTTGCCTGCTAACCAGTCAGCGAAAAGACAATACATGATTACAATCAAGCCATCCACAGTGTACAAATACATGTTTAGTGAATAACATTTAGATCAAGTTGGATGAACATGCTTGAGGAGTTATTTCATGTTGCTGATGAATCATCCACCCAACTAGCTAATATACTTATGGTGAGGGATTTCTAACATCTTTGCGAATGAATAATTACAAAGAAAGGAAAAATGTTTCTCCAGTTCAGAATATTCTGTGACTTACAATATGCCCTCTAGATGTTAGAGTATTCAAATGATAGGTCAAGGTTCATCTTATGATGTTGACTAAAATTTAACAAGTGGCTGTTGTCCATGGGCTGTTCAATGCATGTCCGGGTAATGTTAGACTGCCGTGAGTGCTCAGGGAGCTGGGTATCTGTTGATTACCATTTCTGGACACCAGGAACCTCTTAGAACTGCCTGATCAACCAATATCAAGAAAGGCTCAACCTATCCCAACTAGATCTTTGTGAGTATGTGGATTGAGCTGCCAGAGAAAGAGGTTGAAGCAGGTACTAAAGCAAAACTGAAAAGACCTTTAGACAGGTACATGGATAGGAAAGGCTTAGAGGGATATGGGCCAAATGCAGCCAGGTGGAACTAGTATTGATGGGGAATCGTCATCATGGGCAAGTTGGGTCAAAGGGCCCACTTCCATGATGTATAGCTCAATGACTATTCTTCAGATGCAAACACTTTTGCATTATTACTAGTCATAAAATCCAGGTCAACCTGTGATAATAACATCCATATACCTTGGAAAAATATTTTCAAGAAATATCTTCTATATTGAGAAATATTTATTCCACATTAGATTATTCCACATCAATTCATCGTGCTATTTTGCACCTCTTCAAAGTGAACTTGCACACTGTTGATGCTACTGCTTCATCGATAAAATAAAAATCCATAATGCTTTCATTCTCAGGCAAGTAAATGTTTCTTACTGCCTTTTCTTTGTTGTCGCAAAATTAGTATCCTTGGCGTTCATTATGCAAGATGTATTCTCATAAAATAAATGAAGGAATTTCAGAACTCTGAGCTGAGGTTGTTGGTTTATCAAAATGATTGAATTGCCAGCCTGCCAAATAGCAGTTACTAAATTAGCAGACATATTCAGTGGGCTGTCACTGCTTGTTAGGAGTCCACAGTCTGTGATAAATTTAGTGTGACACTTTTATGGGACTTAATTTTAACTCCATGCAGTTCACTGTGCAACAAGATCATGATGCCACAACATTGCTGAAGCAAGGTACAGTTTAGAAAGTTAGGACAGTAGATAATCAGGCAGATTTGCCCCAGCTATGTTGCATCTCTTGGTTGGTAAGAGGTTCATAGAAAATAATGGCAGGGCACCAATAAAGAACTGAAAGTGAAATGGTAAAATGAAAATGTTAATGGTTATAAAATGCTTTGGCGGTGAGATAATGTCAAGCTTGTCTGCTTTTGAGACTAATTTTTGATAAATTGTAACCAGGGTACATAGTTTAATGGTTTGTTTAATAAAAATATTCTGGTAATGGAATCATGTTGCTCTCTCAGAAGGTGTTCTCATTAACATACTGGTATCATACATAAATACTATTTCATTAAATAGATAAAAACATTCTAAGGTATAATTTACTACATATGCTTGCCAGAAAATAGCAACTTCTGTGTGCATTAAGAAGCAGACTGTGTTTTGAAAGACTCCCTTTGTGGTATTCAGTTATATCACCAATAAAGTTATTTCATAGATGATTTTATAAAGCTAATTTGAAGAAAAACCTTTCCTGTATTTTTGAATATGTACTCTGTATACTTCTTTCAAATTTGTGCATTTTAAACATAATACATCAGAAACTAAAATATGCAGCATGCTGTAGACCTTTTTTAGAACTTTTTTTTAGAACTAGACAAAGTTAGTTGATACAGCATTGATATATATTCAGGGAATCTGCTTTTAAAATCCCCAAATTACTTTGTTTCTTATTCTCTTATACAGATACCACAAGACCAAAGCGTGATTATGAAATGGACGGAAGAGACTATCACTTTGTTACTTGTAGAGATCAGATGGAAAAGGACATCCAAGAACACAAATTCATTGAAGCAGGACAATACAATGATAATCTATATGGAACTAGCGTCCAATCTGTAAAATATGTGGCTGAAAGGGTAAGTTGTTTCTTTTAATTTTTAAGAGAACAATATTCTGTGGTACATAATGTCAATTTTGGTTGAAGATAAAAGAAAAGGTACAGGTATTTGGAAAAAAAAATGTTCAGGTCGAGTTGGGTGGAGACCCTTCTTCAGTCTGAACTAATCCTTCAGTCTCCAACCAATTCCTTTGCTCCAAAGATGCTGCCTAACCCGCTGAGATACTCCTATATTATTAGTCTGTGTTTTTTGGGCACAGATCCATTTGTTTAGCTAATTATAGAAAACCCATTTTTTTCTGACATGACTCTACATTCAGTCTGAAACAGTTTGGACTTTTGACTTTTGATTCTAGCATTCTATTTAGGCAATGCTAAGAGATCAGTTTAAAAAAATAATCTGTCATTCTTAAATAATTTTTGTTCAAATTGTTTGCAAACATTTCAGAGATCAATCAAGGTTTTAAAATGTTCAAATTTTAGTACAATTGATTATCATATTTGACATACTAAAATAGATAATTGTTTCATATTAATTGCATTTCCTTCAGTTGTCACACATTTTAGTCTTAAAATAAAAACATATCAATCAAATATCCATGTTAAAATAATCAAATTAATATCTTCATTAATTTTTACACCAATTAAAATAAAACATTAATAAAGCAATAAAACACTAATAAAAAGACCAAATAAAATAAAACATCAGTAGACCTACAGAGTTGTTTTGTAATTTAAAATATGAAGGATTCAGCTATTTGTGCGATTGTCCAAAACCAAGGAGAACTCTCCCACCTTTGAATTTATGTTCTCTACTCTTCACTAGCAAGTCATGTTTTCCTAAATGAATGAATTTATTGTAATTTTTCTATCTTATGGAAGGAGAACAATGATAAATAACAGCTTCTCACTGCTTCAGATATAGATGACCAGCCATTTTTTAGAAGAGTAAGTATGTGTCAAAAATCACAGTTGTCGAAGACATGATGGAAACTTTATTTATACCCTGTACACAAAGCTGTGTGTCAACAACAATATCACTAGGTCATATTTTACAATGGCTCAGTGACATTAATTTCACTTACAGTGCCCACAATCACTCAATGGAAGTCTGTTCAACTGGAACTAGCTGTAGGTGCAGAATATAATATCTGGAATCTAGGTGCATGGGGAAAGTAATTTTATATCTACTCAACCAAACCAACTGAAGAGTTATTTATGAATCTAAATCATAGAGCATAATAATAAATAATACAAGAGAAGCCACACAGTGCTGGAGTAGCCCAGTGGGTAAGGTAGCATCTCTGAAAAACCTGAATAGGCGTTGTTTCGGGTTGGGACCCTTCTTCAGAAAGTAAAATATGTACAGTAAAAGAGGCAGGATGAAAAAGTTTTAACTATTTTTAAATCTCCACCATCAATTAAAATCTGGCCAAGTGCTCCAAAAATTTGGAGTAGCCTTTTTGGGAGTGGCTGTGTAGGATTTCCATGTGGTCTGCTCCTCCTGCAAAATGTCAGAGATCAGGGAATCTCCAATATTCCCTGATGTTACTACTGACTACACCTGTGGGATGTGTGTCCAGCTGCAGCTCCTGACTGATAGTATGAGCTGGAGCTGGATGCACTATGGATCATCTGGGAAGCTGAGAGCATCATTGATAGTAGTTTTAGTGAGGTGGTTACACTAAGGTACAAGCAAAATGTAGCTGGGTTCACATTGGGAAGGATTAAGGGTGTAGACAGGCTATACAGGAATCCCCTGTGGCCATTTCCATCAATGTGTAAGAAATAACTGCAGATGCTGGTTTAAATCGAAGGTAGACACAAAATGCTGGAGTAACATAGCGGGTGAGGCGGCATCTCTGGAGACCCAAAACGTTGCCAATTCCTTCTATCCAGAGATGCCACTTCCATCAATACGTATACCATTTTGGGTACTGTTTGGGGGAGGGATGACTGTTCAGGAGAAAGCAGCAATGGCAACCAGGTTATGGCACCAAGATGGAGCAGAGAAGGGTAAAATCAGACAGGACTTTAGTAATAGGTAACTCGATAAGTTTAGGGGAGAGACAGGAGATTCTGTGGCTGCAAATGGGACTCCAGGATTGTGCGTTCCTTTCCTGGTGTTAAGGACAAGGATGTCTCTGATTGGCTGCGAAACATAATCAGGGCAAAAATGACGGGTAGAAATGGGATGATGACCTGCAGAGTGAATGCAGTGAGTTAGGCAAAAGGTTAAGAAGCAGGACCTTGAGGGTAGTAATCTCCAGATTTCTCCCAGTGCGACGTGCTAGTGAGGGGAAGAATAGGAAAAAAAGAACAGGTGAATGCATGGCTGATGAATTGGTGCAGGGTCAGGGATTCAGGATGCAAGTGTCACAGGCAAGACAGAGGTGCAGGTAAAACAGTCCCTTGAAAACAAAGTGGAGGACTTAAGGGCAAGACTGCTTTATCAAAGGGAGCTGAGGGAATGCTCTGTGTTCTGTTTCACAGAGACATGGCTCACCCCCAGCTCCCCAGACTCAGCGGTCCAGCCTGAAGGGTTCCCCATCCACCGCATGGACCGTACCCTGGCATCTGGGAAAGGGAGAGGAGGGGGCGTCTGCCTCATGGTCAACTCTGCGTAGTGTTCCGACGTGGCAGTCCTGTCCAACTCCTGCTCTCCACACCTTGAACATCTGGCGGTGAAGTGCC
This sequence comes from Amblyraja radiata, assembly GCF_010909765.2. Taxonomy (NCBI): domain Eukaryota; kingdom Metazoa; phylum Chordata; class Chondrichthyes; order Rajiformes; family Rajidae; genus Amblyraja; species Amblyraja radiata. The sequence goes on from NC_045961.1 coordinate 35,390,740, forward strand.
GTCCCTTCTACCTCCCGAGAGAATTCACCTCCGTTATCCTGACCGCGGTCTACATCCCACCCCAGGCAGACGTCCGTCTGGCACTGGAGGAGCTGCAGGCCGTGGTCAACAAACACCAGACGTCTTACCCCGAGGCATTTACCACCATTGCTGGGGACTTCAATAAGGCGAACCTCAAGAAATCACTCCCCAACTTCCACCAACATGTCTCCTGCTGCACCAGAGGACCTAACACACTCGACCACTGCTACACCACCATCAAGAATGCCTATCGTTCTATCCCTCGCCCTCACTTCAGTAAGTCCGACCATACCGCTGTGCTGCTTCTTCCTGCCTACAAGCAGCAATTAAAGAGCGCACCCCCAGAAGTGAGGACAGCACAGAGCTGGTCGGGGGGGGCAGAAGAACAACTCCAGGACTGTCTGGAGTCTGTAGACTGGGCAATGTTCAAGGACTCGGCTACGGACTTGAACGAATATGCCACAGTCGTTACAGACTTCATAAAGAAATTTGTGGAGGACTGCATCCCTACAAAAACCTTACGAGTGTTTCCCAATCAGAAACCTTGGATGAACTTTGAGATCCGCACTCTCCTGAAGTCCAGACACAGGGCATTCACCTCCGATGATACAGTGGCCTACATGAAGAGCAGATACGACCTTGGTAAGGCCATCAAAAAGGCCAAAAGGGACTTCTGCTCCAAACTGGAGGACGAGACAGATGTTCGGCAGCTGTGGCAGGGTCTGAATGCAATCACCTCCTACAAGGCAAAACCAGGAGGCAGCTCGAATGCCGGTGTAACATCACTCCCTGGCGAGCTCAATGCGTTTTACGCACGCTTTGACAGGGAGAATACTGATGTGTCTTCCCGATCCCCCATCCGCTGCGATGGCATTTCAGTCTCAGTCACAGAGGCCGATGTCAGGAAATCCTTCAGAGGGGTGAACCCCCGAAAAGCACCTGGTCCTGATGGTATACCCGGTCGTGTTCTAAAAACCTGTGCGGACCAACTGGCGGGAGTTTTTACGGACATTTTCAACCTCTCACTTCTGAGGTCTGAGGTCCCCACCTGCTTTAAAAGGGCATCAATTATACCAGTGCCCAAGAAGAGTAAGGTGACATGCCTCAATGACTATCGACCAGTGGCACTAACGCCGGTGGTGATGAAGTGCTTTGAGAGGTTGATCATGGAGCAAATCAACTCCTACATCGACAAAAACCTGGACCCACTGCAGTTCGCGTACCGCCACAACAGATCAACGGTGGATGCGATCTCGCTGGCCCTCCACTCCGCACTGGACCACTTGGACTGCAAAAACTCATATGTCAGGCTGTTATTCATTGATTACAGCTCGGCATTTAACACAATCATCCCCTCCAAACTGGTTACCAAACTCGCAGAACTGGGTCTCTGCGCATCCCTCTGCAACTGGACTTCCTCGTCCACAGACCACAGTCTGTTCGTATTGGTGGAAATGTGTCAGCCTCAATAACAATCAGCATGGGAGCACCTCAAGGCTGCGTGCTCAGCCCCCTGCTGTACTCACTCTATACCCATGACTGCGTAGCGAACCACAGTGCGAACTCCATCATCAAGTTCGCTGACGACACCACTATTGTGGGGCGTATCACTGATGGGGATGAGTCAGAGTACAGAAGAGAGATCGAGCAACTGTCCATATGGTGCCAGCGCAATAACCTGGCCCTCAACACCAGCAAAACCAAGGAACTGATTGTGGACTTTGGAAGGAGTAGGAGGGGGACCCACAGCCCCATTTATATCAACGGGTCGATGGTTGAAAGGGTCAAGAGCTTCAAATTCCTGGGCGTGCACATCTCTGAAGATCTTTCCTGGTCCGAGAACACTAATGCAATCATCAAAAAAGCACACAGCGCCTCTACTTCCTGAGAAGATTACGGAGAGTTGGATTGTCAAGGAAGACTCTCTCTAACTTCTACAGGTGCACAGTCGAGAGCATGCTGACCGGTTGCATCGTGGCGTGGTTCGGCAATTTGAGCGCCCTGGAGAGGAAAAGACTACAAAAAGTAGTAAACACTGCCCAGTCCATCATCGGCTCTGACCTTCCTTCCATCGAGGGGATTTATCGCAGTCGCTGCCTCAAAAAGGCTGGCAGTATCATCAAAGACCCACACCATCCTGGCCACACACTCATCTCCCTGCTACCTTCAGGTAGAAGGTACAGGAGCCTGAAGACTGCAACAACCAGGTTCAGGAATAGCTACTTCCCCTCAGCCATCAGGCTATTAAACCTGGCTCGGACAAAACTCTGATTATTAGCAACCACTTTCTGTTATTTGCACTATCAGTTTATTTATTCATGTGTGTATATATTTATATCATGGTATATGGACACATTTATCTGTTTTGTAGTAAACGCCTACTATTTTCTGTGTGCTTAAGCAAAGCAAGAATTTCATTGTCCTATACAGGGACACATGACAATAAACTCACTTGAACTTGAACTTGAAGAGGAGGGCAGTTGTTTTATGATTAAGGAGAACATCACAACAGTAGTCCGAAATGACATTATTAGTAGTTCATCCAATGAAAGTGTATGGGTGAAACTGAGAAATTAAAAAGGGCATTAACTTATTGGGAGTGTACGGTAAGTCCCTAAATAGTTAATGGAAAATAGAAGACAAGTAGGCCAGGAGGTTGTAGACAGCTACTAGACTAATAGGATTGTCATAGCAAGGGAGGGGAATTTAACTTTCCCAATATAGACTGGGACTGTCTTTGTGTAAAGGGCTTAAACAAGGTGGAAATGTCAAAAATGTGCAGGAAAGTTTCCTTCGGCAATATATAGAGGGCCGATCAAGGCGAAGCATGACCTGTAGTCAGGAAATTGTAAAGGAAGTGACTGACGTTTTCGTGCGTGAACGTGATGGCATCACCAACCACAGTTCTATTAGCTTTAAAATAATTATGGATAAGGACAGGGCGGGCTGTCCTTCTAAAGTTCTGAATTGGGCCTAGGCCGACTTTGATGATGTTAGACATAAACTTAATCGTTAATTGCCGTAGTTGTTTGTGGGCAAACGGACATCTGAAAAGTGGAATGCTTTAAAATGGGAGGGTGAATGTTCAAAGCGTATATGTGCCTGTTAATGTGAAGAGCAAAGCTGCTGGGAGAAGGAAGACTGGATGACGAAAGAAATTGAGGATCTGGTCTGGAAAAAGAAGGAGGCATGGACCGGGTATTTGCAGCTGGGATCAAGTATATCACAAATTTGATTGAGTATTTTGAATAAGTAGCAAAGAAGTTTGATGAGGGCATGACAGTTGACGTTATCTATTTGGACTTCAGAAAAGTTTTTGATAAAGTCGATGGAACGTTATGTTACAGTTGTACAATACATTGGTGAGGTTGCATTTGGTGTATTCTGTTCTGTTTGGTCACCCTGCTATAAGAAGAATGTTATTAAGCTGGAAAGAGGGCAGACACGATTTACGAGAAAGTTGCCAAGACTCGAGGGCCTGAGCCATAGGGAGAGATTGGGAAGGCTAGGACTTTATTCCTTGGAATGCAGAAGACAGACGGGTGATCTTATTGAGGTGTATAAAATGATGATGGGAATTGATAGGGTGAATGCACGGAGTCTCTAACCCGAGGTAAGAGAACCAGAGGACATATGTTTATGGTGAGAGGAGAAAGATTTAATAGGAACCTGAAGGGCAACTTTTTCACTTGGTGGGTATATTGAATGAGCTGCCAGAGGAGGTAATTGAGGCAGGTACTATAACAGCATTTAAAAGACATTTTATGACATAATGACTAACATTTGGACAAATACATTAATAGGGTGAGGTTTAGAAGGATATGGGTCAACCATTGGCAAATAGGACTAGCTTAGATAGACGCTTAATTGGTACAGATGTGTTGAGCCAGTGGGCTTGTTATCATGCCTCTGAAAATGTGACTCCGCACTTGTAAAATTAATTTCATTAAATCAGTGAGATTGGACGTTGTTAAGGACCATCATGCATTAAATATACATTTATTCTGGAATGGCCAAGCTCTACTTTTTTCAGGTGAGTTTATCAAGAATATGGCTGAACGTTATTGAAATAATAGTGGTGTTCTTGATGCCAACTAAAATGATTGTTTTGCCACTCTAGTGATTCACCCGTCATTCCATCCTGATTAAGACATTTAACTGTAAATGTGCAATTGGTGAAAGTTCACCTAATTTATACTTACAGGATGTCCTGCTGAATGTATTATTATTTCTACTGTAAAAGACAAATATTTTTATTTCAGCAGTACCAGTAAACAATCATTATTTTAATAAAACTATACTGTATATAGATTGATTCACTTAGTGGCCATTGGAGTAGAACTTAAACTACCCAAATATCTACTGTAACTTAATCAAAGGTATTGGTGTCTCTGAGTCAAGAGGTTCATGTCTCATACCAGGGAATTAACTGCAATATAGGTTCACACTCCAGAGTGCTACACAGTGTAATAGAGAAATGTTTGAAAGATCGAGGAATTGAGGGTCATGGGGAACTGGTGGAAATGGCACAGAAGAGGAGTTGAGGCCAGCATGGATCTGCCATGATCATACTGAACTGCAGGGCAGGCTTGTAGCTAGTAACCTTCTTGGTGGCTTACCCCTGATACTGACCTTCCAAACTGATACAAAAATATCTTCTATTTCACTGTCGAAATAATAGTAGGTTTAACAGCACTTGGTGTAATTGAAGGTTATAATTTACTTGACAATGTTAATCTGGAACCCCATTGCTATGTTAAGTAGATGTAAACTATCAAATAAATATTTTGTAGAAGAGCAGGAGTTCTTCCTGGTGTCCTGGTACTTATCACTCAATCAATATCACTAAAGGGGCTGTCCCACTTGGGCAACCTAATTGGCGAGTTTAGAAGAGTTTGAAAAAATGACATGTTGAAGACCTCCTTCGACTATGTTGAAGACCAGCTTCGACTAGCTACGACTAACTTCGGGAAAATTGGACATCGAATAGTGGAGAGTGAAGACGACCTCCTTCGACTTCCCTTCGACTATGATGAAAACTATCTACAACTACCTTTGACTACCTTCAACTATCTTCGACTACCCTCGATTACCTACGACTAACAGGCCGACCTACTACGACTAAACCTACGAGTAAAAAAAAGTTTCGATTTTTTTCCATGGCGACCTTTTTTTACTCGTGGGCATTTTTTAACATATTGAAAAAAACGCCACGACCTTGCTGAGGCCTCGAGTACGCGGAGACCACTCTCGAGCATGAAGGAGAGTTACGAAGACCTCCTACGACCTCGTGTCGACCATGCTGCGAGTATGAGTTGAGGGAAAACTCGCCAGAACTCGCGGATTAGGTCGCCCAAATGGGACAGGCCCTTAAAACAGCTTATAGGTTCATTATGCTGTTTGTGGAAGCACAAGAATCTGAGCATTTCCTACCTAAGTACAGCGTCTATACTTCAAAATGTATTACTTGGATACATCCCAAGGTTGTTAATGTTGCCAGTTTAATTCATCAATGAATTTAAATGAACTACAAATTATTGTGCAAGTTAATCGTTTGTGTTTCTTACATTGAGGAATACCTATTATATAGTAGTTTAAGATTCTTCTTCAGTTCTTTGAACAATTTGTAAGATTTCTGTTTTCAGTATAATGTATTGTCTCCTTGTTTCTCTTAGGGCAAGCATTGCATACTTGATGTTTCAGGCAATGCCATAAGACGTTTACAACTTGCACAACTTTATCCCATTGCTATTTTTATCAAGCCCATGTCTGTGGATTCACTATTGTAAGTATTTTTTCTCATTGAGATTTGAGTTGCTGAAGTTAAGATATTAAGTCAACCTAGATATGTTTACTATTCCATGATATTTTATTCGTCTCTCAGAAGGGACCCTACATCACTGTGATTACTTAATTGGGTAACTGGGTAGTATCCTGTATTCAACTGACTATTGGCTAATTATTTAGTACTATTCGAGAACTCAGTGTGATCCGTTGAATTATTGTAGTTACCAGAAATTGATACCAATCAAACTCATATTTCATTTTCTATTAAGGTGATACCAACTTCACCCATATATACCACTCCTGCTGTCTTTCATTAGGTAATTGTAATGAGTACAAAGGACCTTGATAGTAATAACCCATCCAGCTATGGCAGGAGGAAGTCGGAAGATTGGTGGAGTTAAATCAAATGCATCTACCCATTGCAATGAGTTATGGTGGCAGGTTTTGTGGTATTTGAATTGATAGGAAACTTAAAGCCCTGTCCCACTCTCCCGAGTTACTCACGAATTCTCCTGAGTTTTCCCCTTGATTCAAACTCGTGGAATGTCCGTAGCGAGTCCGTAGGAGGCAGTCGGAGTCCGTAGATATTTCGTAGCGGCTCGTAATGCCAGCCGTACGTACTCGGGGCATCAGGTAAGGCGGGACATTTTTTCAGCATGTTGAAAAATGTCCACAAGTAAAAAAAATAGCCCCGAGTACCTACGGCTGGCATCTCCGAGTTTGAATCAAGGGGAAAACTCGGGAGAATTCGTGAGTAACTCGGGAAAGTGGGACAGGGGCTTTACTTAATATATATAAATTATTTTCCCATAATGCAGTTACAAGCCTGCTTTAAAGTGCTGGGCTAATTTTCCAAGGACTGAGAAACACTCAAAAAATACACCATTCAACACCAACCCTGATCTCTGATCTCCACCACATTCCCCTTCGTGTCCTCGGGTCACCTTCCCTGTGGCTCCCTCTCTGCCAAAGTGCATTTTCCTGGCAGAGCTTCCTCATGGTGACTTGGGTAGATCTATTTGCCGAAAGTCCACATGTAGTTCCATTTCATATTGTAGTTGTTTGATGATTAAAGGATTGAGGTTATTACAGACCGGGGAAGATGAAAATATACTTCAGCAAGGCCTTCAATAAAGTTCGGCATGGTGGACTACTCTGGAAGGTTAGATCATATGGCGTGCAATGTGAGCTAACTGACTGGATACACAATTGGCTTCATGGAAGGAAGCAGAGGGTGGCGGTGCAAGGTTGTTTTTTGGACTTGAGGCCTGTAACTAGTGGAGTGTGCCTCAGGAAAAGGGCCCATTGTTGTTTGTGTTCATAACAATGATTTGGATTAGAATGTAGAAGGCATGATTAGCAGACGACACTAAAGTAGGTGATACTAACTGTAGACATTGAAAATGGATATCAAAAATTATAGCAGGATATTGAACATCGTGGCAAATGGGCTGACAATTAGCTAATAGAATATAACGCTGATAGTGTGAGGTGTTGCATTTTGTAAAGAAACTAGGGCAGAACTTTCACAGTAAATGATGGTGTTCTGGGGAGTGTTGTAGAGCAGAAGGATCCATGAGTACAGGTATATAGTTTCCTGAAAGTGGTGTCACAGGTAGATAGGGTTTTGGAAAAAAGGCTTTTGGTACATAGGCCTTCGTCTGCCAGGATATTGAGTAGAGAAGTTGGGAATTTTGTTACAGTTGTACAAGACATTGGTGTGGCCGCATTTCGAGTATTGTGTTCTGTTGTGGCCACCCTTCACCATTAATGACCTAAGGAGGTCATTAAGCTGAAAAGAGTACAGAGAAGATTTATGACGATGTAACCAGAACTCTATGGTCTGAGCTATAGGGAGAGGTAGGGCAGGCTTGGACTTCATTCTTTCTAGTGATGGAGGCTGAGGGGTGATCTTATAGAGGTGTACAAAATCATGCGGCGAATTGATAGGGTGAATTTAGTCTTTTTCCCAGGGTAGGCGAATCAAGAACCAATGGACATAGGTTTAAGATGAGAGCAGAAAGATTTGATGGGAACCTGAGGGGCAACATTAACTCAGAGGGTTACTGGTATTTGGAATGACCTGCCAGAGAGGGTAATGGAGGCAGGTACTATAACATCATTTAAAAGACACTTCGACAGATACATGGATAGGATAGGTGTGGAGGGATATGGACCAAAAACAGGCAAACGGGACTACAGATGGGGCATCTTGGTCAACATGGGCAAGTTGGGCCAAAGGCCCTGTTGCCATCTTGTATGACTTTATATCATTGGCTGACCTCTGAGTTAGGTCACATATACATGTTCTCCAATGATTTATTGAAAGAAAAACAGTACACCATAGTCTTTGGCAATATGTATCAGTCATTTCCTAGCCCACCGTGATGAAAACCCTATTTTGATTTGAGTTTCATAATTTTGAAATCGTAGCTCCATGAACCAGATCCTGAATAAACACATATCCACCCTAACCATCTGACTACGTAAAACATGTCTGCTGCTGCTTGTCCCCTGCAGCAGAATAAGCACTGGGCCTATTTAGCAATCTGAAAAACAACAAGGTTTTTCCATACCACTGCTCTGCCCTGAAGCGAGAGCCCCTCTCACTTGATGAAAATTAATGTCACTAAATCTTGAATTGGTGCAGTATACTTTTGAATAACATATTAATATAATGTTTCATCTGCTCAAAATTAGATAGAGAAAATTAGTTTCACATGTTATTTCTCCAGAATAAGATTATAATTAAAACATAATTTCAAATCACGCTATATGATTGAAAAATTCTCTTGTCTAATGTTGTCCAATTATTTTAATAAAGCCTTTTCAGTCCAGACGACATAAACCCTGTAAACAGATTGCACAACCTTGTGTCAGTGTAACTGGCTGTAGGCTGCTAATGATGCATGCAAACAAGAATCAATCTATCAGTATGCAGAAATACATTCTGGTTGAAGTCTTTATTTTGCTTAAAGTTTCATGGTGGTAGTGGTGATGCCCAGGGATACCATGGATCATTTATTTCATAATTAAAGCTTTACAGATTTGTACCCATCCCAACATATTTAGTTTGCTTGCAGTTCTTCTGATGCGTGCACATTTATGGTACATCTGCATAGTTTTCTTAATTTAATATTTAAGGTATAATTTTTACTCAAAGATCATGGTGAATAGATATCTGCTTCATCAAGCACAAAAATCCTTGTGCCACATTGAAAGCGGGCAATTTAAAACTTTCCCATTGCTGCATTTAGAAAATTAATTGCATTATGACTCTAAACCCCAAATGGGACAATAAATGAGCACTGATTTTCTTACTCATGCTTTGTTGGGGGAAGGAAGGGATGGGATTTAAATGACTGGTAATCCAATGACATAGCTCCTGTTTTTAAATTATTTACAAGTGACTGATAGTATAAGATCAAGCACGAAACACGATTGTCCTACATTTCCTAAACCTTCCTGTAGTGGAGAAAATGCTCGTATCTATTCTTCGTTGTCTTTTCAATTGGTCTCTTAGTTTTGAGGATGATCAGTTTTATGGATTCTGACATGACAGATGAGGTCAATGTTGGTACCACAGGCTCTGCCACAGTTTGGGACGGAGGAGCATGATAGGTTTTTTTTAAAGGATACATCTAGCAAATAGATAAAGGGAACTCAGAAATGTGGTTTATTTAAACTTTCAGAAGTCCTTTGAAAAAGTGTCACATGTGAGGGGTTGAGTTGAGGATTGGTTAACATATGGAAAACAAACAGAAGAAATGAATTATTATTTTCAGGTTGAAAGGTAATATTTTGTAGGGTGTTGCAGGGATCGGTGCCGGGACTTGAATTTTTCACAATCTATCTACGTGATTTGGCTGAGAGGCCAAACTTATTCAAGTTCATCAAGTTATCAAACTTATTAATGGTACAAAGCTGGGTGGCAGAGTGAATTGTGAAGAGTGTGCAAAGAGACTTAAAGGGGATAAACATAGTGAGGCAAAGATGTGGCAGATGGAAAATAATGTGCTAAAATATCAAATTATCTATTTTGGCAGAAAAACCTCACAAAGTAAGTAATTTTAAATAGTTAGAGATTGAGAGGTGTGTGTTCAAAGAACATGCGTAGGTGTTTAAAATAGATAACTAGAAGTTAAGATGCAGGTGTGGCAAGTAATTTGAAAGGCAATTGATATATTGTCCTTTATTGCAAGATGATTTGAGTACATGATTTAAGACATCCAAATGCAATTATATGGAGCTCCTGTAAGAACACACCTGGAACACAGTGTACAGACCTTGCCTACTTGTGAAATGATTATTGATGATAGGTGGGGGTGCAACAAAAGTTCACAAAATTGAACCCTGCTAATGAGAGGGTCGTCACAGGAGGAGTAATTAAGTAGACTGAGCCTGTGTATTATTAAGTTTGGAGAGCTTACCTCATAGAAATATCAAAATTTCTGCAAGACGTTAGGATAAATGCAGGGGTGACGTTTCCCCTGCCTGGGGTGTCCAGAATCAGGGATCAGTTTTACTACAGAGCTGAGAAGAAATTTCATCATCCACAATGGAGTCAAATTGTAGCGTTTCCTATACAATACAGTTGGCAAGGCCCAATCACTGAGTATATTTAAGACAAATATTGATAGAATTTGGATATTAAGGAAGTAAAAGGACATGGGGTTATTGGGGGAAAGTATTATAGCGCAGACCTGCTTGAGCTCATATACCAACCAAGGCTTTCTACTGTTTGTGGCAGTGAATCATGCCATACACATTGGATTGCATTAACTATCAGTTTCATATCAGTTGTTGAATTGCAAATACATACATGAGCGGGTCACAGAAAATGAAAGTACGGGATTACTAGATATTTATATGGAATATGGAAAATCCTACTTTCTAAATTCATTTGCAGTGTTTATGTTGGCTTTGCTTTTATTGTAGTATCATAGACAAGTCAGTACTATCCTGATCAGACATAGTGGGAAGGTGAAGTGTAGAACTGTCTGGTTTCTCAGTCTAGTAAGTTGTTCATGTGCAGATCAAGCTCACATGATAGCCTCCACTGTTCCTCTTCCTGCATCTCTTCCTCTTTTTTCTCCTGCTTTTCAGCTGGTCATCATACAGCTGCCAGCAAGGATCGTTCCTTCATCAGGGCAGGGATGTATAATGCAGCGCAACATGGATCTTGAAGTTGCTTTTGTGAGCACTTCAGGACTTCTCTGCAGTTACTCAAGGATGGAAGCATTGACCTACCTCGCCAGTTACCTTTTCTGTCACATTTCAAGTTGCAGCATAGCTTATTTTGGATGCATACATCTCGGATGTGTCGACCTTGCTCGCTAGTTTTCTCATTGGTCATGTCATGCACGCAGAACTTGCTTTACCTTATAGCTTCCATTTGGTTTGTAGTGGATTAAATGCACAATGAGCCTCCACAGAATGAAGGCTTCATTAGATTAGATTAGATTAGATTAGATTTCCTTTATTGTCATTCAGACCTTTCGGTCTGAACGAAATGCTGTTGCCTGCAGCCATACATGTAATAATAACAACACACAATAAACACAAATTAACATCCACCACAGTGAGTTCACCAAACACCTCCTCACTGTGATGGAGGCAAAAGTCTTAGAGTTACTGTCTCTTCCCTCCTCTTCTCCCTCTGCGCCGAGGCGATACCCCACCGGGCGATGGTATCAGTCCCGCGGTTCAAGCTCCGCGGCCCGGGGGTGGTCGAAGCTGCCGCCCTCCAGTCCAGCGGACGCAGCTGTTGCAACTGGGAGCTCCGGAAAACAGGCACCAGCCTGTGACCTGCGAGCTCCCGACATTGTCATCCACTGGCCCGCGGCCGAGCCCCGGATCCAGGTCGCCGCCACCAGAACGCCGCCTCAGCCGCCGGAGCATCGTCTCCGCCCCGCACCGGGCCGCCCACACGGCAACGTCTCAGCCCCGCACCGGGCTGCCCCCACGGGAGCGCCTTCCAGCCGGGAGCCGGTCTGCCCTCACCGGAGCGCCTTCCAGCCGGTAGCCAGGCCACCCACACAGCAGCGTCTCAGCCCCGCACCGGGCTGCCCCCACGGGAGCACCTTCCAGCCGGGACCCAGGCCGCTCACACGGGAGCGCCTTCCAGTCGGTAGCCGTGCCGCCCGCACAGGAGTGTCTCAGCCCCGCGCCGTCCGCCCTCACCGGAGCGCCGAGTCGTGCCGCTGCTCGGACGTCGCCACAGCTCGAAGACGGCCAGCCTCGCGTTGGTGAGTCCTGGCTGGCTCTACTTCCAGACCCTCGAGGTCGGTCGCAGGTTGGAGGCCGCCAGCTCCACCATTAGGCCTCAGCGCAGACGGGGGAAGAGAAGGGGGATATGACAAAAAAGTCGCATTCCCCCGAAGGGAGAGACAGAAAGCCCTGTTTCACCCCTCCCCCCCCACACACATAACACCACCTAATAACCAAAAAAATTACTAAACTAGACAAAAAAAACAACACAAAAAAGTAAAAACAGACAGACTGCAGGCGACCCGCAGCCGTATCACAGCGCCGCCACTTCCGGAATCAGTGCTTGGTTACTGTGCAATGACTTACATAATGGAGGTTTCTCATTGGGCTGCGATAGTTCAAATTCAATACTCCCTGATCATTATGCATGTGTCAATGTACACTGCATCATGTGGAAACTTGTAGTACTTTCAAAGCAGTGTGATCAATTTGTATTCTTCTAAATGGCAAAAGTAAATGAAATCTTGTCAGCTCTCTTTGCATACAGAACAGCATAGGACATCATTTATGCAGAAGCTAGACACAAAATACTGGAGTAACTCAGCGGGACAGGAGTGAAGGAATGGGTGACGTTTCAGGTCGAGACGCTAAGGGTCTGAAGAAGGGTCTCACCCCGAAACAACACCCATTCCTTTTCTCCAGTGATGCTGCCTGTCCCGCTGAGTTACTCCAGCATTTGGTGTCTATCTTCATTTTAAAGCATCATCTGCAGTTCCTTCCTACACATCCTTTATGCAACTGCAGATGGCAAACTGTAAAATGTTGCAAATGTCTCCTACGTCATCTAGCCAAAATCACATCGAGCAATGATAACCTTGCTCTGCTTCAAACTTACGGTTGAAACAGGAGCAGGATGTTAATTTCATGAAGATGTCTTTTCTGGAGTGTAGACTTCTCACACGCTGATCCTCACTTAGGTTCAGATAGGAGCATTGCTTCTTGAACACCTGAGGTGGATATGATCTCTTGTTGAGTGCCCCTTTGCTTCTCCTCCCTCTATTCATCTTTACTCTCTGCAGGCTTTCGATTCACTCTCCCATATCTGAAATAATTTGAAAATTATTTTAAATAGTGTTATAAAGTGGTAGAAAGTGGATTGTAATGAGTTGGTGGTTTTCCAACCTTTTTGTTTGAGATGCCCAGACAAATTTACATTTTCAACGAAACATGAAAACCATAGTTGTACAAATTTGTACATATGTGCAGGAAATGTCCAGTTGGTCCACCACGCCTGCCTCAGAAAACAATGACGTCCTTTCTAACATATCCTTTTAACTCTACTGTCTTTGTCCCCACCCCTTTACCCCACTCCTTCCTCATTGATCATGTGCACTATTCTCCTGACATTACTTGATTTAAAGCTGACTTTTCCTTGAGTGAAACATGATGGAAACCATTTCTGGGACACTTCACATCATTCTGGAAATTCATCTAGGCACTTCCCAGAGTAGTTCACCCTTTTTTTTTAAATAAATCAGAAAATGTCAACTGGGAATAAAAACTAGGAAATAACAAAAGATGAAATGCTATGAGAGAAGGAGAGGAAGTTCAAGATTCAACTCAAGAGAGTTTATTGTCATGTGTCCCAGATAGGACAATGACATTCTTGCTTTGCTTCAGCACAACAGAATATAGTAGGCATAAATAAATATATAACAGATCAGTGTGACCATATACTATTGAATATATATATACACACATAAATAATCAGATAAAGTGCAATGGGCTATTAATGTTAAGAGTTTTGTTTGAGTTGAGTTTAGTAGCCTGATGGCTGTAGGGAAGAAGCAATTCCTGAACCTGGATGTTGCAGATTTCAGGCTCCTGTACCTTCTACCTGAAGGCAGCGGGGAGATGAGTGAGTGGCCAGGATGGAGTGGATCCTTGATGATGCTGGCAGCCTTTATGAGGCAGCGACTGCGATAGATCCCCTCGATGGTAGGGAGGTCAGAGCCGATGATGGACTGGGCAGTGTTTACAATTTTTTGCAGTCCTTTCCGCTCCTGGGCGCTCAAGTTGCCAAACCCAGCATGCTCTCTACTGTGCGCCTGTAGAGGTTCGAGAGAGTCCTCCTTGACATACCGACTCTCCGTAATCTTCTCATGAAGTAGAGGCGCTGATGTGCTTTCTTTATAATTGCATCAGTGTTCTTGGACCAGGAGAGATCTTCAGAGATATGCACACCCAGGAATTTGAAGCTCTTGACCCTCTTCACCATCGACCCGTTGATATAAACGGGACTATGGGTCCCCATCCTACCCCTTCCAAAGTCCACAATCAGTTCCTTGGTTTTGCTGGTGTTGAGAGCCAGGTTATTATGCTGGCACCATTTGGTCAAATGGTCGATCTCACTTCTATACTCTGACTCATCTCCATCAGTGATACGTCCCACAACAGTGGTGTCGTCAGCGAACTTAATGATGGAGTTCCAACTATGACAGGCCACACAGTCATGAGTATAGAGTGAGTACAGCAGGGGGCTGAGCACGCAGCCTTGAGGTGGTCCCGTGCTGATTGTTATCAAGGCTGACACATTTCCACCAATACGGACAGACTGGTCTGTGAATGAGAAAGTCGAGGATCCAATTGCAGAGGGATGCGCAGAGACCCAGTTCTGAGAGTTTGGTAACCAGCTTGGAGGAGATGATTGTATTAAATGCCGAGCTGTGGTCAATGAATAACAGCCTGACATATGAGTTTTTGTTGTCCAAGTGGTCCAGAGCGGAGTGGAGAACCAGCGAGATCGCATCCACCGTTGATCTGTTGAGGCGGTAAGCGAACTGCAGTGGGTCCAGGTTTTTGTCGAGGTAGGAGTTGATTTGCACCATGATCAACCTCTCAAAGCACTTCATCACCACCGACGTTCATGCCACTGGTCGATAGTCATTGAGGCACGTCACCTTGGGCACCGGTATAATTGATGACCTTTTAAAGCAGGTGGGAACCTCAGACCTCAGAAGTGAGAGGTTGAAAATGTCCGTAAAAACTCCAGCCAGTTGGTCCGCACAAGTTTTTAGAACACGACCAGGTATACCATCAGGTCCAGGCGCTTTTCGAGGATTCACCCCTCTGAAGGATTTTCTGACATCGACTTCTGTGACTGTGACCGAAATACCATCAGAATGGGGGCAGAATGGGGGCTTGGGAAGGCACATCAGTATTCACCCTATCAAAGCGTGCATAAAACGCATTGAGCTCGTCAGGGAGTGATGTTTCGCAGACATGTGTGCTGCCTCCTGATTTTGCATTGTAGGAGGTGATTGCATTCAGGTCCCGCCACAGCTGCCGAACATCCATCTCATCTTCGAGCTTGGAGCAGAAATCCCTTTTGACCTTTTTGATGGCCTTACCAAGGTCATATCTGGACTTCTTGTAGTCCTTGGAATCTTCAGACATGAATGTCCATTGTCTGGACTTCAGAAGAGTGTGGATCTCATAGTTCATCCAAGGCTTCTGATTGGGAAACACTTGTAAGATTTTTGTTGGGATGCAGTCCTCCACACATTTCTTTATGAAGTCTGTAACGACTGTGGCGTATTCATTCAGGTCTGTTGCCGAGTTGCTGAACATTACCCAGTCTACAGACCCCAAACAGTCCTAGAGTTGTTCCTCTGGCCCCCCGACCAGCTCTGTACAGTCCTCACCTCTGGGGGTGCGCTCTTTAATTGCTGCCTGTAGGCAGGAAGAAGCAGCACTGCGGTATGGTCAGATTTACTGAAGTGAAGGCGAGGGATAGAACGATAGGCATCCATTATGGTGGTGTAGCAGTGGTCGAGGGTGTTTGATCCTCTGGTGCAGCAGGAGACATGTTGGTGGAAGTTAGGGAGTGATTTCTTGAGGTTTGCTTTGTTGAAGTCTCCAGCTATGGTGGTAAATGCCTCGGGGTAAGACGTCTGGTGTTTGTTGACCACGGTGTGCAGCTCCTCCAGTGCCAGACGGATGTCTGCTTGGGGTGAGATGTAGACCACGGTCAGGATGATGGAGGTGAATTCCCTCGGTAGGTAGAAGGGGCGGCACTTCACCGCCAGATGTTCGAGGTGTGGAGAGCAGGAGTTGGATAGGACTGCCACGTCTGAGCACCACGCTGAGTTGTCGCAGGAAGTAATTGAACAAAAAGATTTTCAGGTGTAGAAACTAGTCCTCTGTTCCCTGTACTAAATTTGCAAGATTATAATGACTGCCCTTTATATTCTGCTTCTGAAATATGTCACCATTGACTTCCAACAAACCAAATGTCATGTTCACAGTGCGCTATAGGAATTTGCATTGGACACTTGCCCAAACAGTTTGTTACCCATTGTCTTTGCCCAGGTGAAATTAGTGGTGGAAACAAAGACTACGAAATAGGCTGCATTATGCAGATGTATTTTCTTTTATATAGAACATCAACAGTTGAGGAAAATCAGTTCAGATTCTGAAATGAAGTGTCCATCATAGCAAAGGTGATATCTTGTAATTGAGATAGTGATTTAAAATCCCAATTCAAATTGATGATGAATTGCTTTGAAATCTTACTCCACAGCTTCCAAACAGATAATTTGAATACTCTTGAATATATATACCCTAGATTATTGTGTTCAAGAAGGAACTGCAGATGCTGGAAGATCGAAGGTACACAAAAATGCTGGAGAAATTCAGCGGGTGCAGCAGCATCTATGGAGCGAAGGAAATAGGCGACGTTTCGGGCCGAAACGTCGCCTATTTCCTTCGCTCCATAGATGCTGCTGCACCCGCTGAGTTTCTCCAGCATTTTTGTGTACCCTAGATTATTGCATTACTTAATTAAATGGAAGATAAATTAATCCCACCCACTCCCCTGAAATCGGTCTGAAGGAGGGTCTCGATCCGAAACGTCACCCATTCCTTCTCTCCATAGATGCTGCCTGTCCCGCTTTAGTTTCTCCAGCATTTTGTGTCTAACTTCAATTTAAACCAGCATCTGCAGTTCTTTCCTATAAATTAATCAGTTCATTTTCAAGAGCTGAATCAGAGACCATTACTGTTACATGGTAAAAACAAAACAGCACATTTTGCTTGAATTTATCCTTTCGTTTTTCCTAACAATGATAAAACAAAATGTCCCCAAGGTTTTGTGGAGCTGTAGTCTTACTCCTGACTATAATTAAGATAGTATCAAAAGAAACATTAATTGTCTGTTTCCAAGATACCAACAAACTTTCATGTATTAATCCCAATATAAATAGCTGGCACAGATGTAATCAGATACATGGGTTCCTTCTGTATCATATTTTCGATGATAATATCTTTTTGCAAAATTTAGAACATCTGTCATATGCTGTTTTGCGTGACATTAAGAAATGCTTTGATTACCACTATGAAATCATGATATGACCCTGCCACATATGGTTGGTATTTTCACACAGTTGACAGTTTATTAAAATTTCCTTCATTTTTACTTTATGACTTTTTTTCTACGATATCCATATTCTATATTATCGATATTCTACGATATCCGTCAAAGATTACCCAGTAAATATTGTATAAAATGTGATGTATACATTTTTTTTTAATGCAGGGAAATGAATAAACGCCTGACAGAAGAGCAAGGCAAAAAGACATTTGAAAGAGCTTTAAAACTAGAACAGGAATTTGGAGAACATTTTACAGGTATGTAATTAAATATTAAAATTACCAAGTTGGTGCAGAACCTGTTCAGAAATGTCATGAATCGATTTTTACTGTCAATAATATCCAGGTGATTATCAGAAGTAAAAACAAAAAATACTGGAAATACTGAGCATCTTGTGCAGTATCGATGGAGAGAGAAACATTACTGGTTGGTAACCATTCATCAGAACTAGAAAACTAGGAGAGAAAGTGAGATTTAAGTTGAAGAGGAGGGTAAAGATGGCGAAAACGCAGGGAATGGCAAGATTTCAGCATCCACAGTCTCTTGTGTTGGAACAAGCTTTATTCATCACCCTTTCATAAACTTTTGACATCCAGATAATCTTGGTCTCCATCATAATCACTAATATTTCTATGACTTTACCCATCTACTTTCATGTATTAATCCCAATATAAATAGCTGGCACAGATGTAATCAGATACATGGGTTCCTTCTGTATCATATTTTCGATGATAATATCTTTTTGCAATATCTTCTGTCATATGCTGTTTTGCGTGACATTAAGAAATGCTTTGGTTACCACTATGAAATCATGATATGACCCTGCTTCAGCTTAGAGCACTTTTGTTGTATTAGTTTCCCAGTACTGATGAAAGGTCATAGACCTAAAATATTAACTCCATGCCTTTCTCCAAAGACGCTAGCTGGCCTACTCAGAATATTCAGCATTTTCTTCTTTTATTTCATATTTCCAGCACCGACAGCTTTTGGCTTTTTTTTAAAAGAGTTGGCTTTGTTGTGTTTTATGGAAGGGATGACAACTATCACTAGATTTTTATGGTAATAATTTCTGAGATGTTTGGACCAACTGAATGTAAATGTGGATTTTAAATATGCTTTTTTTTGCATAATAAAATTAATTAAAATATATTTGAACAAACAATTTACAGGTTATCATGCAAGTATTTTGTTTTATACTATATTAAATCCAATTAAGTGCAGTGCTTTCTTTTTGATAAGTTTTAGTTTTAACCTGGAAACTATGTCAATATTGTCATTGTTATAATGTAATATAATACTTAAAAAACTTTCAAAAAGTAAGTTAACTCCTTTACAGCATCTCACATGTGACTAATTGCTACCATTCGTAGAATTTGAAAAAGTTTATTATAATTAACAATAATATTGAACAACTCAGACTTTTAAGCAAGTTTCTAAACAGCCCAGTATGAAAGCACATGAATAGACTACAAACCAGAATATTGTAAATAAAAGTAGTACGTTTAATATCAATAAACTGACTAACGTTTAAGTAGAATGAGTGGTGCAATATTTCATATGGAAGTGTTAATCTTACCTCTCAGTTGAATATAGCAGGTTTTATAGCATTCGTAAAATATGAATTGTCTCAATCTTATACTCTGTTGCCTTCAAATGACATACAGCATTTCTGGTCAGTTATTTTTGTTGTTGTATGTTTGTGCATTACCACACCGAATTAAGTTTCTTATATTTGCAGCATTTTGGGTTTTCCTAGACTCCTGGAAGGTATTGTATAAATGGGAATTATTGGTTGAACAATAATAATATTTAACTAATAGATTGATACTTAATACTTTAAGATAAATGTTTCCAAGAGAGTTTTGATCTGCCTTGTTTGATTACAACTTCGAAACCTGGGTCTGTTTGACGTTCAATTCTACAATTCTATGTTCCCTAAAGGCAGCAGAGACAGGATCAATTAAATTGTCAAAATTAAGAATGGCAGATATCTATTGGGCATTGACATCAAGTGGTAAGGATCTGTGCTGAGCAAATAGAGTTCAGATATTGATCAATCATAGTTGAACTGAATGAGGGTGCACTCCCAACGACTATCTTCCACTCTTCATGTTATTTCTGTTATTAACTAATCAACGGAATAATGAACAATGGCCCATTCTTGAAGTATATTTACAAAGTTGAAAATTAAGACAAGCTATCACAATGACTGGATAAACATTAATTCTTGTTGTATTTAAACCCTCAGCAATAGTACAAGGAGAAAACTTGGAATCAATTTACGACCAGTGCAAACTAGCTATTGAGGAACAGGCGGGCCCGTTCATCTGGGTTCCCTCAAAGGAGAAATTGTGAATCAGCCACGGATGTGAAGCTGGCCAGAACACCTGTTCAGATTTTGACTTTTTTGGGTTTTAATTACATTTTCATCTCTATCCATGTGCACAATCATGAATGTACTTTTGAGTTAGAAGCTCAATAGGACGTTTCTACACAGTTCGGAACTGTGTTCACAGGTGGAAGGGTTTGAATGGGGCAAGGACATGCAAAAGGCAGGCAAGTCAATGTTTGGCAAAAAAACAAGGGATTCTGGAATATCATGGATGATCATACAGCATTAGCATATCTAAGCCATAAGTGTATTACATTCTTGCATAGGTTTCACCCTTATTATAACTAAATAGGCAAAGCAGGGGCTCTTGTACTTAGTCTTATTCTCTGACAGAGAAGTGCCCAGCTTTTCAACATCCACAAGCCTTTGTGCACTTATGATTGCTAAGCTTCAGATTTTATAACTATGCAGATAGAATTCATCACATAATTTTATATAAACACTTTTTTGCCGAGACCAAACATTATATAAAGATGAACTCGCATCTATGAAATCCAAATTACAAGTATGTTCAAGTATCTAACACATTTTCGAATGTGTCTAAATTGACAACTGGTTAAAATCAAAATAAACTTCAAAACTTATATTATACATTTTAATATTTTTATTCAGTAGTTGTTGAAATAATAATTTATAGTAAAGAATATATAATACTGTAAATTGCAAGGTCTATTGTTTATGTTTCGTGACTGGAGATATAATTATGAGGAGATATAGGATTGAGGGCAATTTGTGATTAAATTTATGGAGTAAAGTCTAAATGAACAGAAAATCAACTGATTTGTGTAAATTCACTGCCATCTCCAACTGTTGCCAGTGAAAATTCACTTAATTTATTTTCCTTATGTAGTAAGCATGCAGCGTGGAATTTTATCCTATTAGTCAATGTTAATTTATGTGCTCTGCATTATCGTTTAAATATTAAGAACTGTGGCTAAGTACAATCAAAAAGTCATATCCTATGTAGCCATAGCTATGTTTTATTACTTTAATTTAATCTAATTTATTATTTGGTATTTGGTTCTGTGCTTTATGGCTGTTTATACTTGAAAGCGGCTATTGCAAATCTTCAAAACTTACCCTATATCTTTTTTTTAAGCTAGAATTTAATTTTCTGTAATATTGAGTGATTTGTACTGTACAGACCGATGTATTTAAAGTGCACCGTATGGTTATGCTTGTCCTGTACTGGTTTGATCATGGTTAAATACAGCTTTAGCCTATAGTACAAATTTAAAATACTCCATAGCTATTACAGGTGCAATAAGCAGTGGATTTTAAACTCTTGAATGCTCTTATCTATTTTACCATCTCCCTTTATTTGACCTTTAGGGTGCCCTCTCTGCTCTTACCAACATGCATTCTCAGGATAGTTACTGGGAGAATATTTCTGGGGGTTAGGGAGGGTAAATGGGTATGGAATAAACAAACTGACCCATCAGTGAAGCTTTCAATTCAATTTGACCAGCTACTTGCAGAACATTTATTAATTAATTGTCCATAATGTTAGAATTCTCAGGAGTTAATCTTACAGCATTTGGGTCCTGCAGATCTTGACTTTAAGCTCCTATGGAGTTCCATCTTTTCCACCAGTATACATGTGAGCTAATTATCCAAAAATCTCCAAAGCAAAGCTTCATATTTATTGTGTTTGTAGTGTTAATTTATTTATAGGATTAACTAATATACTTTTTCATTAGTTGTTAAAAATTTGCAATATAGTTTGTATTTTTGACCTTCATCACCTGGACTTTATATGGAATGACCAAGATGCCATTGTCCCCTTTATATGATCTTAAATTAATCTATTCAAGGAAGGGAGAAGATTCATGGAGTACAAGTTTGATTGTGATGGGAATCTCAGAGATCCTATATATATATTTTTACAAGGAGTAAAATTGTATGCCTCTACTTTTTTTAAAAGCCTGAATGAAAGTACTCCAAATATTCCTTTGTGTCAAATTCTGGGAACTTGAAAGGGTTTGGATCTATTGGTTTTATCATAATTAAATAACCAGAGGAATTTAATGCTTTTGCACATATTGTAATTTTATGCTGAAAAGTAATATAACCAGAGGGACAGTCTTTGTTTCAAAACATGCAGATTTCTCCCTGAAACTACACTACCTATTGTAGTTGGATGAAACTGAAGAAGAAGCTCCACTGCTGGATCACACTTACAGTTGCCTGTATAAAGGATTTTACAATACAGATTAGTTACCTATTGATTGTACATAATCAATTCTATCCATTCCGTTTGTGTAAAAGAATAAAGAATTTAGTTGTACATTTAACAATATAAATAAGTACTCATGTTTGTTTATGTTTTAAAAATTAAAGTATTGTTTATGGCACATAAACTCGCTCTTGTATAAACTGCAATTGATCATGCTCCATGTTTTTAAATCGCATTTTGGCTGCACTATTTCACAATGAACCTGCAAAATCTTAGTTCAATAAAGCCACTTCTCTGTATCCTGCTATGTGCATATTTAGTTCTGATGTGCTGCACTGTTAATTATCTGCCTGCCTTTCCTACTTTAAATATTGTGACACAAGGAGGTTCACTAACTATGACCTGGATGAATCTCAGCAAGTAGGATGTTTACATTTTATTTGTAAACTTTTCCAAAATTCACACATAGTGCTTTCTTTGGACCTCATCCCAATGATTATTGGGATAATAATAATTTTATACATTATATGATTAATTTTCTGCTGCAAGTATATTATAAAGAATAAAATCCAAATTATTCAAAGAACTCAGTTTGATTCAAAAAAAGCCTGAAGATAAGTCTTACTATTTCTAATGGTTTGGAAATATTGATATTCCAAAAATAAACTAAATTCTTGCAGCCAATCAGAAGTAAAGCAGAAGCTCATTTAAGATAAATTTAAATTTATTTAATATAAATATGAATTTAAATTTAAATATAGATTTTAAACTATTTATTAATAACTATCATGGTAGTCCAACAAATATAAGATTCATGATCATTAAATCATTTAGGTTTTATTTCAAACTCTAATTAGTTTTCTTATTTCAACATATTTCATGGTGAGTCATTCACTATGGCTAAATAAAAAATGTCTCTATATAATCCTCAGTTATAAGGTGCAGCTTATGTTCAAAGCAACATTATCTCTTATGGTTTAACCACAGCCAATTTTGAAATTATAATAAATGAAAGCTGTAGTTCTGCTCCCTCAAAGTTGTGCAAGGACTTGTGCAATTTGTGTAAAAGCCTTAAATGTGAACAACACAACACACTGTATATGGTACTACAAAATAAATTCAGTACTTAAATTTGAATGCCACTATCTTCATTTTTGGATTAAATTTAATTTATGCTGTCAAAACCCAAGCATCTTTAGAAATTGATATTATAGATTTATTTACCAATTTAGCCATAGAAAGGAAGCTTCTTTCCACAGGTTGATTGGGTTGATTTTAAATCGCTCGGTTGGCTAAATTTCTCTGCCAAGTAAAATAGATTCTTCCTCTCCTAATTATATACACGACAATTAAACTTCCCTCCAGTCATGACAGCAAAATCTGTGGACTCCAATAGTAGCGTCCCACTTTTTCAGTTGTGATAAAAGTTTGTTGACCCAAAATATTGACTCTTTGTTTCTCTTCACACTGACACGGCCAGACCTATGGAGAGCTTATAGCATTCCCTGTTGGGTTTGTTTGCCCTACAGTTGTCTTTGTTGCAAGACAATAAACCAGCTCAGTCATGATTACTTATAACAATAAATTTTCACTGCTGATAACATCCTATCAAAGCTTCCGTCCAGTATTTTTACATCCTTCTCGCAGCATTGTGACCAGAACTATACTGAGCTGTCCAACTGTGGATCAACTAATGTTTCATTGATTTAGCGTGACCTCACTCCTTTTATTCAATGCCTCATCCAGTCAAGGTAACAATCACAAAACAATTGATCCCTAACAATCTTATAAGAATTAGGAGGAGGACTATATCTTTAAATATGATCATGGCTGATCTTCCACTTCAGTCATTTTCATATTCCGTACCCACGTCCCTTGATTCCTTTCATATCCAAAAATGTATCCACCTGTTTTGAATGTAGTCAATGATGCAGCATAGAAAATTCTGCATATTTACCACTGTTTGAGTAAAGAAATTGCTCCTCATTTCAGTTCAAAATGGTCAACCCCTTACTTTCAGACCACGATAGCTAGTCCTAAACCAGGGTAACATCTTGTATCTACCCACCCAAGCCCACTATGTACATGTGCTGCTAATTTCAGGGATTTACGGAATCCCTTCTCATCCATCCCATCATTTTCCATGTTTTGTCATAAATTAGAAACAAGGAACTGCAGATGTTAGCTTACAAAAAAAAGCACAAAGTCTTGTGGAGTAACTCAGTGGGGGTCAGGCAGCATCTCTGGAGAAAATCGATAGGTGACATTTCTATCGGGACCATTCTTCAGACTGGTCAGGGGAGGGGAGAACAAAACATGGGAAGTGATAGGTGGATACAGGTGAGAGGGTGAGATTGATTAACAGTTGGAAGCTAGAGATGAGAAGGAGACAAAAGGATGACAAGTAAGGAGAGAAGGGGAGTGAAATGTAATGATGTAGGATGAGTGGAAGTGGACGGTTGATGGTCAACATGGAAACCATGGACCAATGAGACTGTTTCCATGCTGGTTCTCTCCATGACTAGAAAGATTGAAAGCTATAAGAATGTTGATGAAAAGTAAAGGCACTGAAGAAATCGAATGGAAACAGGCCCTTTGGTCCAGAGAGTTCAAGTTGACCACCAACCATCTATTTCCATTCATTCTACATTATTACATTTCACTTCACTTATTTGTCACTCTTTTCATTCCTTTTTCTCCACTTTTATCATGCTTTTATCTCCTTTCATCTTCATTCCAGCCTTTGTCCACCCATCTGCCAATCAATCCCAACCCCTCGACTGTATCCAACTATCACTTGCCAGGTTTTGTTCCACCCCCACCTCACTTTGCATGGAAGGTGCAAGAGATATTGTAGTCCAGTCACGAGGGAAATTGTCTCATAATTCGTCTGAATAACAACATGATTTAATAACACTGATTCATGAGTAATGTTGCATGCAGAATTATGTCACTTGATTCATATCTGATGAGGAAATTACATCAGATGCAAACATGCTTCACTATGGAAAGTACCAGGTCAGTCTTCTGGAATGATGTTCAATACAGTTCATCTGGCAAGAGGTGTCACTATCATATCTGCCTCCACCACCACCCCTGGTAGCCCGTTCCAGGCACCCACCACCCTTTCGGTAAAAAAAATTGCCCCACACAACTCAACAGATAATATGCGCTGAAGGGCCTGTTCCTGTGCTGTACTGTACTACGCTCTTTTGCTCGAAAAAACTTCGTGAAGATAGTGAAGTTGGTTATCAAAAATTACAGCTGGCTCTCGATCAGGTGGGCAAGTGGACTGAGGAATAGAGGTGGCACAGTGGTAGAATTGTCAATCCTGGCTATGGGTGCCGTGTGCACAGAGTTTGTACGTTCTCCCTTTGACCGCATGGGTTTTCTCCGGGCGCTTTGGTTTCCGCCCACATTCCAAAGACATGCAGGTTTGTAGGTTAATTGGCTTCTGTAAATAGTGCCTAGTATGCAGGGTATAGCTAGTGTATCGGTGATCATTGGTTGGCGTGGGCCCAGTGGGCAGAAGGGCTTGTTTCCATGCTGTATCTCTAAACTAAATTAAAGGTGCAATAGTGTGAAAACATGTACCTCCAGATTCAGGGACAGTTTCTTCCCATGCAACTGAACTGCCCTTTCATCAGCTAGAGAGCATTTCTGACCTATAATCTACGACATTGGACACCTTAGACTATCTTTAATCAGACTATACTGGACTTTATCTTGCACAAAACATTATTCCCTTTATCCTGGACTTGTATCTAGTGGACAGCTTCATTGTAATCATTTGTAGTCTTTCAGCTGACACAATAGCACGAAACAAAAAAGCTTTTCACTGTATCTCGGTAGTGGTGGCGGTGAAACCTCACGACGATGGGGCCTTGGCGCTTGTGAAGCCTCACGACGATTGGGCCTTGGCGGTGGTGAAGCCTCGTGGCGGCGGCGATGCCTCGCTGGTCGACCCGCGGTCGACGGTTGATGAGACCTAGGGGACCACCGTGAGGGGGAGGGGAATAACAATGGAGGACCCAGCATGGGGGGACTGCCATGAGGTGGGGGGAGAACAATGGACAATTGGGGAGGAGGGGAGAACAAAGGACAATGGGGACCCGGCGTGGGGGAACCGCTGGGGGGGGGGGGGGTGGAGAACAAAAGGAGCCGGCGTGCTTTGTAACTTTGTCAGCGATGTAGGTGGCTGCTATTTGTACACATTGGGTATGCAGCAAAGAATTTCACTGTGCCGAGTTACATGTGACAAGGAAGTATTCCATTCCATTACACGAGACAATAAACTAAATTAATATGACCCAGGAATAGTTGTTACTCTTCCTCTCTTGAGAAAAAGTGAATTTGCAATCACATACCGTTCACATAAATGTACTATGCAATAGAATTGCTGGACCCACATGTCTGGGTCTCACCCTTCTGGACAATTCCAGGTTTATTTTTACTGCAGCCAATGTAATTATACCAAGCAGATCACCAATATGTATACCACATCCAACCAATATTTTAACTTACCCAGGAATGACAAACTCTCAGAGTTCCAGGATTTACAGCCAAGGCTAGCTTCCCCAATGTCCTGGAAGTGATTTTTTAATTAAACTGCAGGTGCTGGAAATCTAAAATAAACTGCAGGTGCTGGAAATCTAAAATAAAAACAGAAATGCCGGAAACATTCAGCAGGTTATGTGTGTCCCTGATGTTCATACAGAGCTCATGCCAGTGTCTGCTCCTCTGTCAAGGTGCTTTCATCCTTTGGCATAAGTCCAGCCCTTGAGGACCGTCACAGTATGATAGTCTACTGTATAAAATAAATGCAGAGAGACTTTAGTTTAGTTCAGTTACAGCGTGGAAACAGGCACTTCAACCCACCAAGTCTGCTCTGACCATACATAAGTTCTATCCCACACACTAGGGACAATTTACAGATTGTGACAATGATTAATTGTTACAATTAACCTACAAACCTTCGTGTCTTTAGAATGTGGTACAGTCACAGGGAAAACGTACAAGCTGCAAAAACAGCACCGATCGAAAGAATCGAGCCCGGGTCTCTGGCGCTGTAAAGGGGCTGTCCCACTTGGGCGACCTAATTGGCGAGTTTGAAAGAATGTCATGTTGAAAACCTCCTTCGACTATGTAGAAGACTTCCTTCAACTTCCTTCGACCATGTTGAAGACTAGCTTCGACTAGCTACGACTAACTTCGGGAAAATAGGACAACAAATAGTGGAGAGTGAAGACGACCTCCTTCGATCTCCTTCGACCTCCCATCAACCTCCCTTCGACTATGATGAAGACTATCTACGACTACCCTCGACTACCTTCGACTACCCTCGATTACCTACGACTAACATGCGACCTACTACGACCTACTACGACTAAACCTACGAGTAAAAAAACTAGATTTTTTTCCATGACGACCTTTTTTTACTCGCGCGCATTTTTCAACATGTTGAAAAATACGCCGCGACCTAGCTGAGGCCTCGAGTACACGGGGACCACTCTCGAGCATGAAGGAGAGTTACAAAGACCTTCTACGACCTCGTGTCGACCGTGCTGCGGGTATGAGTCGAGGGCAAACTCGCCAGAACCCGCGGATTAGGTCGCCCAAGTGGGACAGCCCCTTAAGGCAGCAACTCTACCACTGCACCATTGTGCTGCCCTATAACAGGTATGCACTCACTTGAAATGTTTTGTTTTAGATGTACAGAATGGAAATAGGGCCACACCAACCAACGCTGTACACTAATTTTATGTTATCCCACTTTGGCATCCTGCACACTAGGAGCAATTGACAGAAACTAAATAACCTATAGCCCTGCAAGTATTTGGAATGTGGGAGGAAGCCAGAGCACCAGGAGAAAACCCATGTGGTCACAGCGAGAATGTACAAAATCCTTCAGACAGCACCTGTGTCAGGATCAAATCCGGGTCTCTAGCACTGTGAGGCAGAAGCTCTACTACTGTGCCACAGTGCTGCCATGTAATTAGGGAAGGCAGATCCATTGGAAGAGTGAAAGCGAGGGTAAAAGAGAAGGTAGAACATATTGCAATCAGAGCAGCCAGGTAATACACTTTCGTGACAGCATTTCCAGTACCTCGTTCATTCCCCAGTGCACGATAATGACAAACACCCTTCCTAATCCTGCCCTCTTTACTACTCATTCAACCCTGCAGTTTACAAAATGCAGTTAAGTTTAACTTTGGCAATATTAATTGGATGATTACGGACTACGAAGTGCATGTGATTTTTTTAATGAAATAGCAGAGATGGCTGATGAAAGGAATACAGTGACTGTTGTCTGAATGTTAAGAAATTGAAAAGCATGACGTAAAAGGCTGATTAACAAAATTAAAACATATACATTAGGATAGTCAGCCAAATAAAAAACACTAACTTAATGACAAAAACTAATGGTAAATGGATGTTTTGCAAAAGAAGGATGGTAGACAGTGGTATTTCCTAAGGACCAGTGTGATTATTGCTTCTATATAAATGACTTAGATTTTGGAATGGAAGGTAACATTTGAAAATGTGTTGATTATATCAAACTTGGCAAACAATGAGAATGATTCTAATCCATAGAGATAGAGTTAGCCGAATGGATAGACCAGTGACAGATAGAATTTAATGCTGACAAGTTTGAGGTGATGCATTTTGGCAGAGGGACGGAAAAGAGGTAACATAGATTTAATGGCACAATGTGGAAGAATGTGCAGAAATAGAGAGGCCTGACATTTCGATTTGGGTATTGGGTTTTGTAAAGTATTGAGGTTAAAGGCAGGGAAGATATGCTGAGCATTTGCATGTTTACAAATACACAGGACAAGATGTTAAAAGTCCAAAGTGCCAAATATTAACTATGGTGATGGGAGCCTTCTGCACTCACCTATGCTCCTCCGATGTTGAGAAAGGCTAGGCAGCCACATCATTGGGGTTATCAAGTGGGCACTAGACCAAAGCTAGGATATTTTGTCCAGTTCTAACCAGCACATCCAGAGAAGGATATAAAGGTAAGGGTGATGAGCGGACTTATGGGAATAGTTATCAGGATAAGAGAGTTGAACTGCAACGTTAGATTAGAGAATATGCAATGTTCTCCTTTGATTTTGGAAGCTTTACAAAATTTGACAGATTTAAATAAGATGAAAAAAGTCATTCCCATTAACTGATGGGACAAGGATTTAGGTTTTGAGAAAGAGATAATAAAACTCATGGAGGATCTTTTTATGCATTAAGTGGTTATGATGTGGAAATTGCAGCCTACAATTGTTGAGGAAGAAGTAATGATCATTGATTTCAAAAGAAAATTTTATAGGCAAGAGAAAAATAGATTTGCAGGTTTGTAGGAATAAAACAAGGAGCTAGGATTGACTGTGTTCCTCTTCAGAGTCAACAAGGACTCAATGGGCTTTCTATGCCATAAATACTTCATAATTCTGTGCCAGGACTTCTGTAGGAATGCTGACAAATAAAATAATCTAAATGAAAACAATGTGGAATGTTGTTTATTGTAAAACTGTAGATCAATAGGTATATAAAACTCCAAACTCAAACATCTCCTCCAAGTTAAATCCTATCCCTCAGTAGAGAATTTATTATAGACAGGAAAAAATATTATTTATGTTTCAGTTTAATTTTCCTGCTTTATACTCGTTCGTGGCAGATTGGCATTGTTGTTGAGGTCAGCATTTATTATCTATTCTTAATTTCCGTTAAAGTGGGTGATTTGCTATATCAGTTACCAGTTAACCACAATGCTGTAGGTTTAGGGGTCACCTATAACAGACATCAGGTAAGAACAACAGATATCTCCCCTCGCGGCAATAGTGAACCAGATGGGCCTTTTACAATAATCAGTGGATTCATGGTTGAAATTACTGACAGCAGCCTTTTATTTATGGTTAATTTTTTGAATATAAATACCACAGAAGCAGTGATGGGATTCAAACAATTGTCACTAGGTCAATAATCTAGCTGCTGACTACTGATTCATTGACAAATACCATATCACTGGATTTGCTTTTGATATACTGAGAGATTCCAAGATGCACGACACACTTTTATAGATATGTGAAGAGAAAAAGATTAGTTAAAACAAATGTGGGTCCCTTGCAGTCAGAAACAAGTGAATTGATCATGGGGAACAAGGACATGGCAGACCAATTGAATAACTACTTTGGTTCTGTCTTCACAAAGGGAGACATAAATAATTTGCCGGAAATAGCAGGGGACCTTGGGTCAAATGAGATGGAAGAGCTGAGTGAAATCCAGGTTAGTCGGGAAGTGGTGTTAGGTAAATTGAATGGATTAAAGGCCAATAAATCCCCTGGGTCAGATTGGCTGCATCCCAGAGTGCTTAAGGAAGTAGCCCCAGAAATAGTGGATGCATTAGTGATAATTTTTCGAAACTCTTTAGATTCTGGAGTAGTTCCTGAAGATTGGAGGGTAACTAATGTAACCCCACTTTTTAAAAAGGGAGGGAGAGAGAAAACGGGGAATTATAGACCAGTTGGTCTAACATCGGTAGTGGGGAAAATGCTAGAGTCAGTTATTAAAGATGGGATAGCAGCACATTTGGAAAGTGGTGAAATCATTGGACAAAGTCAACATGGATTTATGAAAGGTAAATCATGTCTGACGAATCTTATAGAATTTTTCGAGGAAGAAACTACTAGAGTGTATAAGGGAGAACCAGCGGATGTGTTATATCTGGACTTTCAGAAGGCTTTCGACAAGGTCCCACATAAGAGATTAGTATGCAAACTTAAAGCACACGGCATTGGGGATTCAGTATTGATGTGGATAGAGAACTGGCTGGCAGACAGGAAGCAAAGAGTAGGAGTAAACGGGTCCTTTTCAGAATGGCAGGCAGTGACTAGTGGGGTACCGCAAGGCTCAGTGCTGGGACCCCAGCTATTTACAATATATATTAATGATTTGGACGAGGGAATTGAATGCAACATTCAAGTTGAATGCAAGTTTGCGGATGACACAAAGCTGGGGGGCAGTGTTAGCTGTAAGTAGGATGCTAGGAGGCTACAAGATGACTTGGATAGGTTGGGTGAGTGGGAAAATACATGGCAGATGCAGTATAATGTGGATAAATGTGAGGTTATCCAATTTGGTGGCAAGAACAGGAAAGTAGACTATTATCTGAATGATGGCCGATTAGGAAAGGGGAGATGACTTCCGGTGTGGCCATGTTGTGGTGAGGGCACAGCATTGAGCTCAGCTCCCCGTGAATCGCATAAAAAGCCTTTTTAAAGTAGGGAACGATTTTAAAAAATTCTCACCGAAGGTTGCTTGGCGTCGTGGGAGTGACGTCATCATAAATCAACAAAAAAAATCGGAGTTTAACGGGACCTTTAGATGAGAAAAGGAAAACTCACATGAGGACCCAGGAAAGCTACTATCAGACTTCAGGTTCAAGAAGATTTGGAAGCTCTTCAATCAACAAAGTCTGTTTCATATCAAACAACGGAAAGCTCAGAAGAAGAGTCCATTCCTCAACAAGCAGTATTTGAAATGGCTACAAGAGGAGTGGCCAAAGAAAAGGAGAAGGAGCTGAAACAGCTGGAACAAACGGTAAGAGCTAATCTTACTAAAGATCTTACTAAAGACTTGAATTGAATACCTTTATTGTCATTCAGACCTTACGGTCTGAACGAAATTTCGTGCCTGCAGTCATACATACAATAATAAACAACAATAAACACAAATTAACATCCACCACAGTGTATCCTCCAAGCACCTCCTCACTGTGGTGGAGGCAAAAATCTTAGGGCTACTGTCTCTTCCCTCCTCTTCTCCCTCTGCGCTGAGGCGATTCTCCACCGGGCGATGGTACAAACAGTCCCGCGGCTCACCGAACCGCGCAAATGGGCCGGTTCAAACACCGCGGCCCGGTGGTGGTCGAAACTGCCGCCCTCCAGTCCAGCACACGCAGCCGCTGGCCCGCGGCTGAACCCCAGACTCAGGTCACCGCCGCTAGAACGCCGTCCCAGCCACCGGAGCACCGTTCCAGCCCCGAGCCGGATCGCCCTCACGTGAGTACCGTTCTCCCTCGGGCTGGGCCACTCCGACGGGAGTACCGTTCTCCCTCGGGCTGGGCCACTCCGACGGGAGTGCCGTTCCTCCCTCGGGCTGGGCCACTCCGACGGGAGCGCCGTTCCTCCCTCGGGCTGGGCCACTCCGACGGGAGCGCCGTTCCTCCCTCGGGCTGGGCCACTCCGACGGGCTACAGCCCCTCACGGGAGAGTCTCTCAGCCCCTCGCCAGGCCGCTCTCACGAGAGCGCAGGTCCAGCCCCGGGCTGGGCCACCCTCACGGGAGCGAGCCCAGGGCGAGTCCTGTCAGCTGCCTCCAGAGTCCCGAGGTCGTCGGCTCCGCCATTAGGCCTCAGCGTAGACGGAGGCAGAGAAGGGGGATACGGCAAAAAGGTCGTATTCCCCCGAAGGGAGAGACAGCAAGCCCCGGTTCACCCCCCCCCCCCCACATAAACACAACCTAAAAACCAAAAACGTAACTAGACAAAACGAAAAAAAACAACACAAAAAAGTAAAAGACAAACGGACTGCAGGCGAGCCGCAGCCGTTCCCAGCGCCGCCACTTCTCCGAAATGTTTGCCCGTATTAATACTACACTGGAGAACAATCTCTGTAAACTGGAAGTTAATTTATCCAAGAAAATTGATGCTGCTCGAGAAGAATCAAGGGAAATGTAAACTTCTCTGAAGCAGAAACTCAGTGACTGTGATCAGAGAACAGCACTGGAATTTGAAAGACTAGAAAGTGATCATAAAAAGAAATTTGATATGTTGATTGAAGAGATGAAACAGTCTGACATCGTGACAGAAGAGATTACAACTGAAATGAAGGAGATGGCTCGTGAAATATCGATTCTGAAAAAGGAACAAAGTGATCATCGGGAGCAATTGATTAAATTGACGGACAAATGTCAAGATTTGGAGGCGATGTCAAGAAGACTGAACTTAAGGATTGTAGGAGTAAAGGAGGGACGAGAGCAAGGAATTGATATGCCGGAGCTTGTCTCCAAAATAATCAAAGAGGTCTTTAAGCTGAAGGAAAATGTGAGGATTGATGTGGCTCACAGAGTCGGTCCTCCCCGAAGAGAAACAAATGCTCCCCCAAGACAAATTATTGCGAAGTTCTTAGATATTTCAACCCCGGAAAAACTCCTGAAGATGATACCACACGGTGAGAGGCTTATATTCGAGGGAGAGTCCGTGAGATTCTATAGGGACTACCCTCGCGAAGTAATGGAGAAAAGGAATCAATTCAAAAAAGCAAGCAACACTTTGCAAGGACAACGAGGGATAAGATACGGCGTGGTCTATCCAGCCAAGATGTTTATTTCTTACAAAACAACTCAACGTTCATTCAGGGATCCGGAGAAGGCACTTAAGTACGCACAAGAGATTGTACAGAAAATTGAGAAGGATGATGATTAAAACTTCACACAGAGAGTGGTGAATTCATCACACAGAGAGTGGTGAATCTGTCGAATTGTTTGCCACAGAGGGTGGTTGAGGCCCAAGCAGAATATGTGCGGCTCCTCCAATTTCCGGTGGTGCTCACTCTAGCCATGGAGGAGGCCCAGGATGGAAAGGCCAGATTCGGAATGGGAGGGGGAGTTGAAATGCTGAGCCATCGGGAGATCAGGTTGGTTAATGCACCGGGCCTGAAGTTTCCACACTGCAGATTCCCACTCCCCTGGGTTTGACTGCGCTGAGTCCTAGTGCTAGCCCCCCCCCCCCCCTCCAACCCTGGTGACCTCAGTGGCTGTTCCACCTCCCCCTCAAACAATGTGACCCCAGCTCTTCCCCACCCACACGACAGTCTTCATGCCCCTCTCCTCCCTGACCACCAACCACCCCCCCACCAGACATCGCCTCGGTCTCAGTCCACTCACCTGCCTTCCTCCGGCCCCAACCCCATCCCTGCCGTGTGTTCACCATCCCCCCTGACCTACCCCTCTCCGACACCGAACTGTCGGTCCTCAGCAGAGGCGTTAACTTTGTCCCCCTCCGTCCCCACCTCAATGAGTTCCGCGCCCACCGCGACTTGGAGCTCTTCTACCATCGCCTCCGCCTCACAGCGTTACCCCAGGATATTAATAAAAGGTTTGCCCAATTTTATCAAAACTTGTATACGTCTAAAACTAAAATAGAAGACAATATAATTGTAGATTTTTTAGATAATTGTAATCTGCCAAAATTGGATATTTTGGAACAAGAGGAATTAGGAGCACAGATCACAAGGGAAGAAATGTGAAACAATAAAAGAGCTGAAAAATGGGAAAACGCCAGGACCAGATAGTTTTAATAATGAATTATATAAAGGTTTCCAGGAGTTAATGGTACCACGGTTATTTAAGTTATATAAATATGCCTTTACCGAAAATAAATTACCAGAAACATTAGCCGCCGCCGATGCCGATGCTGCCGATGCCGAGGCTCCGGGCGTTCCCCTCGCTCCTCGGACCCGCAGCTCCGCAGCCACCGCCGCCGATGTTCCGGGCGGTCCCCTCAGGAAATACCGCTCCAGGCCCGCTGGTAGGACGCGAGGACGGGTCGAAAGTGCAGCCCGGAGAAAAGCTGCATCTCCGACCAGGTAGGGACCCTGAAAATTAGTTTCCCCCTTCCCCCCCCCCTCCCCACACATAAAAAAGGCTAGAACTCCTTAAAAACAAAACACTAAACTAACTAAAAATAAGAAAAAAGAAATGAAAAACAGACAGCTGCAGGCTAGGCAGCCATACCCCCTACAGGTCGGCGCGTGATGTAATACTACAGGGATATAATACTAAGGATACTATTAATAAAATATCACTATATGCAGATGATATACTTTTATATATTACAAACTCCCAAACGAGCATCCCGAATCTATTAAATCTAATAGAGGAATTTGGCTCTTTCTCCGGTTATAGAATAAATTGGAATAAAAGTGAAATTATGTCATTAAAACCCCAGAAAGCGAATCACCTATTAAAATTTCCATTTAAAAAAACAACGGAAAAATTTAAGTATTTGGGTATTCAAGTTACTAGAAGATATAAATCATTATTTAATGCTAATTTTATACCATTATTAAATACATTTGATTCACTGATTAAATTTTGGAGAACGCTCCTACTGTCACTAATCGGCAGAATAAACGCTATAAAAATGATAGCGCTACCACAAATAATATATTTATTCCAATCTATACCGATATATATACCAAAACACTTTTTTTTTAAATTAGACTCGAATATTTTTAATTTTATTTGGGATTATAAAGCACATAGAATTAAAAGAAATCACTTGTGCAAACCCAAAGAGGTGGGGGGGTTTGCATTACCTAATTTTCTATACTATTATTGGGCAGTACATATTAAGAATATAATTTATTGGTTGGACAGTTCTGCTCAACAGTTGGAATGGATAAGAATGAAGAAAGAGGATTGCGCCCCCTACGATCTAGGAGCGATCATTTTTTCCCCAATAAAGCTGAATAATATGTTATATAAGAAGAATCCAATTATACAAAATACAATACGAATCTGGAAACAAATAAAATTAACTTTAAAATTAAGAAATTTATCAGTGTTAACACCAATAGTGAATAATCCAGTATTTAAACCATCTGGTATGGATAAAACATATAAACAATGGGAAAAAGTGGGAATTAAAAAGGTAGGTGATTTGTATGAATTGGGAAATTTATTATCATTTCAACAACTAAAATCAAAATTTAAATTAAATAACAATCAATATTTTAAATACCTACAGGTATGTGACTTTATGAAGAAATATATACCAAGATTCCAAAGTATAATTTTAGACCCACTGGAAGAAGTAATGAATATCAATGTGGAGTCAACAAAATTAATATCATACTTGTATAACAGTATTTTAAATATAGAATTACCATCAACAGAGGCAATTAGAGAAGACTGGGAAAAAAAATTAATGATAAAAATCTCAAAAGAAACATGGGAAAAATATTTGATACATATACATAAATGTTCGATCAATGCTAGACATAACTTAATTCAATTTAAAATATTACATAGATTATATTATTCCAAAACTAGGTTGAATAAATTTTATCCAAATATTTCTCCCATTTGTGATAAATGTCTTTCTCAAAATGCCAATATTACGCACTCATTTGTCTCTTGTTCAAAACTTTATAAATTTTGGTGTGATATATTTGATATATTCTCAAAGCTATTTAAGACAAAAATGGAACCTAACACTGAAATGATTATATTTGGAGTAAATGGAGATGGGAACAAATTAAATACACACCAAAACTCATTTTTCAATTATGGGTTAATAACAGCAAAAAAACTTATACTTAAATTTTGGAAAAATGCTAATATACCAACATTCAAAATGTGGATCAGTAATATGCTGGACACAGCACATTTGGAAGAAATGAGACTCCTCCTAATAGACAAACAAGACCTATTCTTAAGGAGTTGGTAGCCATTTATTGATTTCTTGGATTCATGTGGTGATATAGTATCATGAAAACCAACAGTTTCAGGTATGGGTGAAAGATGATTTAGAATATTTAAAAAAAAACATCTCACTGTGGCAATGGAATAATCTCCCTCCTGCTTTCCTTCTTCACTTATTCCTTCTTTCACTTTTTCTTTATTGGTTTTTCACCCACGCTCACTAATCTATTCTTCACTTTTCACAACCTCTTTTTCTTCTCTCCTTTCTCACTTCTCTCTTTAAAAAAAAGGGAAGTTGTACAGAGAATGTAATATGTTAACATCGTTTTTGTACCAATGCATTGTACTCACTTCTAATAAATAAAAAAAATAAAAATAAAAAAAGGAAAGGGGAGATGCAATGAGACCTGGGTGTCATGGTACACCAGTCATTGAAAGTAGGCATGCAGGTGCAGCAGGCAGTGAAGAAAGCGAGTGGTATGTTAGCATTCATAGCAAAAGGATTTGAGTATAGGAGCAGGGAGGTTCTACTGCAGTTGTACAGGGCCTTGGTGAGACCACACCTGAAGTATTGCGTACAGTTTTGGTCTTCTAATCTGAGGAAAGACATTGTTGCCATAGAGGGAGTACAGAGAAGGTTCACCAGACTGATTCCTGAGATGTCAGGGCTTTCATATGAAGAAAGACTGGATAGACTCGGCTTGTACTCGCTAGAATTTAGAAGATTGAGGGGGGATCTTATAGAAACGTACAAAATTTTTAAGGGGATCGACACGCTAGATGCAGGAACATTGTTCCTGATGTTGGGGAAGTCCAGAACAAGGGGTCACAGTTTGAGGATAAGGGGGAAGTCTTTTAGGACCGAGATGAGAAAAAAAAATTTCACACAGGGAGTGGTGAATCTGTGGAATTGTTTGCCACAGAGGGTGGTTGAGGCCCAAGCAGAATATGTGCAGCTCCTCCAATTTCCGGTGGTGCTCACTCTAGCCATGGAGGAGGCCCAGGACAGAAAGGCCGGATTCGGAATGGGAGGGGGAGTTGAAATGCTGAGCCATCGGGAGATCAGGTTGGTTAATGCACCGGGCCTGAAGTTTCCACGCTGCAGATTCCCACTCTCCTGGGTTTGACTGCGCTGAGTCCTAGTGCTAGTCCCCGTCCCCCCCCCCCCCCCACCCTGGTGACCTCAATGGCTGTTCCACCTCCCCCTCAAACAATGTGACCCCAGCTCTTCCCCACCCACACGACAGTCTTCATGCCCCTCTCCTCCCTGACCACCAACCACCCCCCCACCAGACATCGCCTCGGTCTCAGTCCACTCACCTGCCTTCCTCCGGCCCCAACCCCATCCCTGCCGTGTGTTCACCATCCCCCCTGACTTCCCCCTCTCCGACACCGAACGGTCGGTCCTCAGCAGAGGCGTTAACTTTGTCCCCCTCCGTCCCCACCTCAATGAGTTCCGCGCCCACCGCGACTTGGAGCTCTTCTACCATCGCCTCCGCCTCACAGCGTTCTTCCATGGGAAGGAGTCCTCGCCCCCCATTGATGACCCCTTTTCCCGTCTCCAACGGACCCCCTCCTCGTGGACCCCCCTCAAGGCTTTCTGGCTTTAGACCTTTTTATTCAAAACTGCCGGCGGGACATCAACCACCTCAACTTCTCCACTCCCCTGTCTCACTCCAATCTCTCCTCCCCCGAACGTACAGCCATCGACTCACTCCGCAACAACCCAGACTGGGTTATCAAACCCGTCGACAAGGGAAGTGCCGTGGTAGTCTGGCGCGTCGATCTCTACAAAGCTGAGGCCACACGCCAACTCTCGGCACCTCCTCCTACTTACCCCTGGACCATGACCCCACAGACGAGCACCAGGCCACTATCTCTGGCACCATCACTGACTTCATCCACTCCGGTTCCCTGCCCCCTTGAGCCTCCAACCTCATCGTTCCCCAGCCCCGCACGGCCCGATTTTACCTTCTCCCCAAAATCCACAAACCTGACTGTCCTAGTAGACCCATTGTCTCTGCCTGTTCGTGCCCTACCAAGCTTATTTTCACATACCTTGACTCCATCCTATCCCCCCTGGTTAAATCCCTCCCTACCTATGTTCAAGACACCTCAGACACGCTCCGTCGTCTCCGGGCATTCCATTCTCTAGGCCCCCATCCCCTCATCTTCACCATGGGCGTCCAGTCACTCTACACCTCCATCCCCCACCAGGATGGTCTCAAAGCCCTCCGATTCTTCCTCGACCGGAGAACCAACCAATACCCATCCACTGATACTCTCCTCCGCCTAGCGGAGTTGGTCCTTACCCTCAATAACTTCTCGTTTGACTCCTCCCATTTACTCCAAATACAAGGCGTAGCTATGGGCACGCCCATGGGCCCCAGCTATGCCTGCCTCTTTGTAGGGTACGTTGAACAATCCTTGTTCGAGACGTACCAGGGCCCCATCCCCGACCTCTACCTCCACTACATCGACGATTGCATTGATGCTACCTCCTGCACCCACACACAACTGACTGACTTCACCCGCTTCACCACTAACTTCCATCCGGCACTCAAATACACCTGGACCATTTCCGACACTTCCCTACCATTTCTTGTCCTCACTATCTCCATCGCAGGGGATAGACTTCTGACCGACATCCACTATAAACCCACTGACTCCCATGGCTATCTAGACTACACTTCTTCCCACCCTGCTTCTTGTAAGGACTCCATCCCCTATTCCCAATTCCTCCGACTATGCCGCATCTGCTCCCATGATGAGGTGTTCCACACCAGGGCATCGGAAATTTCCTCATTCTTCAGGGAACGGGATTTCCCCTCCCCTACTATAGACAAGGCTCTCACCAAGGTCTCTTCAATACCCCATAACACTGCTCTCTCTCCTCATCCCCCCACTCATAACAAGGGCAGAGTCCCCCTAGTCCTCACCTTTCACCACACTAGCCGTCACATACAACAAATAGTCCTCCGTCATTTTTGCCACCTCCAACGTGACCCCACCACTCGCCACATCTTCCCATCTCCCCCCCTGTCTGCTTTCCGCAAAGACCGCTCCCTCCATAACTCCCTGGTCAATTCTTCCCTTCCCTCCCGCACCACCACCCCCCCCCCCCCCCCACACTTTCGCTTGCAACCGCAAGAAATGCTACACTTGTCGTTTTATCTCCTGCCTCTACACCATTCAAGGACCCAAGCAGTCGTTCCAGGTGCGACAGAGGTTCACCTGCATCTCATCCAACCTCATCTATTGCATCCACTACTCTAGATGTCAGCTGATCTACATCGATGAGACCAAGGTAGGCTTGGCGATCGTTTCGCTGAACACCTCCGCTCAGTCCGCAATAACCAACTTGACCTCCCGGTGGCTCAGCACTTCAACTCCCCCTCCCATTCCGAATCCGACCTTTCTGTCCTGGGCCTCCTCCATGGCCAGAGTGAGCACCACCGGAAATTGGAGGAGCAGCACCTCATATTCCGCTTGGGCACTTTGCACCCTAGCGGCATAAACATTGGCTTCTCCAAATTCCGGTAGCCCTTGCTGTCTCCTCCCCTTTTCAGTTCTCCCTCAGCCCTTGGGCTCCTCCTCTTCCTTTCTCCTTTCTTCTCCCCGCCTCCCCCCTCCCCCCCCCTCACCCAACATCCGTCTGAAGAAGGGTTTCAGCCCGAAACATTGCCTATTTCCTTTGCTTCATAGATGCTGCTGCACCCGCTGAGTTTCTCCAGCACTTTTATGTACCTTCGATTTTCCAGCACCTGCAGTTCCTTCTTTAACACTTCTAATCTTGTGTGTGGACTTGATAAGAAAAAGACCCATTGATCCAGCAATATGTGGCTTTTTGTATTAACCAGCATCTACAGTTCCTTGTTTCTACTCTGTAACATGGATGTTTTATCTAACCAATAGTGCATTTTAGTTGCCCATTGACAAAGTTGCACAAAATACAAAATCTACACATAACTATGTAATTCAAGCAGTGAGATTTTAATGGCTGCAAATTCTGTCTGTATGGAGTTTGTACGTTCTCCCCGTGCCCTGCATGGGTTTTCTCCGAGATCATCGGTTTCCTCCCACACTCCAAAGACGTACAGGTATGTAGGTTAATTGGTTTGGTAAATGTAAAAATGGTCCCTAGTGTGTGTAGGATAGTGTTCATATGCTTTGATCATTGGTCGGCATGGACCCGGTGGGCTGAAGAGCCTGTTTCCATGCTGTATCTCTAAACTAAACTAAAATTCTAGCAGATATTTAGTGCAGAATTTGGATAGCAATACCATGCAAATTCTGTGAGCATGAACATCAGGCAGATCATAATACCAATCATCATGCCACACGCGAATTGTACCATTGTACAATGCCTGACCCAACCCAGATACAAAATTGTTTATAATTTAGGGTGTTACATAATGAAAGCTCATTAGGCCTGAAGAAAATGGCACACTGTGTATTTGTATCACTCTATTACTCAAACTATCACTCCCTAATTTACTGGGGTTTGCTCAAAGTCAAGCTAACAGAACATTGTATTAAACAAACTAACATACAGCACAAGAGTGAGAGTGAGGAAGATTTATTAAAGCTATCGCCAATTGTCCTTCCACATTTATTTGCATATTTTGTTCACCTAGCACCATTCCTTGTGTATGACATGAAATTCTGCACAGGACAGGCCTCCGCATCGGCCTATACGTTGACGTATCGTGGAGGATGCTAACAACATTCTCTGCCTTTCCAGTGCTCATTGGAAAGGTGGCTTGATGCCATTGGTGATGGTACTGCCAGTTCTTTGAGAATCTCACAAAGTTGTGCATAAGGATTGTAGCCCCTGAATCTATAATTACGAGTGTCTCTGCAGGTTAGATTGCCTTCAGCACCCAGTTTCCCTCGTGTTTGAAATATGGTCTGAGAACATGCTGTGCACGCACACTCTCTGAATTACTCACTTCAGGCACTACAACATATCGTCTTGTCGAGTCGCCTTCTCAATTACCCGTGTCAATGGCTGAGAGGCTGGAATATGTCTCACAACATTCATCATCTCAAACTCAGTATCCTCTGCATTCTTTGAGCCCAGGAGATCACCTCTGCTAAATGTATAAGCTGCCTGCATGTCTTTGCCTAGAAAGTACCAAATCTTTACATTGTACATCTACATTCTTGCAATCATTCTCAGCAGCCTATTTATTTATATAGTCATCAAAGGAGTGTGGACCTCAGTGGCTGAACCAACATTTAAATGACCATCCCTAATTTCCCCTGGGAAAGTGGGGGCGGTGAGCTGCCTTCTTGAAATGCTGCAGTCCATGATGTGTGGGTGTACACACAGTATGTTAAGAGAGTTTCAGGATTTTGAAGCAACTCTTGCCACTATGCCACCTAATGCGGTGTGAGGATAGTAACAAATTAGTATCTTACAATCTCAGAATTCTCTACCATCTTAGAACCCATCTGACACTTTTCCACAATTTCCAAGTGGCAAGGGTAGAGAGTTTCAAATGGGAACTTTTTAGATGGAGATCAGGGGATGTATGAAGATTGATTGGACAAGCAGTGATCATAGCTGCTAGGCTCCTTCAATTCATTTCTGCCTTTCTACACTGAGAGACCTCGGGCATCAGTGAGAAAACACTACGAGGTGGAAATGATAAAAAATAACACTTGAGGACAAAATAAATTGACTTCCAACTGAAGGAGATTTAAAATTATCCAACCATCATCAGGAAACCTTCTTCCTCCTTGGGGCTTAGAGCAGATATGAGAGGGAACATCGAGCCCGACACCAGTATCTTCACTGCATCAACCATCAAGCATCAATTTTCCAATTTTACACCAATCCACTTTTATTTTCCTCACACTCTCATCTCTCATTAATTTCTCTGCTCCTCACATAGGTTCCGCAACACACTTGTATACTAGGAGCAACTAAATGGAGCAACTAAAAAGAACTGCAGATGCTGGTTTACATAAAAGGGCAGGGATAGGTGACATTTTGGAAGGGACCCTTCTTCCACACCTTGTCATTCCTCCTCTCTCCCAGCTTTCTTTTCCTTCCTCTCCCCGCATCCCCCCACCCCCATCCCCCCCCCCTCCCCACAATCAGTCAGAAGAAGGGTCCCAACCCAAAACGTCACCTATCATTGTTCTCCAGTGATGCTGCCTGACCCGCTGACTTACTCCAGCAGTTTGTGTCCAATGGATAGGAACTTCACTGAGTTAGCAGTGATACTGAGCTATGATGAATCGCCATCAATCTTAGAACAAGATATTTTCCATGGAAAATAAGATCTAAGATGTAAACTGACTGACTTCCAAATGGGAAAAGGCAGCCTATTTATAAAATTTGGGTTGTATGCTGGGCTCAATATGCAGGATCCTCGAATTACTGTGGCCACATATCCATTAGCAATCAATGTCATTTTATGTTGGCTAGAAATGAAAAACAAAAGGAAATTCAAAATGAAAGAGAAAATGAATTAGGTTTACAATACCTGGAAAAATATGTTTGATTGTGATGAGGAAATGCAGGTCAGTCTGCATGAAATATGAAAAATCACAAAAGCAATCACATCATGCTTGCAGTGAGATTGCACCCTGCAAACTGTCAGACGTACAGTGCAGAACCATAAGAAATTATTAATAGTTGTATCGAGAAATTGAACCAATTTGTGCAAGGTTTTCTGCACAGATCATGCACAAAGTCGCCTTCTTGCACCTTGGACCACACTGCCATTTACTTCTAGTTAATTAGCCCCCCTTGGGAAATTGGCCCGAGCACATCTGAGCATGATTCACCTTGATGCAGCTGATGTTCTTTCAGTGTCAGTAACACAATCACTGACAACCTAGGTCATGCACTGTGCACTTTCTCCATTACAGCAGAAATTGAAGCTTTTGAGGAAAGCTAGGACTTTCATTGTCAAATCGCAAAATAGCTCGTAGTACATTGTCCTGCACAGTGCTTCTGCCAAACCCACTTTTCAAAGGCAAACATGATGTTAACTGAAAAAAAAATGTTTTTAATTTTTAGCTTGCAGCAATCATTGCATTATCCCAAGTCTTATAATTGCCTGGGGCAAATCATAGAAACATAGAAACATAGAAAATAGGTGCAGGAGTAGGCCATTCGGCCCTCCGAGCCTGCACCGCCATTCAATATGATCATGGCTGATCATCCAATTCAGTATCCTGTACCTGCCTTCTCTCCATACCCCCAGATCCCTTTAGCCACAAGGGCCACATCTAACTCCCTCTTAAATATAGCCAATGAACTGGCCTCAACTAATTTCTGTAGCAGAGAATTCCACAGATTCACCACTCTGTGTGAATAAAAAAAATTCTCATCTCGGTCCTAAAAGACATCCCCCTTATCCTTAAACTGTGACCCTTTATTCTGGACTTTCCCAACATCGGGAAAAATCTTCTTGCATCTAGCCTGTTCAACCCCTTAAGAATGTTGTAAGTTTCTATAAGATCCCCCCTCAATCTTCTAAATTCCAGCGAGTACAAGCCGAGTCTATCCAGTCTTTCTTCGTATGAAAGTCCTGCCATCCCAGGAATCAGTCTGGTGAAGCTTCTCTGTACTCCCTCTATGGCAAGAATGGCTTTTCTCAGATTAGGAGACCAAAACTGCACGCAATACTCCAGGTGTGGTCTCACCAAGACCCTGTACAACTGCAGTAGAACCTCCCTGCTCCTATACTTAAATCCTTTGATACCATTCGCTAACATACCATTCGCTTTCTTCACTGCCTGCTGCACCTGCATTCCTACTTTCAATGACTGGTGTACCATGACACCCAGGTCTCGTTGTATCTCCCCTTTTCCTAATCGGCCGCCATTCAGATAATAGTCTACTTTCCTGTTCTTGCCACCAAAGTGGATAACCTCACATTTATCCACATTATACTGCATTTGCCATGCATTTGCCCACTCACCCAACCTATCCAAGTCACCTTGCAGCCTCCTAGCATCCTCCTCACAGCTAATACTGCCCCCCAGCTTCGTGTCATCCGCAAACTTGGAGATGTTGCATTCAATTCCCTATTTATCTGTTTATTTATTTATTTATTTATTTGTTTGTTTGTTTGTTTTTTACTCACTAGACAGGTTGCGCCTGCTAGTGACTCCGAGTCCGGCCTTGCTCCCTTCTGGAGCCTCAACAGAGTTTCTTAGGGGAGGAATATAACGCAACCCTGAACCAGGTGTTGCTTCCTCAGGCACTCTGGCTGACTCCCTTTCGGAGCTCCAAAGGAGGTGTCTGAACAGGCCTCGCCCGCAGATGCTCCGAACAGCCGCCTGCTCCCGTGGAGCCCCATTCCTCCACGGCAGTCACTCTCCTGACCGAGCCGGCAGCTGCTATTTTTAGCCGCCAGCTTCTT
Source organism: Amblyraja radiata (assembly GCF_010909765.2). NCBI lineage: Eukaryota > Metazoa > Chordata > Chondrichthyes > Rajiformes > Rajidae > Amblyraja > Amblyraja radiata. The sequence goes on from NC_045961.1 coordinate 35,435,627, forward strand.
TACGGAGCCTCCACAGCCACAGCTGCACAAGCTGTGCTAGCTTCTCCGGGCTTGCTGCCCCTATTTTTGGAGCACCGGCCCTTTCCTGCAACAAAAAAACCCCTTACCTGCCGGAGCAGTTTCTCGAGCAGATCCTCGTGCCATGCGTCGACATATTGACGCGCATGTGGGCGGGCGGGCTCTTCACATAGTCACTCACATGACTTCAATATAAAATAGACTATCATAGGCTTTAAAATCTCTATGCTATTTAATTTCCAGCAGCATTCCACTACCTACCACTAACCAAACCTTTCCACCTTGTATTTTCTTACTATAGAAAATTAGAAGAGAACTCTAGAAGCTTAAGCACAGAAATTAGCACATTAAGTCTACATTAAATTAAAGCACATCTTTAAATGGAAATGTAGATCATCTGACAAAACATGCTTAATAAGCCTCAGGCATAATACATAAGATGGGAATTCCTAATGAAAACTGAGGATAATAAGTCTGATTAGATCACAGCCATTTGAATAAAGCCAAACTGCGGTGGAGCAGGTGTTATGTCGGATGTAGCATTTGGCAAGCTGGAAATAGGTGAACACTTGGGGGTTGCAATGATAATTCAGTCATTAAAATTGAGGGAGAAATAAATACTGGAGCCAAAGGTAAGACAGTGGAAAGCAAAGTATCAGAGCAATAATTGGAATCATGCTCCTATTTTAAGGGAGGATTAAGAAGGATCATATGCCGGAGAATTTTGGATTACTGACTAAATAGATAAAAGCTCTGACTGCCAAAAAAAACGGAATTAAAGGCTGGAATGGGTAAAAATTCAAGTTAGGGTAACTGATATGTTAAGGAGCAAGATATGTTTATATTTAAATGTGGCCTTCCATGAAAGGGGCATTAAATTAGAAGAACGGGCTAAGTTGTCCCCCGAGAATCCTTTTTGAAATAACAAAGGGCACAAATCATGACATGACTAAGAAAGTAAAGCTTTTCCTTTTCTCCTTCACTTTTAAACCTCGAAGAAAGATCTTGGAGCAGATACATGTGTGGAATTAAGTCTATTGGAAACCTAAATACCAAAGGGTATTACATGGGATCCCCAGAAATGCTAATTTCAAAAACTAAGGGACAACCAAGTGCAGCCATGATTCCAGAAACAAGAATAACTAACCTATTCAAATTATTTGATGAGGTAAAAGTATTCATCATTGAATTCTTTTTTTTTTTAAATATTTTTATTAGAAGTACAATAAAGTACAGTAATACACATCACATATATCTTATTACATTTGTTGTACCACTTCATTTTTTGAGCTTTAAGAAATAAAAGAAGTAAGGAAAGTGAAAAAGAGTCGTGAAGGTGCAAGAAAGTGTTGGGAAACGAAAGCCCCTTAGAAAAGAAGTTAGAGAAGGAAGTAAAGAAAGGAAATAGACCCTAGAAAAGAAAGAAAAAGAGAAAAAAGAGAAACAATCGCTCTATTATAACACAAAACTCCGCAAAAAAGGATATACCATCCGTATTTTTTACTTCCCGTTACCAGATCCTGGCACCATTTATTTTTTAAATTACTATTGCACCTTATGCTTGTAATAGTTCCATAAATGCAGACCACGTCTTTTGGAAGTGGTCTGCTTTGCCTGCTAGGAGGAGTCTCATCTCTTCCAGGTGTAATGTTTCGAACATGTTTGAAATCCACATTTTTATTGTTGGTATAGGAGCATTTTTCCAGAATTTGAGTATAAGCTTTTTTCCCATTATTAGCCCGTAATTAAGTAGATTCTTTTGAAACACGTTTAGTTTGGGGCTACCTTCCGTTATTCCAAAAATGATCCATTCTGCTTTTGGTACAAGTTTTATTTTAAATAATTTTGTGAAGATTTTAAATATTTCGTTCCAGAATTTTTGGATTTTTATACAAAAAACAAAAGAGTGCGCTATGGTAGCTTCTTGTGACTGACATTTATCACAAATGGGTGAGACATTGGGGAAAAGTTTATTTATTTTGGTTTTTGAATAGTATAGTCTATGTAATGTTTTGAATTGAATTAGAGTATGTCGTACGTTGATCGAGCATTTATGCACATATAGTAAGTGATTATCCCAGCTCTCTTTTGAAATTTTTATAGCTAGTTCTTGTTCACAGTCTCTTCTAATACCATCAGTTGTAGATATTTCTATATTTAAAATAGTGTTGTATAAGTATGATATTAGGTTTGCTGATTCAGCCTTTGTCTTCATTGCTTCATCCAGTAAGTCTGGAGGCATGTTATGATAGTCTTTTGCGTATTTTTTCAGATAGTCATGGATTTGAAGATATTTAAAATATTGATTATTTCTCAAATTATATTTCAGTTGTAATTGTTGAAATGATAATAATTTTCCAAATTCATACAAGTCTCCGAGCGTTTTGATTCCCATTCTTTCCCATTGTGTAAATGATTTATCTATAATTGAAGGTTTAAATGACGGATTATTGACTATTGGCATTAAAAGAGATAGATTTTTTAATTTTAGATTCTGTTTTATTTGTTTCCAAGTTCTAATTGTGCTATGTATATTTGGATTTTTATTGTAATTTTTGTTATTCAGATTCATTGGTGAGAGGAGAGTCGCTCCTGTATTACACGGAGAGCAGTCCTCTCTCTCCATTACAATCCAGTCCACCTGCTGGGCAGAGTTGTCCATCAGGTGAATCATATTTTTAATATTTACTGCCCAATTATAGTACATAAAGTTAGGGAGCGCTAGACCACCCAACTATTTTGGTTTACTAAGGTGTGTTCTTTGTATTCTGTGGGATTTATAATCCCATACAAAATTTGTAATGTCTGAGTCCAATTTTTTGAAAAACTGTTTTGGAAGATATATAGGTATTGATTGAAATAAATATAGGATTTGTGGTAAAAAGATAATTTTTATAGCATTTATTCGACCTATTAAAGACATCGGGAGCGTTTTCCAGAATTTGATTAGATTATTTAGTTTCTTAAGTAAGGGACTATAATTGGCATTAAACATAGCGTGATAGTTTCTAGTAATTTCAATTCCCAAATATTTGAATTTTTCTGTGGCTATTTTAAAGGGGAATTTTAAGAGATGTGTTGAGTCTTTCGGATTTATCGACATAATTTCACTTTTGTTCCAGTTTATTCTGTATCCTGAGAAAGATCCAAAGTCCAAAATTAGATTTAATATGTTTGGTATACTGATTTGCGGTTTTGTGATGTTCAGTAGTACATCGTCTGCATATAAAGATATTATGTTATTTGAATATTTTGTATTATAACCGTAAATATCCGGGTGTGTTCTGATTTTTTCAGCTAAAGGTTCAATTACCAGAGCAAATAACAGCGGTGATAATGAACATCCTTGTCTATTGCCCCTTGATAATTGGAATTTCGTAGATAGTATATTATTAGTTAATATTCAAGCCGTAGGTTTGTTATATAATAATTTAATCCATGCGATGAAGTTCTCTCCCATTTGAAATTTTTGCAATACTTTAATCATATAATCCCATACTACTTGATCAAACGCTTTTTCTGCGTCCAATGAAATGATAGATAACTCTTGTTCTTGAGGTTTGTGTGAATGCATTATGTTAAGCAGACGTCTCAGGTTGTTAAATGAGTGTCTCTTAGGTATAAATCCCGTTTGATCCTCGTTTATTAATTTACTAACATATTTACTTAGTCTTCTAGCTAGTGTTTTCGCTAATATTTTTTGATCCGTATTTAACAAAGCAATAGCTCTATATGAGCCTGGTTCTTCTATATCTTTATCTTTTTTAAGTATTAATGTGATCGTTGATTCTGCTAGTGTTTCAGGTAAGATTTGTTCTTTAAAAGCATATGTATACATTTTCTGTAAACGTGGTGTAACTATGTCGTAAAAACATTTATAAAATTCATTACTGAATCCGTCTGGTCCTGGTGTTTTTCCATTCTTTAGTGTGTTTATTGTGTCTTCTATTTCCTTAGATGTAATTTGTGCTCCCAGTTCCTCTTGTTCCTTCAATTCTAGTTTTGGAAGGTTACAATTGTCCAGGAATTCTGAAACTTTATTATTGTCTATTAGCATTTTGGATGTGTATAGAAACATAGAAACATAGAAATTAGGTGCAGGAGTAGGCCATTCGGCCCTTCGAGCCTGCACCGCCATTCAATATGATCATGGCTGATCATCCAACTCAGTATCCCGTACCTGCCTTCTCTCCATACCCTCTGATCCCCTTAGCCACAAGGGCCACATCTAACTCCCTCTTAAATATAGCCAATGAACTGGCCTCGACTACCCTCTGTGGCAGGGAGTTCCAGAGATTCACCACTCTCTGTGTGAAAAAAGTTCTTCTCATCTCGGTTTTAAAGGATTTCCCCCTTATCCTTAAGCTGTGACCCCTTGTCCTGGACTTCCCCAACATCGGGAGCAATCTTCCTGCATCTAGCCTGTCCAACCCCTTAAGAATTTTGTAAGTTTCTATAAGATCCCCTCTCAATCTCCTAAATTCTAGAGAGTATAAACCAAGTCTATCCAGTCTTTCTTCATAAGACAGTCCTGACATCCCAGGAATCAGTCTGGTGAACCTTCTCTGCACTCCCTCTAAATAAATTCTGGTAAAATTGAGCAAATCTTTTATTGATATCATTAGGTAGTGTTAATAATTCCCCTCTATCTGATTTAATCTTTAGAATTGCATGATCTTTTTCCCGTTTTTTCAGTTGGCGTGCCAAAAGTTTATGGGGTTTATCCCCAAATTCAAAATGTTCTTGTTTTGTAATTTGGAATAGTCTTATAACTTTCTCTGACAATAATTTATTTAGTTTAAATTTCAGTATTAAAATTTTATTATGTTTATCCATAGTTGGATCTTTAGCATTATCTATATCTAGTTGTCTGATTTGTTCTTCTAATTGCCTTTGTTCGTTCTTATTCTTTTTGTTTTGAAAAGCTTGATACGAGATAATGACTCCTCTAATAAATGCTTTGAAGGATTCCCAAAGTAAGGTGGGCGATATATCTGGTGTATCGTTTGTCTCAAAAAATAGGTCCATCTGTTTTTTTAGATATATATACTCCCTTGTGGGTCTTTTAGAATTTGCGAGTTAAACCTCCAGAATGATTTGTTCGTAGACATTCCTTCTAATTTTAAAACGAAAGTTAGCGGGGAGTGATCTGAAATCGTATTGGTGTGATATTTAGGGTTCATAGTATAAGGGATTAGTTTTGTATCCACTAGAAAATAATCTATACGTGAATATGTTTTGTGTACCATTGAATAAAACGAGTATTCCCTTCCAGTCGGATTCGCGATCCTCCAAACATCTGCTATGTTTGTATTTTTTATATATGTATTTAAGAGTTCACTAGTTTTAGACTTCATATTACCTCTTTGTTTTTGCATCGATTTATCTAAGTACGGGTCTAAAACACAGTTGAAGTCTCCTCCAATTATAACATTTTGGTAGTTAAATTCTGCGATTGTATTCAGGATTTTATTGAAAAATTGAGGATTATCAAAATTGGGCGCATATTTATTTACCAACGTGATTGGCGTAGCATGGATCTCTCCTGTAACTAACTATAAGATATCTCCCTTCCTTATCTGATATAATGTTCTTTGATATAAATGGTATTCCTTTGCGAATAATAATTGCGGTGCCTCTGGATTTCGAAGTATGTGAAGAGTGATATGTTTGGCCTATCCAATTCGCCCTCAGTAATGTCCGTGTTGTATGATTTCAACTGAGCTAGTATCTTGCCCCTTTTAATTGGTTCATTAATACCCCTTATATTCCAGCTACAAAGTGTGATTCCTCCCATTTTCTTTTGTTTATTGTCTTGCATTTTCGCTGATTTTAATACTCTTATTTATTATGGTGCATCCATACCTCAGGACTCTGGATATTTGGGGGGCGTTTATATTACTGACTTCCTTTGGTAGATCCCTTTTGCGATTGTCCTTGAAAAAAACCCCACATAGTTGTGACATATTGTGATTAAAAAAAAATTGAACAAGTAATATTACTGTGTCTGGAGTATTCGACACTGTAGTGAGTGTCCCACACGTCTGTGGGGTTCGACATCTATTCGACTTCCGATGTTGATGTTATACAATTAGCTCCGCTCCCTTTATTACTCTTAACCTAGGAGGGCGGTACCATTTCAAAATCAGTTATATTTCACCCAATTACACTATATATATATTTCATTAAGACTTATCAAATCATATGTTCAGCTACTGTGAAATTTATATATCTAACACTTTTATCTACTAATTATTTATAGTTAGTTATACCTTTGATAATAGTAAGCTGTCGGCTGAAAGGGTTAACCAGAATCAGGCTCTTGGAACTATGCCGGGTGCCTGAGTCTCCTCCCTTCCCCACACGAAATACATAGCACTTAAACTTTCAATATTATCTACGTTAGTTCTAAAATTTGTTATTTATTATTTCTTTATCCCTACTTAACTGTCTCGCTCTATATACGGGATAGTCAGTCTTTTTAACACATTATTACATTTTGCCCATTATATAGTTCAAGTTAGTTTCCATTTCTATTTCTATATTAGTATTGTTAATTATTGTTAATTCTCTATATTTTGTAAAACTATTTTAAGATCTTAAACCGCCATTTGTCCTTGTGATGTGTTCCACATTCGGCTCTCCTGTTCGTCTCTCCGTTGTTTATCAGTCTTTCCTTCATTTTGAACAAAGAATGTCCTTGAGTTAAATTCCAAAGCGTCCGAAGGAGATAAGGTGTCTAGACCGGCGCACGTGGAGATGCTCTTCCATTTAAAACTTTTAGAAAATGGTGTTTCTTCCCTTATCTTCGGGTGTGCTCTGTGAACTAATAAAAGGAAAGAATTTGTCCATACCGTCCCGCTGCCTTCATTAATCCTCTATTTCTGCCACAATCTCTTGGGCATATTTATAAAATGCGTCCGGATTAGTGAAAGATTTCTCTTTTCCCTTGAAAGTAATGCGCATCCTGGCCGGATAAAAAACGCCACATCTGACATCTTGAACTCCTTGGAGAATCTGTCTTGTCTGTGAGAACTTTCTTCTCTTTTGCACGATCTCATAGGGATAATCCCGGAGGAGTTTGATAGAGTCGTTTCCAAAGGTCATCTTCACTCCATATTTGATTTTTTTCATCAGCTCTTCAAGTGCTGAAATGTCCCGAAGTTTGACTATGATCTGTCGTGGGTGGGCTGGATCTGCTTGTGATCTTGGCTTAAATCTGGGTACTCGATGTGCCACTTCAATTTCCGGTTCCACAGGTAAATTGAGTACATGTTTGATTAAGTTGGCAGTAAACTCACGGGGGTTGTTTCCCTCTGCTCCCTCTGTTACTCCTAGTATTCGTAAATGTTGGCGTCTTGAGCGAGCTTCGAGATCAAGACATTTATCCGAGACTTTCGCCAGTTGACTTTTGAGGCTGTCTAGTTCTAGCTTCATTCCCTGCATATCTTCAGCCATTTGTTCAACAACTGTTTCCATGTCTTTCATTGCAGTTTCATATGAAGAAACAGTTTCATGCACAGCCTCAAACTTCTTCGTAGAATCTTCTTCCACTTTATTAATTCTCCCCGTTAGCTCTTCTTGCACCTCATCAATTCGTTTTTGTATAATGCCAATGCACTCAATAACTTTTTGATTACCAGCATTGATGTTCGACGTATTTTCCATCATTTTTACATTAATATTTTCCATCATTTTTGAATTTCCAGCCTCAATATCCTTTCTCAGTTCTCTTACCGAGTTCTTTATCTCCTCCATTTCATTTTTCTCCTTAGTAGCCATCTCAGTCTTGTGTCTTGTAGCCATTCCAGAATCCACTTCAGAGGTCAGTTCTTCAGGTTTCTGGCTTTTCAGCAGATGTTTTGAGATTGTTCTCTGAGGGCTCTGAGCTGGAGACGTTTTTTTCATCTAAAAGCCTTTATCCTCCGTTTAAATCACAGCGCTTACTGATGACGCCATCAGCGCGACATCCCGGGGCTCCGGTAAGTTTTTTGAATCGGTCCCGACCTCCAGACCCAATTTTAACACGAAAAATCACGAATTTTCAGCAGCGGAGCTAAATGTTGCGACTGCTAGTCCAGCATGGCGCCACCGGAAGTGTTGAATTCTAGCCAGTGAAAATAGCTTCCTTAGATTTTCAGATAGAGTCATACCATACGGTAAAGGGCCATTCATGCCAACTCTTCCGAGATGCTCCTTCTAAGCTAGTCCATTTTCAGCCCATGTTGACCAGGAGGCCCCATCTAAGCTAGACCCAATGACCCTAGTTTGGTCCATACCTCTCTATGTCTTTCCTACCCACGCACCTGTCCAAGATGTATGGCAAAGCTTTTCACGAGAGGCCATTAAAGAAGATTTTGATTCTGGCAGTTAATGACAAATTAGCTGAGTGATGGAACATTAAATTTGACAATGGGACATAAATGGTGATTAATGGAAATAATTCCAATATATAAGACAGGGTTTAATAGAGTTTCATCGGAAACCTGTCTGAGTCTGCTGACATTGATGTTAAAGTGATCAAAATAGCAACAAGCTGTCAGGTTAAGGTGACCTTAATGTGCTCACCTTTCTGTGCTGCTGAAGCTTCTAGAATTCTCTTCTAACTTTCTAAAGTCAGCTAATACAAGATGAAAAATACAAGTCTAGTTTGTGTTAGGTAAGGAGAAGCTGGTGGAAATAAAACAGCGCATAGATTTTAAAGTAAATTGTAATGCTGCACAGCAGCAAACACAAATGGTGCACTTTTCATACCCATGTATTTGCTGCTAATTGCTCACCGGATTATATTGATCAAAGAGTAAGATTGATAATCCGCTGTCCGACTGTTTAGAAACCCAAGTGGTTTGGCATCTGGCTCATCGGGTGCAGATTCCGACACTCCCTTCCACTCAAGAGGCTCCACTTCCTAGGACCACTTCCCCTCGTAGGATGTTGTTCCCGCACTCCCTCTAAACTCAGCTGGTTCTGTTTGCCCTGCTACCTTTAAACTTGCCGGGTCCAGAGGAGAGCGCATCATTCTAATCTGTAAAATAAAAGTGAAATAAAAGCGCAGTGGTGGAGTATTAAAAAATAATAATGGTTCATCCAGCAGTGGGAGTCAAGAACTAGCCGTACTTCTACCTACCTGTCACAGTGCAGTTACAGCGTGGCATCCGGCTGCTTTTATGGCAAGTTAAAGATAAGGACCTGCGGTTGCTGGTTTGCAGAAAATGCTGGAGCAACTCATTGAATCAGGCAGCATTTCTGGATAGGTGACGTTTTGGGGTGGAACCTTTCTTCAGAGTGAAGAAACCTGGATGAGAAGAGGGGGCGGGTTAAACCCTGGCAGGTAATAGGTTGGTACAAGTGAGGGGGTTATCGATAGGCAGGTGGTTGGACAAAGGCCAGCCTTGGTCACCAAAGACAGAGATGAAAGTACAGAAGGTGTGAGAGAAAAGAGTTGAAGAGTTGCAAATTTTGAAGCTAGAGGAAGGTATTTAGGTGGAAGAGTGGTGGAGGGAAGAAATACGTGTGTGTCCAGGTGGTTCACAGGGGAGGGGAGGGGGTGGGTAAGCAAGTGTGGGGGTGGGGGGTTTGTGGAGGAAGTGGGGTTGGTTGCAGTTATCTAAAATTGGAGAATTCATTGTTCATACCGTTGGGTTGTCAGCTTCCCAATCGGAATATAAGGTGCTGTTCATCCAGTGGCCTCATCTGACAATGGAGGAGGCCCAAGACAGAAAGGTCAATGTGGGAATAGGAAGAGGAACTGGAGGAATTTAGCGGGTCACGCAGCATGGGTGGGGGAAGGGAAGTGACCTGAAGCATCACCTTTCCCTTCACAGATGCTGCCTGACCCGCTCAGTTACTCAAGCCTTTTGTCATGATGTTCAGGGCAGTCGTTCCCAATTTTCAATATAGGAAAGTTGTCTCGTTCAGTTTCTCCAGTACTTTGTGTTTTGTTCAAGGATGCAGCATCTACAGTTCCTTGTGTCATCCTTAAAGGCAACACTGAACTTTGAGTGATACTAAAATTCCTTGGTGAGACTGAAGTTAATGAGCATCGATCAAAACACCCCTTTGGCTGTTTCTGGTCAATCTACCCAGTCCCATGGCATTAATACAGGAGTTTCCCAGTGCAATCTCTTAGCTCAACCAGCACAAACTGCCTCACCCACAGTGTTCCTTCCATTATGAGGTTGGTGGTGAGGATGTTCATTCATGATGGCACAATGTTAAATGCAACTTCACAGCTCATGCCTGTTGTAACAAAGTTATAGGGTAATTGTAACAAGGCAGCATCTCTGGAGAGAAGGAATGGGTGACGTTTCGGGTCGAGACGCTTCTTCAGACTCATAGAAAAATATAAAATAGGTGCAGGAGTAGGCCATTCGGCCCTTCGAGCCTGCACCGCCATTCAATATGATCATGGCTGATCATCCAACTCAGTTTCCTGTACCTGCCTTCTCTCCATACCCCCTGATCCCTTTAGCCACAAGGGCCACATCTAACCCCCTCTTAAATATAGCCAATGAACTATATAGCCAATTAACTACCTTCTGTGGCAGAGAATTCCAGAGATTTACCACTCTCTGTGTGAAAAATGTTTTTCTCATCTCAGTCCTAAAAGATTTCCTCCTTATCCTTAAACTGTGACCCCTTGTTCTGGACTTCCCCAACATCAGGAACAATCTTCCTGCATCTAGCCTGTCCAATCCCTTAAGAATTTTGTAAGTTTCTATAAGATCCCCCTCAATCTTCTAAATTCTAGAGAGTACAAGCCGAGTCTATCCAGTCTTTCTTCATATGAAAGTCCTGACATCCCATGATTCAGTCTGGTGAACCTTCTCTGTACTCCCTCTATGGCTAAAATGTCTTTCCTCAGATTTGGAGACCAAAACTGTACACAATACTCCAGGTGTGGTCTCACCAATACCATGTACAACTGCAGTAGAACCTCCCTGCTCCTAGACTCAAATCGTTTTGCTATGAATGCTAACATACCATTCACTTTCTTCACTGCCTGCTGCACCTGCATGCCTACTTTCAATGACTGGTGTACCATGACACCCAGGTCTCGTTGCATCTCCTCTTTTCCTAATTGGCCACCATTCAGATAATAGTCTACTTTCCTGTTTTTGCCACCAAAGTGGATATAATTGGCCTCACATTTATCCACATTATACTGCATCTGCCATGCATTTGCCCACTCACCCAGCCTATCCAAGTCACTTTACAGCCTCCTAGCATCCTCCTCACAGCTAACACTGCCCCCCAGCTTCGTGTCATCCGCAAACTTGGAGATGTTGCATTCAATTCCCTCGTCCAAATCATTAATATAAATTGTTAATAGCTGGGGTCCCAGCACTGAGCCTTGCGGTACCCCACTAGTCACTGCCTGCCATATCAATAGTGAACCCCCAATACCGTGTGCTTTAAGTTTGTATACTAATCTCTTATGTGGGACCTTGTCAAAAGCCTTCTGAAAGTCCAGATATAACACATCCACTGGTTCTCCCTTATCCACTCTAGTTGTTACATCCTTGAAAAATTCTATAAGATTCGTCAGACATGATTTGCCTTTCATAAATCCATGCCGACTTTGTCCAATGATTTCACCACTTTCCAAATGTGCTGCTATCCCATCTTTAATAACTGACTTTAGCAGTTTCCCCACTACTGATGTTAGACTAACTGGTCTGTAATTCCCCGTTTTCTCCCTCCCTCCCTTTTTAAAAAGTGGGGTTACATTAGCTACCCTCCAATCCTCAGGAACTACTCCAGAATCTAAATTGTTTTGAAAAACATCCACTATTTCTGGGACTACTTCCTTAAGTACTCTGGGATGCAGCCTATCTGGCCCTGGGGATTTATCGGCCTTTAATCCATTCAATTTACCTAACACCACTTCCCAGCTAACCTGAATTTCACTCAGTTCCTCCATCTCATTTGACCCCCGGTCCCCAGCTATTTTCGGCAAATTATTTATGTCTTCCTTAGTGAAGGCAGAACCAAAGTAGTTATTCAATTGGTCTGCCATGTCCTTGCTCCCCATGATCAATTCACCTGTTTCTGACTGCAAGGGACCTACATTTGTTTTAACTAATCTTTTTCTCTTCACATATCTATAAAAACTTTTGCAGTCAGTTTTTATGTTCCCTGCCAGTTTTCTTTCATAATCTATTTTCCCTTTCCTAATTAAGCCCTTTGTCCTCCTCTGCTGGACTCTGAATTTCTCCCAGTCCTCTGGTAGGCTGCTTTGTAAACTTCATCTTTTGTTTTGATACTATCCCTGATTTCCCTTGTTATCCACGGATGCACTACCTTCCCTGATTTATTCTTTTGCCGATCTGGGATGAACAATTGTTGTAGTTCATCCATGCAGTCTTTAAATGCCTTCCATTGCATATCCACCGTCAACCCTTTAAGAATCAATTGTCATTCTATCTTGGCAAATTCACGTCTCATACCGTCAAAGTTACCTTTCTTTAAGTTCAGAACCCTTGTTTCTGAATTAACTATGTCACTCTCCATCCTAATGAAGAACTCAAGAAGGGTCACGCCCTGATACGTCACCCATTCCTTCTCTCCAGTGATGCTGCCTGTCCCGCTGTGTTAAGGGCCTGTCCCACGAGCATGCGACTGCATGCGGCGAGCATGACCAAACCAGAAACGGGGGCCGCGCGGAGGTCGAGTGAGTGAGGTGAAGTTCGAGCGAAGTCCGCGGGAAGTTCGCGCTTGACGTACGGCGTCAAGACGCTGTGTACGGCATCAAGACGCTGCGTTTGCCAGTCGACGCGGTGCGTACGGCCTCAAGGCGGCTGCGGGCTGGCAGGCCGTTGCCATGCGGAATTTTTGAACTCTGTCAGTTTTCCGGAGCCCCGCGCGATGTCGGGACCAGCTCCGCACAACTCCATACGGCTCTGGCGATCGTAGTGGGACCGGCCCCGCGAGGCCGTACGGCTCAAGCGACCATGTTAGGTCGCGCTTGCCACATGCAGTCGCATGCTCATGGGACAAGCCCTTTACTCCAGCTTTTTGTGTCTATCTTCGGTTTAAACCAGCATCTGCAGTTCCTTCCTATGTAGTTGTAACAAGGCATTGGTTTATATGAGAGTTGTAACAAGGCATGACCTTGTAGGGCAGATTCAAGGTGCACAAGTGTGTGGAAATTAACATCCCCAACAACAGAGAAATGAACCACCCGGCACGCTCAATTGCATCCATATGTTTTGGTCACCAATAACAAGAACTTGACATGAGTTGTCCCATAAATACTGTGACAAAAACAATTCCGGGGCTGGGTATTCTGTGACAAATGACTCGCCTTGTTGGAGTGTGGTGTGGATTCTTCGGAACTGGTCTCTGCAGCTGAGCATCACACAGTTACTCAGTTAGGTGGGGAGTTTCAATTAAATGCAGCCTTTCTTTTTTGCAATCAGCCTTCAACTGAACTACAAGCACCGAGGAACAACAGTACAAAATATAATCACCTGACACAATCTCTTAAAATAATAGTAATCCACAAATCTTAAGGTAGTAATTTTCTATGTAACCGATAGACATACACCATTCTAATTATCCCTTTAACAAGAAGTGACCAATACAGTAGAAAGCAATAAACAAATACACATTGGAAGTTTATGTTCATGGATGTCAACATTGCTTGATTGGTATCTTCGGTGTTTGGTTTCATTAAAAAAATTATTTGTAGATTTGGTTACATTTTCTAGCATTTTGATACTCATTGTACACCCAAGAACATTCCAAAACTTAAGACATTCCATGTTCTCTAGGGTTCTCACTTTGCCCTGCATCTCAACTTTATCCTGCTGCTTCCAGTAGATTGTGTCCCTATTCCACCTTGGTCCAGTCTTGGACATCCCACTGCCACAATATCCTGTTCTCATCCTGCAGCTTCCCCCTGTACATTGGTCATATTGTCCTGCCAGTGTTTGATGTTCCCCAGTTGGATTACTTTAGCAGTTTTCCAACTTTCTGGCTTTCCAGTCCAGGGTTCCTCTGACTGATACCTTTGTTATTTTAACTATTAGTCCTAACATCCTCCTGACAGTGGCCTGTGTTGCTCACAATGAGAGTGCTATGGTTCCCAAGTTACCAGAAGCACAGTTTCAGTTGCCTGTGTTTCTGATGGTTAGATCTGTGGTTCCTTTGCTTTCCAATCACACTTTCAATTCCTCCTTCCGATCTTAAACTCTGTACACCTTGAAAGGGTTTCAACTCTCACAGCAGACTCATATTTTGATTCTTCCTAACAAGATCTTTTGCTGAGCTCTCTGGTATGCAATGCGCCCATACCTTGAGTTACATAACCATCCAAGTGTTTCCCCAACAAGAAACCTTGGATGAACCTTCCAAAGTGTCTTCCAAAGCAGTCTTCCAAGGACAAGATCTTGGGCATTCATATCTGGCAATGCAGATACTGTATATACAAGAAGTATTTTTACCTCAATAAGGCCATCAAAAAAGGAGGAACATCTGCTTTAAATTGGAGGATGAGACAAGTGTTCGGTAGAACTTCCTACAAGGGAAAACTAAGTGGCAGCTCAAGCAATATCGAGTCATCATTCCTGGACGAGCTCAATGCACTTCTATAAGCTGAACATTGATGTGCCCTTCGAGCCCCTATACCCCTGGTGGCTATTGTAACTTTAGTCACTGAGGCTGACATCAGAAGATCCTTCATGAGTGTGAACCCTTGGAAAGTGTCTGAACCTGATGGTGTAGCTGGCCACATTCTCAAAACCTGCGCAGGCCAACTGGTGGAGTTTTAGTGAAAACCTCCATCCTCTCATTACTGGTCTGAGGATCCCACCGGCTTTAAAACAGCATCAATAATACCAGTGCCCAAGAAGAGTAATGTGGCATGACTCAACGACTGGTGGCTCTCACGTCCATGGTGATGAAGTGCATTGAGAGGTTGGTTATGGTGTATATCAATCCTATCTTAGCAAGAACCTGGACCCACTGCAATTCCCCTACCACCACAATAGATCAATGGGGTAATATTGATCTTGTTGGCTCTCTAATCTGCACTGGACCACAAGGACAATAAAAATGCTTACATCACCTTATTGTTCACCAACTACTGCTCAGCATTCAACACCATCAAACTTTCAAATTTGTTACCAAGCTCAGTGAACTGGATCAGTGCGCAACCCTTTGCAACTGCATCGTTAACTTCCTCAACAGATTACAATTGGTACGAATTGGCAACAACAATTCCTCCTCCCACCAACACCTCGAGGCTGTTTGCTCAGCCCCCCAGCTCTGCTCACTCTATACCCACGCGTTCAAGCTCCATCTTTCAATTCATCGACCACATCATCATTGTTTGATGAATTATTAATAATGATGAGCCATTCAACAGAAGGGCGATCGATCGTCTGATTTAAATGGTGCCAGGACAACAACCTTGCTCTCAATGTCAGTAAGACGGAGGAGCTGGTTGTAGACTTTAAAAGAGGAAGGCCAAGGATCCATAAACCTGTCATCGTTGATGAGTCAGTGGTAGAGCAAGTCAACAACTTCAAGTTCCTGGGTGTGCATATCTCTGAGGATCTGTCCTGGACTCACCGCATGGATGCAATCATAAAGAAAGCCCACCGATGCATCTACTTCCTTAAAAGATTGAGGAGATTCAGTATGTTCTCTTGAGCTTCTACAGGTGTATGGTTGAGAACATCATGGCCCAATACGACAACTGATTGAAGGAAATTACAAAACCATCCCTTCCCCACCATCTAAAGGGTTCTATAGGAGGCATTGACTCAAAAAAGGCAGCCGGCATCATCAAGGACCCACACAACCCAGGCCATGCTCTAATTTCTCTTCTTCACATCGGAAAGAAGGTTTAGGAGTTTGTAAACCTTGACCTCCAGGTTCAGGAACAGCTTCTCCCAACAACTATTAGACTATTGCACACTGCAAATATCAACTAAACTCTGAACTACAAACTGACTTGGTTACACGAGGGACTTTGGGCTTTTCGTTTGTTTTTGCACTAATATTGGGTTTTTTAATGTATTGAACTTCATTTTTCTGTTTAGTTTTTTTTATTATGTTGTCTAATGAGTTGCATGTTTACAGACCTGTGCTGCTGCAAGTAAGAAGTTTGTGGTTCCGTTTTGGTACATTTTAAACACTCGTGACTTTTGACTCTTCAACATTGGAACGGCTAATATCCAGTTTGTATGCACCAAATTCTTCTAATTGGCATAATGGAACTTTGTTTCCAGGCCAAATGTTAACCAGCTGCTCCATATTCCTCACATCTCCCCACTGAACTCTGTGCCTGCTGTTGCTGCAGTACTTTCAATGCCTTCGTTCTCTAGCAAATTCTCCATGGTGTGTCCTATATTTATGTGGCCTGGTACCACAGGCTGCCACATGGGCAAGTGCCTTTCCATTCTATATATCTATAATTCTTTGTTAGGAAGGCTGTATCTACTTCAATTTGCTTTTCTGTAGCCATTGGAACATAGTCCTGTATACTGCATCCAGGAGACGCATACAATATCTGCAGGCTCAACGCTGCCTGACACCTTGCTCTTCCACCTGACTGCATCACCAAGTAACAATTTCCTATCTGTCTCTCTCCATTTTGCAGAGGATTCAACAAGAAAATATACTCTCTAATCCCTGGTTTCCGAATCCAACCTAATTCTAATACAGTTATTAGCAGGTCAGCCTCTTTGTTGCCTTGGGCTGGACTGCATCTTATTACTCTTCAGAGTATGGGAGTAACAATACTCTTCTTACCAATTAAAGGTCCAGAGCTCCAACCAAATGCTAAGAGCCTCTTGGAGACACAAAAATCTGTAGATGCTGGAATCTTCCCAGCTGGATTATTCCTAACTGTTATCAGGCATCTGAACCATCCCACCAACAAGTAGTCAGCAGTCCTGAGCTACTATCTATCTCATTTGAGATCCTCGGGCTATCTTTGATCGACTTTACTGGACTTGCACTAAATGTTTTTCACATCATTTACTTTATCATGTATCTGTACACTGTGGATGGTTTGATTGTAATCATGCATTGTTTTGTCCCTTTCCAATGACTGGTTAGCACGCATCAAAAGCTTTCCACAGGAACCTCAGTACAATAAACTAAACTCAACTAAACAACTTTTGAGCAGAACACAAAAGTCTGGAGGAACTCAGCAGCTCAGGCAGCATCTGTGGAGGAAATGGACAGACAACGTTTTGTGTTGAAACCCTTCTGCAGACTTTGAAGAAGGGTTTTAGTTTTGGTTTTAGAGATACAGCGTTGAAACAGTCCCTTTGCCCACCGAGTCCATACTATCGATTACCCCTGCACTAGTCCTACGTTATCCCACTTTCACATCCACTTCCAACACAACAGGAACAATTTACAGAAGCCACGTAACCTTTAAACCTGTGCGTCTGATATGTGGGAGGAAACAGGAAAATCCGGAGGAAATCCACCCTGTCACAAGGAGAATGCACAAACTGCCCACAGGCAACACCCGAGGTCAAGATCAAAGCCGGGTCTCTGGTGCTGTGAAGCAGTGTCTCTACCGCTGCACCACCCAAATGTCATCTGTCCATTCCCTCAGTAATAGCCTCTTGTGCTTTACAGTTCACCAAATCTTTACTATTATGTAGTGTGATATATAGCATCATATAATATATAGCATTTACAGCACAGGAACAGTCCATTATGTCCAAAAGATTCATGTCATGGTTTACGTTTCACACATCTTTTCCTGGTGTTAACCCCATCAATATTATGTTCAATAACAGTTTTCCTAATAATATTATCTAGTGTCACCTTAAGTACGTCCCAACAGTCACCTTGAACACTCACTGTGCTAATAATTTCTACATGTTTATCTTTTACAAAGAAATTTCTCCAAAATTCCATTTGGATTTATTAGTGACTTTCTTATCTTTATGAATCTGAGTGGAAGCATTTTTCTATAACCACCATTTCAAATCTGTTATAATTAAAAAAACCTCAAGGGTCCTTCCAACCTTTTCAATCTTCCCTACCTAATCCTACTTCGCATCCGACCATGGCAACCAAATACTACAGGACTTTTGCACTACCATTAAGTTGTTTTTTTTTCCTAATTGTGTTTGGCATGAATGTCTCATTTTTTGCACAGCCTTTTATTCTTTGAAACATCTTGCAGATTTTATGAGTAATTTAAATATAGGTTATGTATAATTTACGTTTTCCTGTGTTTTCTGTAACCATGTGCCTGTGATGCTGCTGGAAATTAAATTTCCATACTTGTACATAAAAACTCAATTTTTCCCAGCATATTTTCTTATTTCTGTCTTTATCTGGTTTAAGTTTGCAGAAGCAGGGCATGTAAAGGGGCTGTCCCACTGCGGCAACCTAATCCGCGAGTTCAGAAGAGTTTACCCTCGACTCATACACGCAGCATGGTCGACATGAGGTCCTAGGAGGTCTTTGTAACTCTCCTTCATACTCGGGGTAGTTCCCACCTACTCGAGGCCTCAGCTAGGTGGCGGCGTATTTTTCAACATGCTGAAAAATGCCAGCGAGTAAAAAAAGTTTGCCATGGAAAAAATCGATAATTTTTTTACTCGTAGGTTTAGTCGAAGTAGGTCGTATTAAGTCGGAATGTTATTCATAGGTAATTGAGGGTAGTCAAAGGCAGTCAAAGGTAGTCGTAGATAGTCTTCAACATAGTCGAAGGGAGGTCGAAGGAGGTCGAAGGAGGTCGTCTTCACTCTCCATTATTTGGTGTCCTATTTTCCCGGCTAGTCGAAGCTAGTCTTCAACATAGTCGAAGGAGGTTGCAGGAGGTCTTCTACATAGTCGAAGGAGGTGTTCAACATGACACTGTTTCAAACTCTCCTAAACTCTTCTAAACTCGCCAATTAGGTCGCCGCAGTGGGACAGCCCCTTAACCACGCACTGGAAGTTTTTTCCAGAAGATAATTGCCATAATAATTGACATCCATCAAAGTACAAGAATTATTCTCTAATCTCTACATGAAAATTAAAGTTGGCTTGAATTGACATACCTTGACTTTTCTAATGGAAAAAAGTTTCCTGCTTTGCTTTCATTCTAATACCTATTTTTCATATTATGGAGATCAAACCTGTTCACGATAATTTAAATGTAGTTGAAACCAAGGTCGTACCAATTCAAAATAATCTAGAAAGACACTAACAGTTACCGTTGAAATCTGGAATATGAAGTATTTAAAATCAGTTTTATCTTTGTCCAGAGAAAATGCATTCACTTTTCTGTTAATGTAATGTCTTTGTCCAGCATATTTCCTTGTTTCTATGTGTATTGTTTCTATGTTTCTTGTATAAAATTGGAAAAGCTTGGCAGTGACCTTGCTCTGGAAGTTTTTTAAAGAAGATATTTGCCTTAATAATTGACAGTTATTGAAATATAACAATTATTCTCAATTCTCTACATGAAATTAATGATTTTCTTAACAAAGGGCATAAGTTGTTAGAAGATACATCAAAGCTGATTTGGAATGATATATACATGACCTGTAAATTTAGGCTATAATAAAAGCAAAAATGGGGAAAAAAGAAGGGAAATTATTTATCTGAATTGACAACTTGAATTTCTATAAAATGGATTGTGGTAAAGAGCCATGGCATTAAAAAACAAAGATGTGAAAAAGCACGCGGCCAGAGGGGAGGAAGTGCCTTTGTTAAAAATTACACTGTGGATTGAAAATGACATTGAAGAAAATGTGCAGGTAGGTCACAAGATATTGTTAAAGCTCAAGGATTCTGTTGAATTTCATATTTTGACATATTGAAGCATTTAAAGGAGAAAGAGCAAGTAATCTTGGTGTATTTATTAATGTTAATAGATTTAATAACAGTTGCAAGATCATTTTTGATTCTTCACTGAGAGGAGTCCTAAATCAGCAAATTAGTAGAAAGCAGGTTACAGAAACATAGACATAAAAATAGGTGCAGGAGGAGGCCATTTGGCCCTTCGAGCCTGCACCGCCATTCATTGGGATCATGGCTGATCATCTATAATCAGTAATCCGTGCCTGCCTTCTCCCCATATCCCTTGATTCCACTAGCCCCTGGAGCTCTATCTAACTCAGCCCCTAGAGCTCTATCTTATGAATGGACAATCTGAATTACACAGAAATTAGATAATTTATCACAGAAAATGCAAAAATACATCAGAACAAATCTCATTGCCTATTTAACAATAACCAGGGATGACATAATATTTAGAATCTGAAGAATTTAAATATAATATAATCACATTCAACTTTATTGCATATCAACATTAACAACAAGATTATTTGCAGGTAAATGAACAACATCACTATTTCATTATACTGTACAAAAACATGAGAACATTAAAGGAATTGGACTCTCAGCCCTGCATATCTCCCCATCATTCATTTTGATTGAGTTATCCATCATAGATTTCTTTGCTACTATGCTAAATCCCCAGTGTTCTTAATCCCCAGATTTTTTTAAACATATCAATTCCTTTTTAAACACCCTTAAAAATGTTGTTTTCCAAAACTCAACAGTCCTTAAATTCTTGGGTCTATATTTTCAAACAGGTGAACAACATATATTTGGAGTACCACAGAATCGATCTGAAGCAAAAAATTGATTTGTGTTCAGAACCTACATGTGCACACTGCACAACGTATAAATGGATCAGAAGACCTTTTTGCACATGGCATTCCAATGCTTAGAGGCTGCTGGCATCTTGACTGGAAAACAACATAAGAACACAAAGAAACAGGAAAAGAATACAGCCATCAGACAATTTGGGCTAGTGGAATCATTCATTAAAATCATGGCTGCTCTTCTATTTTATTTCCTGCATTGTCGCTATGTCCCTTGATTCCAATAATATCTAAATAGCCATTGGTTTCTTTCTTGGTAAAATAAAATTGAGACAATTCACCCCTCTGGTAACAAGAATTTCAAATATTTAGCATGCTCTTCATGAAGAAATCATTTCTTGTCTCAGTCTTAAATGGCCTTCTGCTTATTCTGCGCTCTGAACCCTGATTCTTATGTTCCTCTGCTAGGGGAAATAGGTTCTCCACATTCAGCCCATCAACTATGTCACAATTTTGTAACTTTCATTAATATTCTCTTTCATTCCCAGTCTGCTTGCTCTCCCCTCACTGAGCAAGTCCACTGCCTCAGTTCAATGAATCTTTGTACCTCTTATTTGGCATGTACACCTTTTTTTATTAAAAAGATTAAAACTATGTACCAAGATAATCTCACCAAGGCCCTACATAATTATATTATAGCAAAATTACTTTTTTATAGTCAGATATCTTGCACAAAAATGCATAATTCATAAGTTCATGTTATCAGAACAGAATTAGTTCATTTGGTCCATCAAGTTTACTCCGCCATTCAATCATGGCTGATCTATATTTCCCTCCTACTCCTGCTCCTCCTGGGCTTATGAACATTGAGGTTCCCCTGTGGAGTCCACCCCGCAGTGCCAAGATGTCTCATTATCCTTTCATACTCGTCCTTCAATTATGTTCAACCCACCATTTCTGTTTTAAGGTTTACTACCCAAACTTCCCCTTGAGAAGAAACGACAAGTTGAGAGCAGAAAATGATGCCTGCAAACTCACTTTTTTAATACGGTCCTGACATTGTGTGCGGTTATGCTGTTGGACTTCCTAGAATTGAAGCACAACTCTGGGCGGCACCCTGGCACAGCAATAGATTTGCTGACTTACAGCACCAGAGACCCAGGTTCGCCCCTGACTACAGGTGCTGTCTGTGTGGAGTTTATACGTTCTCCCTGTGACCGTGTGGGTTTTCGCCCGATGTTCCAGTTTCCTCTGACATTCCAAAAATGTGCAGCTTCTTGGGTTAATTGAGGGAGTGCAGCGTAGGTTTACAAGGTTAATTCCCGGGATGGTGGGACTGTCATATGCTGAGAGAATGGAGCAGCTGGGCTTGTACACTCTGGAGTTTAGAAGGATGAGAGAGAATCTCATTGAAACGTATAAGATTGTTAAGGGTTTGGACACGCTAGAGGCAGGAAACATGTTCCCGATGTTGGGAGAGTCCAGACCAGGGGCCACAGTTTAAGAATAAGGAGTAAGCCATTTAGAACGGAGACGAGGAAACACCTTTTCTCACAGAGAGTGGTGAGCGGGCAGCGGCAGTGGCGACCCGACCTCGGAGCGGGCAGCGGCAGCGGCAGCGGCAGCGACGACCCGACCTCGGAGCGGGCAGAGGCAGCGGCGACCCGACCTCGGAGGATCGGCCGCGGGCCCGGTGGACTCGACCGCGGGCCCAGTGGACGACATCGTCGGGAACTCGCAGGTTGGTGACCTGTTCTCCGGAGCTCCCGCGACAACAGCTGCGTCCTCTGGACTGGAGGGTGGCTTCGACCACCCCGGGCCGTGGAGGTGAACCGGCCCGTTCGCGGAGCTTGGATTCAGCCGCGGGACTGACATTACTTACCATCGCCCGGCGGGGTCACAACATCCGAAGCCTGGATCGCCTCGGCGCAGAGGGAGAATAAGAAGGGAAGAGACAAAGACTTAAGACTTTTGCCTTCCATCACAGTGAGGAGTATTCAACTCACTGTGGTGGATGTTAATTTGTGTTTATTGTGTGTTTTTGTCATTTTTTACTATATGTGTTTTTAACAGTGTATATGTGGGGGGCGGGGGGGGGGAAGGGGGAAACTTTTTTTAAATCTCTTCCCTGTACGTGAGACCCGACCTTTTTCCTGTCGGGTCTCCGTTGTCGTTGGAGCCTAGCACCGTGGAGCGGCCTCCAGCCTGAACGACCTGGAGGCTCCAGTCACGGAGCCTGCGGAGCTGCGGACTTACCATCGCGGGGCTGGCCGGCATCGGACCGTGGGGAGCGGTGGTGACTCGCTGCTGCGGCCCGACCACGTAGCTCGGAGGCTCCAGCTGCAGCCGCAGGTCCGGTGGACTGTCGGGACATCGGGAGCTCGCGGGTCCGGGTGGAGAGACCGCTTTCCGGAGCTCCCACAAGGCGACTTCTCTAGCCCGTGTTGCGGGGTTGGAACGACCCGGAGCGGGGCCGTACATCGCCGGCGCGGTTTCATGGCCGTGGGACATTCCAGTGCCGGCCGGGGGGCTCCAACTTTGTGACTTTTAGACCGGGAGCGTACATCGCCCCGCGCGGCCTAAAATGGCCGTGGGACTTATCATCGCCCGCCTGGGGCTTCGACATCGGGAGAGAAATGGACAGCACGGGAGAGAAAAGACTTTGCCTTCCATCACAGTGGGTTCACTGTGATGGATGTTTCTGTAAATTGAATTGTGTGTATGTCTGTAGGAAATTGTCTTTGTTTGTATGGCTGTGGAAACAGAGTTTCATTTGAGCCTCACTGAGGTTCAAATGACATGTAATAAATATTGTATTGTATTGTATTATGTAGGACTGCAAGGCAACGAAATCTCGTTCAGACCGCAAGGCCTGAATGACAATAAAGGCTACTTTGACTTTGACTTTGACTTTTGAGTCTGTGGAATTCTCTGCTTCAGAGCACGGTGGAGGCAGGTTCTCTGGATGCTTTCAAGAGAGAGCTAGATAGGGCTCTTTAAAATAGCGGTCAGGGGATTTGGGGAGAAGGCAGGAACGGGGTACTGATTGGGGATGAATGGCGGTGCTGGCTCGAAGGGCCAAATGGACTACTCCTGCACCTATTGTCTTTGGCCATTGTCTATTGTTAATAGGCTTCTGTATATTGCCCTAGTATGTATGATGCGAATCTGGAATAATGTAGAACTAATGTACGGGTAACTCAGCGGGACAGGCAGCATCACTGGATAGATGGAATGGGTGACATTTCGGGTCGAGTCTGAAGAAGGGTCTCAACCTGAAATGTCACCTAGTCCTTCTCTCTGGAGATGCTGCCTGATCCATTGAGTTACTCCAGCATTTTGTGTCTAGCTTTGGTTTAAACCAGCATCTGCAGTTCCTTCCGACACACTAATGTGCGGGCGATCAATGGTCAGCATGGACTCAGTGGGCTGAAGGACCTGTTTCCACGATGTATTTTTTAAACTAAATAATAACTAAACTCCTTGCAAGTCCTGTAGATAAGAAAACCCCTCTCTTGCAGCCTCAGAAGCAAAATCTCAGCAATATTGTAAAGACCATATTCTTATACTATATCATTTCGAGGTCACAGTATCTTACAATGTTTCATCCACCATTTGGGCTTTTGCTGTGGTTTTATTAAACCTTTGTTACAGGTAAAGATGTAGGTATCTGGTATCATTTGCATTCCAAGGACACTGCAGAATGGTGTGCAGCCTTGTAACT
The DNA here is from genome assembly GCF_010909765.2 of Amblyraja radiata. Lineage (NCBI taxonomy): Eukaryota > Metazoa > Chordata > Chondrichthyes > Rajiformes > Rajidae > Amblyraja > Amblyraja radiata. The sequence continues at coordinate 35,459,948 of NC_045961.1, forward strand.
TGTTCTAAAGGAAGTCTATGTTATTATACAGACAAAAATCACGATCATTTTTGTTCACTGCAAGATTTCTTAAAACCCCGTTAGGTAATTTAACAGTCTGCTTGTTTTGATTGTATCAATGGATTGAAAACGTTTGCTCGGACAATAGCATTCACTCTTCTTCAAATGTTGCTGAATGATTCTCTGTATTAGCATTAGTAAATATTTAATTTAACATTTCAGTCAAAGGTTAACATTATCCACAATGTGGACCTCTCATGGCACTGCACTAAAAATTAAATTAGATTTTTCTGCTGAACTTTTAGAAGTAGGATGCTTCCACAATCTCTGAGTCAAGATTACTGCTTCTGTACCAAACTTGACATTAAGTCATAAAATTAATTCCCACAGCCAGCTGAAATGTCCATGACAGTGCATGTTGACGTACTTTCCGATTACTCCTCCCATCTTTTAAATGGCTGTCTGACATTCACTATATTCTGTGGCCACTCTTCAACTTGTCTCGAATCAATGGGTGACCTTGTCAAAATCCAAACTCCATGTCCTATCAGCTGATGTCAATGTGTTAAGCAGCATTATAATGCCAGCAAATGCCAGGTAAGATTGTCCATTGCTAAATATTTCTGTTGATATTAAGAATCATTATTGCTCAAAACTAATCAATAACAACACAACCAGTTACACCTCCTCTAGCCCAGCCTTCCTCTGCTTGTTAAGTGATTCACTTCAATTTCTTTTAAAAAGAGCTTTGTCTGGTTTCCATTTTATTGTTTCACAAATTTATATAAATAAAGGTGCACGTTTGTTCCGGATTTAAACCATGTTGCACTGCATTAAAAACTCCTAAGCTGGAGTTCTAGAGACATACGGCGAGGAAACTGGCCCTTCGGCCCAACTTTCCCACGCCAACCAAAATTCCCCATTTACACTAGTCCCACCTGTCTGTATTTAGCCCATATCCTTCTAAACCTGGCCTGTCCTTGTACATGTCTAAATGTTTCTCAAACTTTGTGATAGTACCTGCCTCAACTACCTCCTCTGGCAGCTCATTCCATATACCTACCACCCTTTGTGTAAAAAGGTTGCCCCTCAGGTTCCTTTTAAATCTTTCCCCCTTCACCATAAACCTATGTCCTCTGGTTCTTAAATATACATAAGCTTTTTCAGATGACTTATCTGAGTCAAGAAAGGGGCAGCACAGTGACGCAGCAGTAGAGTTGCTGCCTTACAGCGCTTGCAACGCCGGACACCCGAGTTCGATCCCAACTACAGGTGCTGTCTGTACGGAATTTGTACATTCTCCCCGTGACCGCGTGGGTTTTCTCCAAGATCTTCGGTATCCTCCCACTCCTAAGACGCACAGGTATGTAGGTTAATTGGCTTGCCGTATGTGTAAATTGGCCCTAGTGTGTGTAGGATAGTGTTAATGTGCTGGGATCGCTGGTCAGTGCAGACTCGGTGGACCAAAGGGCCTGTTTTCCCGCTGTAAACTAAACTAAACTAAATTAAAAGCTTCATATCTTAACTTCAATCAGACTACATCACTGGAGAAGCTACTGGTGCCTTTTGAACAACATTATCACTGTACTATTCATCAAATAGCAAGAAAAATAAAGATGTAGGAGGAAAGTGAAATGAGAGAGGGTGGGTTGAAAAAATGGCCTCTGCCTCTGCCTCTGCCTCAGTCCAATGAATCTTTGTACCTCTTATTTGGCATGTACACCTTTTTTATTAAAAAGATTAAAACTATGTACCAAGATAATCTCACCAAGGCCCTACATAATTATATTATAGCAAAATTACTTTTTTATAGTCAGATATCTTGCACAAAAATGCATAATTCATAAGTTCATGTTATCAGAACAGAATTAGTTCATTTGGTCCATCAAGTTTACTCCGCCATTCAATCATGGCTGATCTATATTTCCCTCCTACTCCTGCTCCTCCTGGGCTTATGAACATTGAGGTTCTCCTGTGGAGTCCACCCCGCAGTGCCAAGATGTCTCATTATCCTTTCATACTCGTCCTTCAATTATGTTCAACCCACTATTTCTGTTTTAAGGTTTACTACCCAAACATCCCCTTGAGAAGAAACGACAAGTTGAGAGCAGAAAATGATGCCTGTAAACTCATTTTTTTTAATACGGTCCTGACATTGTGTGCGGTTATGCTGTTGGACTTCCTGGAATTGAAGCACAACTCTGGGCGGCACCCTGGTGCAGCAATAGATTTTCTGACTTACAGCACCAGAGACCCAGGTTCGCCCCTGACTACAGGTGCTGTCTGTGTGGAGTTTATACGTTCTCCCTGTGACCGTGTGGGTTTTCTCCCGATGTTCCAGTTTCCTCTGACATTCCAAAAATGTGCAGCTTCTTGGGTTAATTGAGGGAGTGCAGTGTAGGTTTACAAGGTTAATTCCCGGGATGGTGGGACTGTCATATGCTGAGAGAATGGAGCAGCTGGGCTTGTACACTCTGGAGTTTAGAAGGATGAGAGAGAATCTCATTGAAACGTATAAGATTGTTAAGGGTTTGGACACGCTAGAGGCAGGAAACATGTTCCCGATGTTGGGAGAGTCCAGACCAGGGGCCACAGTTTAAGAATAAGGAGTAAGCCATTTAGAACGGAGACGAGGAAACACCTTTTCTCACAGAGAGTGGTGAGCGGGCAGCGGCAGTGGCGACCCGACCTCGGAGCGGGCAGCGGCTGCGGCAGTGGCGACCCGAACTCGGAGCGGGCAGAGGCAGCGGCGACCCGACCTCGGAGGATCGGCCGTGGGCCCGGTGGACTCGGCCGCGGGCCCAGTGGACGACATCGTCGGGAACTCGCAGGTTGGTGACCTGTTCTCCGGAGCTCCCGCGACAACAGCTGCGTCCTCTGGACTGGAGGGTGGCTTCGACAACCCCGGGCCGCGGAGGTGAACCGGCCCGTTCGCGGAGCTTGGATTCAGCCGCGGAACTGACATTACTTACCATCAGCCCGCGGGGTCACAACATCGGAAGCCTGGATCGCCTCGGCGCAGAGGGAGAATAAGAAGGGAAGAGACAAAGACTTAAGACTTTTGCCTTCCATCACAGTGAGGAGTATTCAACTCACTGTGGTGGATGTTAATTTGTGTTTATTGTGTGTTTTTGTCATTTTTTACTATATGTGTTTTTAACAGTGTATATGTGGGGGGCGGGGGGGGGGAGGGGGAAACTTTTTAAAATCTCTTCCCTGTACGTGAGACCCGACCTTTTTCCTGTCGGGTCTCCGTTGTCGTTGGAGCCTAGCACCGTGGAGCGGCCTCCAGCCTGAATGACCTGGAGGCTCCAGTCACGGAGCCTGCGGAGCTGCGGACTTACCATCGTGGGGCTGGCCGGCATCGTACCGTGGGGAGCGGTGGTGACTCGCTGCTGCGGCCCGACCACGTAGCTCGGAGGCTCCAGCTGCAGCCGCAGGTCCGGTGGACTGTCGGGACATCGGGAGCTCGCGGGTCCGGGTGGAGAGACCGCTTTCCGGAGCTCCCACAACGCGACTTCTCTAGCCCGTGTTGCGGGGTTGGAACAACCGGAGCGGGGCCGTACATCGCCGGCGCGGTTTCATGGCCGTGGGACATTCCAGCGCCCGCCGGGGGGCTCCAACTTTGTGACTTTTAGACCGGGAGCGTACATCGCCCCGCGCGGCCTAAAATGGCCGTGGGACTTATCATCGCCCGCCTGGGGCTTCGACATCGGGAGAGAAATGGACAGCACGGGAGAGAAAAGACTTTGCCTTCCATCACAGTGGGTTCACTGTGATGGATGTTTCTGTAAATTGAATTGTGTGTATGTCTGTAGGAAATTGTCTTTGTTTGTATGGCTGTGGAAACAGAGTTTCGTTTGAGCCTCACTGAGGTTCAAATGACATGTAATAAATATTGTATTGTATTGTATTATGTAGGACTGCAAGGCAACGAAATTTCGTTCAGACCGCAAGGTCTGAATGACAATAAAGGCTACTTTGACTTTGACTTTGACTTTTGAGTCTGTGGAATTCTCTGCTTCAGAGCGCGGTGGAGGCAGGTTCTCTGGATGCTATCAAGAGAGAGCTAGATAGGGCTCTTTAAAATAGCGGTCAGGGGATATGGGGAGAAGGCAGGAACGGGGTACTGATTGGGGATGAATGGCGGTGCTGGCTCGAAGGGCCAAATGGACTACTCCTGCACCTATTGTCTTTGGCCATTGTCTATTGTTAATAGGCTTCTGTATATTGCCCTAGTATGTACGATGAGAATCTGGAATAATGTAGAACTAATGTACGGGTAACTCAGCGGGACAGGCAGCATCACTGGATAGATGGAATGGGTGACATTTCGGGTCGAGTCTGAAGAAGGGTCTCAACCTGAAACATCACCTAGTCCTTCTATCTGGAGATGCTGCCTGATCCATTGAGTTACTCCAGCATTTTGTGTCTATCTTCGGTTTAAACCAGCATCTGCAGTTCCTTCCGACACACTAATGTACGGGCGATCAATGGTCAGCATGGGCTCAGTGGGCTGAAGGACCTGTTTCCACGATGTATTTTTTAAACTAAATAATAACTAAACTCCTTGCAAGTCCTGTAGATAAGAAAACCCCTCTCTTGCAGCCTCAGAAGCAAAATCTCAGCAATATTGTAAAGACCATATTCTACTATATCATTTCGAGGTCACAGTATCTTACAATGTTTCATCCACCATTTGGGCTTTTGCTGTGGTTTTATTAAACCTTTGTTACAGGTAAAGATGTAGGTATCTGGTATCATTTGCATTCCAAGGACACTGCAGAATGGTGTGCAGCCTTGTAACTTGTTCTAAAGGAAGTCTATGTTATTATACAGACAAAAATCACGATCATTTTTGTTCACTGCAAGATTTCTTAAAACCCCGTTAGGTAATTTAACAGTCTGCTTGTTTTGATTGTATCAATGGATTGAAAACGTTTGCTCGGACAATAGCATTCACTCTTCTTCAAATGTTGCTGAATAATTCTCTGTATTAGCATTAGTAAATATTTAATTTAACATTTCAGTCAAAGGTTAACATTATCCACAATGTGGACCTCTCATGGCACTGCACTAAAAATTAAATTAGATTTTTCTGCTGAACTTTTAGAAGTAGGATGCTTCCACAATCTCTGAGTCAAGATTACTGCTTCTGTACCAAACTTGACATTAAGTCATAAAATTAATTCCCACAGCCAGCTGAAATGTCCATGACAGTGCATGTTGACGTACTTTCCGATTACTCCTCCCATCTTTTAAATGGCTGTCTGACATTCACTATATTCTGTGGCCACTCTTCAACTTGTCTCGAATCAATGGGTGACCTTGTCGAAATCCAAACTCCATGTCCTATCAGCTGATGTCAATGTGTTAAGCAGCATTATAATGCCAGCAAATGCCAGGTAAGATTGTCCATTGCTAAATATTTCTGTGGATATTAAGAATCATTATTGCTCAAAACTAATCAATAACAACACAACCAGTTACACCTCCTCTAGCCCAGCCTTCCTCTGCTTGTTAAGTGAATCACTTCAATTTCTTTTAAAAAGAGCTTTGTCTGGTTTCCATTTTATTGTTTCAAAAATTTATATAAATAAAGATGCACGTTTGTTCCGAATTTAAACCATGTTGCACTGCATTAAAAACTCCTAAGCTGGAGTTCTAGAGACATACGGCGAGGAAACTGGCCCTTCGGCCCAACTTTCCCATGCCAACCAAAATTCCCCATTTACACTAGTCCCACCTGTCTGTATTTAGCCCATATCCTTCTAAACCTGGCCTGTCCTTGTACATGTCTAAATGTTTCTCAAACTTTGTGATAGTACCTGCCTCAACTACCTCCTCTGGCAGCTCATTCCATATACCTACCACCCTTTGTGTAAAAAGGTTGCCCCTCAGGTTCCTTTTAAATCTTTCCCCCTTCACCATAAACCTATGTCCTCTGGTTCTTAAATATACATAAGCTTTTTCAGATGACTTATCTGAGTCAAGAAAGGGGCAGCACAGTGACGCAGCAGTAGAGTTGCTGCCTTGCAGCGCTTGCAACGCCGGACACCCGAGTTCGATCCCAACTACAGGTGCTGTCTGTACGGAATTTGTACATTCTCCACGTGCCCGCGTGGGTTTTCTCCGAGATCTTCGGTATCCTCCCACTCCTAAGACGCACAGGTATGTAGGTTAATTGGCTTGCCGTATGTGTAAATTGGCCCTAGTGTGTGTAGGATAGTGTTAATGTGCTGGGATCGCTGGTCAGTGCGGACTCGGTGGACCAAAGGGCCTGTTTTCCCGCTGTAAACTAAACTAAACTAAATTAAAAGCTTCATATCTTAACTTCAATCAGACTACATCACTGGAGAAGCTACTGGTGCCTTTTGAACAACATTATCACTGTACTATTCATCAAAAAGCAAGAAAAATAAAGATGTAGGAGGAAAGTGAAATGAGAGAGGGTGGGTTGAATAAATGGCCTTGATGGCAAGAACATTGACAAAACTAATCTCACATTGTGTGCTGGGTGTGTGGATTGGTGAAAGAAGTGAGTGGGGTATGTAAGTAAGTAAGTAAGTACGTTTATTGGCCAAGTATCCACATACAAGGAATTTGTCTTGGTGCTCCGCCCACAAGTAACAACATGACATACAGTGACAGTTACAAATGACTTCGAAAACACTAAACATTAATAATAATAAAACATTAATGATAAAACACCATTGATCAAGCATGTGAACCAACAAAATACCAGATCAAAGGGACGCTACAGATTTTTGGCTGTTGAGTAGAGCAACTACTCGTGGATAAAAACTGTTTTTATGTCTGGCTGTGGCAGCTTTGACAGTCCGGAGTCGCCTTCCAGAGGGAAGCGATTCAAAGAGTTTGTGGCCAGGGTGAGAGGATTCAGAGATGATCTTGCCCGCTCGTTTCCTGGCCCTTGCAGTGTACAGTTCATCAATGGAGGGCAGGTTGCAACCAATAACCTTCTCTGCTGATCGGACGATTCGCTGCAGCCTCCAGGTGTCGTGCTTGGTGGCTGAGCCAAACCAGACCATGATGGAGAAGGTGAGAACAGACTCTACGATGGCCGTGCAGAATTGGACCATCATTGCCTGTGGCAGATTGTGCTTCCTCAGCTGCCGTAGGAAGTACATCCTCTGTTGTGCCTTTTCGACTGTGGAGTCGATGGTAGCCCCCCACTTAAGATCCTTGGAGATGATGGTTCCCAGGAACTTAAAAGACTCCACAGATGTGACTGTGGTGTTGTTGATGGTGAGTGGGGTGAGGGGAGGGGGAGTTCTCCTAAAGTCTACAATCAATGTCTTAAGAGCGTTGAGCTCTAGGTTGTTGTGATGGCACCAGGATGCCAGCTGTGACATATGTTGCAGTTACTTGCAAGGAGGTAGCAAGAGATGCATTAATGGCCCCTCAAAGGATCACTGTAAATAGCCATGGGTCACTCATGGAATTTCAGGTCTGTAGTATTGGCAAAAGTGTTGAGTAGCAAAGGAGTAATGATAGAAGATTGTGGATGGAGTGGTTATGGTAAATACCCAAGGGACAATATTTTTTTTTATATATTGAAAGACTAGGTGATAGAGAGGATAGGTCACAGGGACATGACGTTAGTGGGGAAAGGAACAAAAATGGTATTGGGCTGAAGGCCAGACATGAAGAACATTTGACAACACTGCTCTCCCAATTAAAACAATATATTGGCAACCTTGATCTGCGTTATTATCCAAGCTGATGACTACATGGATATTTAAGTGATTTTGATTAGGCAAGGAATTTAAATGAGGACAAAATTGATATATGTGGGCACTTTCTCATTTGTCAAACACATTTTTACGTTTTCTATCTTCATCACAATGACAAGGGCACATCTGCAAAAGAACTTAATAGAGTCCCAGTTTTCTGACCTCACCCTCCAGCAAGGAGAAATACAACATCATCGCATTAATCACAGTTCTTTTAGTTCATTTAGTTTGCTCTGATATGATTTCTCCATCACTAATACCGACAGCATTCAAAATTTATGTTTGAGTTTGAGTTTAGTTTATTTTCTCGTGTACCGAGGTACAGTGATACGTTTTTGTTGCGTGCTAACCAGCCAGTGGAAAGACAACACATGATTACAATTGAGCCATCCACAGTGTACAGATTAAAAGAGTGGATTGATTGTAATGTGTGATTACAGATCCATCTCTGTGACAAGCACACAAAAAGTCACCTGGGTTAGGCGCCATCTAGAGAGAAAGAGTTATGGCCAACTGCTTGGTCTTACTCAGCATCAATTCACAGTGTAATGCTTGTTCCCTTCCTGAAACATATTGGGCTGGGTTATACTGATGGCCCGCCAACAGTTTCATGGAGAAACCCAGCTGGGTGGAATGCCTGCAATGCAGTACGTTTGGGATCTCTGTACCTTTCCTTGCATGTCTTTCATTCAATTGTTCCACAACTCACTACATCAGCGTCTATGTCTCACATTCCCCTTTCCCCTGACCCTCAGTCTGAAGAAGTGTCATGACCTGAAACGCCACCTATTATTTTTCTCCAGAGATACTGCCTGACCTGCTGATTTACTCCAGCTTTTTGTGTATATAAACCGTAAACATAGAAACATAGAAACATAGAAATTAGGTGCAGGAGTAGGCCATTCGGCCCTTCGAGCCTGCACCGCCATTCAATATGATCATGGCTGATCATCCAACTCAGTATCCCGTACCTGCCTTCTCTCCATACCCTCTGATCCCCTTAGCCACAAGGGCCACATCTAACTCCCTCTTAAATATAGCCAATGAACTGGCCTCGACTACCCTCTGTGGCAGGGAGTTCCAGAGATTCACCACTCTCTGTGTGAAAAAAGTTCTTCTCATCTCGGTTTTAAAGGATTTCCCCCTTATCCTTAAGCTGTGACCCCCTTGTCCTGGACTTCCCCAACATCGGGAGCAATCTTCCTGCATCTAGCCTGTCCAACCCCTTAAGAATTTTGTAAGTTTCTATAAGATCCCCTCTCAATCTCCTAAATTCTAGAGAGTATAAACCAAGTCTATCCAGTCTTTCTTCATAAGACAGTCCTGACATCCCAGGAATCAGTCTGGTGAACCTTCTCTGCACTCCCTCTATGGCAATAATGTCCTTCCTCAGATTTGGAGACCAAAACTGTACGCAATACTCCAGGTGTGGTCTCACCAAGACCCTGTACAACTGCAGTAGAACCTCCCTGCTCCTATACTCAAATCCTTTTGCTATGAAAGCTAACATACCATTCGCTTTCTTCACTGCCTGCTGCACCTGCATGCCCACTTTCAATGACTGGTGTACCATGACACCCAGGTCTCGCTGCATCTCCCCTTTTCCTAGTCGGCCACCGAAGTAAAGTAGTTCTTCATATTTTTACTTGATTTTTTCAATCCTCAGATCTTCTGAAGTGCGGAAGTACAAGGTTTGCTGGAAGTCAGATAGGGATGCATCTGATCTCTTACTCCACCCCTACACTCACCATTGAGCCCAGAGACATTCCACAATGTCATCAGATTGACGGTTTGCCTTCATTCCCTGGGTCGCACTTGGGCTCTGTTTTGTTTTAATAATAATAATAATAATAATAAATACTTTATTGATCCCCTCAGGGAAATTCAGATGTCCAGAAGCTCCCAATCAACAAACCCACAGATTCAAAACGAACGCAGACAGAAAATACATAAAATACAATGTGGACACTACCTGAGAGCAATAAATACTTAAAAAGACCAATAATTAACAGTTAAAAATTAATAATTGCAAAATGCATCCCCCTACAGCCTAGCGGTCCGAATTATAAAATCTAATGGCTGCAGGGGTGAAGGATCTCCTGAACCGCTCCGTTCTACAGGGCAGGGAGAGGAGCCGGTTGTTGTTCCGAGTGCTCTTTTGACTCTCCAGAATTATATGGAGAGTTTTGACACTATATTGGGGTTTTTTTAATTTATTGAACTGTTTCAGTTTGTTTATTTTATTTTTAGCTATTGAGTACTGCATTTACAAACCTGCTGTGCTGCTGCTGCAGGTAAGAATTTCATTGTTCTGTTCTGGTACATATGACAATAAAACCCTCTTGACTCTTCCCCTGATAGCTTGCCTTTATCTTAACACCAGCCATTATAGGCACATTTGGCACAGATTCATTCACTTGTATGGGGTCGTCAACTGTAATTAAAAAGTTAATTAGAACTAGAAACGTAGAAAATAGGTGCAGGATTAGCCATTTGGCCCTTCAAGCCAGCACCGCCATTCAATATGATCATGGCTGATCATCTAAAATAGTAAGATTAAACGAGAACTTACCAGTTTGAAGTTTGATCTGTATTTTATGAGGAGTTACGATGAGGGATTACGTGAAGAACCCGCTCAGTGCGCAGGCGCGGCATACTTCCAAGCAGCGGTGTGGAATCACAGATAGACAGTTATTTTGAAGTAAACATAGTAAAGATAAGGAGACATCAATTTATTAGTTTGATCCATATAATGAGGGTGGGAGCGGAGGGCACGTAATCCCTCATCGTAACTCCTCATAAAATACAGATCAAACTTCAAACTGGTAAGTTCTCGTTTAATCTTACTATTTTACTTCGGAGTCACGTGAGTGACTACGTGAAGATTTCAAAGCTCTGTGATTTCAAACCGTGTAACAGTTTCATTTCACTCACTGCTGAAGTTCTTGAGGGAGGAAGTGTTATCGTAATGAACCAATGAGTCTATTTGTAGAAAAACACAATGGTATTTTTTAAACAATAACAACAAAGAATTAAGTTGCTCCCCTGGGCTTAAATTAAATATTTGCAGTTCGTAAATCTTTACTGCAAATAAACCAGGTTTTGCCAACGGCTTATTATAAAATTTCTAAACGGTCTTTTCCCTTCCCACCATCCTGCTGTAGCCAGGATGTGGTCTATAGGCATGTCCATTCTTTAGCCATCGACATGGATGCTGCCCTGGTGGAATAAAATTTGTACATGTTAGTGTTTATCCCAGCAGTTTCTAGCACCTGCTTGAGCCATCTCGCAATGGTTTGGCTCGTACCCCACCATAAGGTTTTTGTGACTGACCCACAAGGCTTTTCATCTCCCTCGAATATTCTGGTTGTGTCTATGTAGGATAGTAGGTGGGTCATGGCACATAACCGTGGTTCTGGTGGGTAAGCCACGACTGGATTAGGTGTTCCTGGTCTGCTCTGTTTGACCAGTCGCTGGATAACGACAGATCTGGTCTGGAGCTGTGATCATGTTGTCCAGTCGCAATAGGTGTAGTGACTGGACCCTCTGAGCGGATACAAGTGCCATCAACATGAGCGTCTTTAGTGTAGCATGCTCGAGGCCGGGGGATCTGGCTGGTGGCCATTCCCTGAGATATGTCAGGACCACACTGATATCCCAAATATGGGTATACCTGGGCTTAGGGCTTGATATTGTAAATGCCCTTAATCAGTTTTACCACCAGTGGATGGGATCCCATCGCCTGTTGTCCTGCCGCTGGTTTGAGATAAGCAGAAAGAGCACTCTGCGCTGTGTTGATGGCACTGTAGCTGATCCCTACATCGTGGTGTAGATGGCCAGGAACTCCAGTATGTTGGTGGCTGTAGCTGTTGCGTATGTTGTCCATGTTTCCTGGCAGTACTTCTCCCTTTTTTGATGCTGGTTAAGTACTGCCTCTTGGTGGATGTTCGAAGGGATGCCGACATGGTGGTGATGGTGTGTTTGGACAATCCCAGTTCCAGGTAAGGTCTGTTCAAACTTGCAACCCAGGCGTTTAATTTTCTCATGGCATGGGTGTTTAGCTTACCTGGTAGGTAAGTATCTGATAGCCAAATATGTCTTTCGACATACCATTGCCAAATCATGTTGACCAATTTGTCGCATGATAATGATATTATGCCACCCATATGGTTAATATAAGCCATCACCGTAGTATTTATCAATTTGTAACCGAACATGCAAGTGCTGCATATTAGATAAATATGCTTTTAAACCATAAAAGGCGCCCAACATCTCTAGATAGTTAATCCCTGTGTAAGTAGTAATGATGACTCTAGTTTAGTCCATCTACCACTTGTGCTGGATATGGAGTTAGTCGCTCCCCAGCCTTGAGCACTGGCATCTGTTTGAATAACTAAAGTAGGGTTAGTGATAAAGATAGGGCTGAAACTATGCCAAACGTTTTCTGCCCACCACTGTAGCTCTGATATTGCTTCAGTGGGTAAGTTCATGACACGATCATAGTGACCTGTATGTCGTTTTATTGCCCGTACCTTTGCTCTCTGTAAATTTTTTGATAGTGCAAAGGTCCGAATTGTGTAGCCGGAAATGCTGCTACCATTTCCCCAATTACTCTTGCTACTTGTCGAATAGTTGGTCGCTCGTTGACCATTAATTTGTTGCATGATTGTGCTAATTCAACCATTTTTGCCTTTGGCAAGGTAACAGTCATATGGACTGAGTTAATTGTGAAGCCCAGGTAGTCCATGATAGTGGATGGCTTCAACTTAGATTTATCTGGATGTAGGACGAACCCCAGAGTTTCGAGGAGCTGTTTTGTAGCTGATACTGCTGCCACAGCCAATTCCATTGTTTTCCCTACTATGAGAATATCCTCCAGATATGCCATGACAATATGTTTTTGTTTTCTTAGTACTGCCATGGCTGGGTTCAATATTTTGGTGAATAATCTTGGGCTGAAGTTCGCCCATAGGGCAATGCTTTGTACCATCCAGATAAATTTTAGGTATCTGCGATGATCCTTGTATATGGGTACTAGATAGTAAGCATCTTTAAGATAAATGCTTGCCATGAAGTGTCCTTTGGAATTCAGTTGTTTGGCAGTAACATATGTCTCCATTTTGAAATGTATATACTTAACAAATTTGTTTAGTGATGTTAAGTCAATGATGATGCGACAGACACCATCTTTTTTGGTTTTAGTGAATATATTCGATACAAATTCCAAAGGTTCATGTTTGGACTTTTCGATGACCCCCTTTGTGATAAGTCTCACCAGTTCAGCTTGTCCCTCACGTTTCTCTTTGACGGAGGGAGAAATACCCTTTGGGGCCATTGTTGAACTGGCGGCGTTTTTTCTGACATGAATTGTATTTTATATCCTGTAATGTTGTTGAGTATATACTTGTCACTCGTGACCATACCCCATGCTTCTTTAAACAAGTGTAATCTCCCCCCTGTTAATAAAGCACCCTTATTCTCTATATGCTGGTAGGGACCAGACCCACCTACCTCCATGGTTATTGGCGATTCTGTTTCTTCATTTTCCTGAAGATTTTGTTCTGACGTGCTGGCGATGTTGGGGGGAGGCGCATTTTCCAGAGGGTCCGCTGTGGGCCCTGATCTGAAAGATCTTTGGGGATAATGTGCGGACCCCAAGCGTTCACCAGTCCCATATTGCGGACGTCGACTGGTGGATGCCGTGGGGTGCTGCCGCTTGGGTATCGGAGGTCTTGGTTTGCTCGTCCCGGGGCCTGCCCTCATTAGGCCAAAGGTTTTTGATGCTTCCTGCATCTCCTTCAGTTTTTTATTGAAATCTTTCCCAAATAGCAGCGCGTCCGTCTCCGCAGCTGGGGCTTTACACAAGCCAGCAAATTTGGGATTGAGGGCAGGTCTTATGTTTCCCTCCGGAGATTGTTGATCTCAAATTGTGTGGTACACATTAATGCCAGCACATCCTGCTGGCAGGTATCCATCTCCGTGGTCTCCACGGAACGAGCAAAGGCTGTGATGGCTGACGTCAGGAGCCTTAGGATCCGCTGTAGCTTGAGTTCTTGGTTCTGGATGTGTGACCCACATGCCCCCAGATTTGGCTGTTGACACTTTTTACTTTGAGGGCCTCACCGTTTTCTGGTGCTGTGTTGTTTCAGCACCTCAGCGAGCACCTTTTCCAGTAATGGTTGATGCTGGCCGCCATTCTTGGTTCCAGTGGTGCTCCAGCCCGTGGGGTTGCTACAAGCGGTCCATCACACCCAACAGCTCTTCATGTTCCTGCACCCCTGGCATACTCCCGAATTCGTCCGCCTGCCCCTGTTCCAGACCAGCCCAGCCCTGGTCACCAATGCTAGCCTCCAGTAATGAGGGAGCAGAGGGCAGTGCATGAAGCACTGTGGAGGGGGTGCCTGACCTCCCTCCGCGAGAGCACTCTTTCTGCGTATCTCGCTGGAGCTGTTCCAATTGCTGTTGGATGCAGCTCAGGCGGCTGTCTCTCCTCCATTTAGGTGGAGACATGTCCCCGTCCGACGAATCGGACGCCACCGGCCGGATGCCTGTTCGGATGGCTAGACATCCAGCCCGCAGTTCAGGCACTAGCGGGACTGGGCTCGGCGCGGTGATGGGGATAGCGGAGTGACCGGTAATTGTTCCTACCGCCTGTTGCTGCCCCCCCTGCAATGGAACGCTCCTCCACTGGAGTCGAGCGGGGGACAGGTTCTTCTGGAGCTTTTGTGCCTTGTAGTAGCGAGAGCGCCCCTCAAGCAGCGCGTCTCACAGGCACCTGCTCCGTGAGCCGCTCCAGCGGCTCAGGCGGCTCTCTCTCCCCCCGTGCGGGTGGAGAGACGTCCCGTCCGACATCGGGAACACCTGCCGGATGCCTCTCGAGTGGCTATGCGTCCAGCCCGCTGCTTCAGGTACTAGCGGGCTGGCCTCGGCACGGTGTCGGGGAATTACGGAACACCGGGTAACGCTCCTACCGCCTGTTGCTGCCCCCCTCCCCAACGGGAAAACGGGGGACAGTTTTGTTCCAGAGCCTTTTTCTCTGCCTGTAAAAAACACAAGCAGAAAAAGGCTCACCTGTAAAAGAAAACCCGACCTCAGGATACTCACCTGACGGTCCGGTTCATGCTGTAACGGGACAGCCTAACTCCCGTGGCAGCCGCTGTTGCACTGCTGGCGTAATGCCGCGCCTGCGCACTGAGCGGGTTCTTCACGTAGTCACTCACGTGACTCCGAAGTAAAATCAGTATCCCATTCCTGCTTTTTACCCATATCCCTTGATTCCTTTAGCCCTATCCTAAGAGCTAAATCTAACTCTCTCTTGAAAACATCCAGTGACTTAGTTTATTCTTCCTTATTTCTCTCTATGTTTCTATATTCAATTAATGAACACTTGTTTTTAAATAATGCATGATCTTATGATTTTTGTAATAATTTTTACATTTTTTAATTATTAAAATCAATTTTAATGTTCTGAATCTCCCTGATCATGAGAAACATTTATGCCCCTGTCCCACTTAAGAAACCTGAACGGAAACCTCTGGAGACTTGGGCCCCACCCAAGGTTTCCGTGCGGTTCCCGGAGGTTCCCGGAGGTTTTTGTCAGTCTCCCTAATGGTCGAAAGTGGTTTCCGCTTCTTCTATGTTCCGGCGATTATTTCAAAAAATTCAAAACCGGCCGCGACTAAAAATAGGTTGCCGTTTTAAAAATCGGTAATTTTTTAGTCGAAGCCGGTTGCGATGCAAGTTGAAGGTGGTTGCCGGAGGTTGCATGTAGTGGAAGGTCTTACCTGCAACCTCCGGCAACCACCTGCAACCTCCGGCAACCACCTGCAACTAGCATGTTTGTCATTCTCTCTCATCCACATCTCCCTCCATCACCGTCTATATCTCTCGTTCCCCTATCCCCGACTCTCAGTCTGAAGAAGGGTCTCAACCTGAAACATCACCTATTCCACTCCAGCTTTTTGTGTCTATAAACGGTAATGTAGTTCTTCAGATTTTTATTTGCCTGTTTCAATCCTTGGACCTTCTCTTTGCCAACCGAGAGTTTCAGCTGCAGCAATTTGGATAATGCAAAGGTGATTGATGTTTGTGGGCCTAACCTTTAACCCAGGGTGCAGTTGTTTATATCTAAACGATGACCTTATCCCTTGACCATCAGAAATGATTGATTCTGCACTGCAGTGTTTCAGATGAGAGAACTGGAAGAAAATTGCTACTGCTTGCTCTAATAGAAAACATCATGTTACCAAAAAGAAGGTGGCGAATGTAAGTAACAGATGGTGAGAGAGGAAAACTCACATTCACTTATTTAAGATTACATTTGCTTTGTGTGCAATAGTTTGCCACAAAATGTTCTACAGCTGAAGGACCTTACAAACTTAGCATGATTTCTTGGATGTTTTTTGTTCAACAGCAACAACTCGGGGAAAGTGTGCTGTCTGCTCTTGGTATTCCTTCTTTGTGCTTAAATTGCTTTGCCAGTGCTGCTGTTATTTCACTGATAAGCAATCCTATTGTGAATGACAGCTCGACATGCGTTGTCAGATTACAGACACAAGCACTGGTCAGCTCTTTCCATCCCATCAAGAGAAAAGGGAAGAGAATGAAAGGATTTATAACCCATTCATGTGCTTAAGGCTGTAAAATTAAAGTTAAAGTAAATGCCAGCGCAGGGTGAAAATATGACGCTGTATGTTAACTAAAGAGTTATCTTCCAAGCACAATTTTTTTTAATTCCATCATGTCGAAATATTTATTTCCAGCAGGCAGTTATTCTCATCTCAGATAACGTGACTGACAGTAGGAAGCATTATCCAAGTCATCTGAATTGTAATTCAGCTACAAAGAGGCCTCAATTATAGATACAGTATGAAAGGCTGTCGTTATACTACCGCTTGCCATAAAGTGCTTTAATTTCCTCACTGAGATGAAGATAACAGCATAACACAGATGTCAGATCATCCATCAGGGCACTGTCCCACCATGATTTAAGTTCACATCAGCTGCAATAACATTGAAAAACCATATTAGAAAATAGCACATTGAACAGTCTGGAAACGTTTAAAATCTCATTTGCCATCTTATTAACATCAACAAATGAGGAATTCTGGCTATATTTGATGCCATTAAGACTGAACAAGCTGGAAAACTGCACTTTTCCCGTGCTGCCAAGTGTGTTTCCAGCTCCTTTGTTGCTCACCCTGCAGTAACCTGGAAAACTGTAATGCTAATAATGCAACTTCAGTCTGCGCTGAGAGAACATGGAACATGGAACAGCACAGCAGAGAATGGCAACCTCGGCCCACAGTGTTTGTGCCGAATACGATGCCAAGTTAAACTGATCTCATCTGCCTGTACATGATCCACATCCTCCTATTCCCTGTACGTCAATGTGCCCATATAAAAGCCTCTACCGTATCTACCTCCACCAGGATAATGGTGTTTAAGAGGCTTCAAGTTAGGTGCAGGGAAGAGAAGGATATGAGGGGATATTATCTTTCAAAGAAACTAGTCTAAATTCAATAACTGCATATAACTCCAAACTTTGACTTGCCAAAAACTAAGAACAAGGAAACCATCGATACACTTGATAAATCTCACCCTGGCACAATGGCACCATTCTGACTGCTGAGTCTGAAATTCATGGACTCAAGATTGCACATTGTATAACACAGTGCAGAACCAAGTATCACAATGCCATCACAGTAACTCTTCAAACAATACTTCAAACGAAGGATCCATTACCCTCCAAGATGGATATAAAAGATCATGCATTATTGTGTAAAAAAGCTGTAGAGTTATGGCAAAACTCCTCTATCCGATTATTTAGAAATCCCTGGTAGTTTAACATCTAGCTCACCAGATAAGGTTTTCCATGCACCTTCAAAGCGTCAGTTCTAACACTCCTTCCCACTTACAGGGGTCCAGTTCCTGTACTCCCTTCCCACTCACTTGGGACCCAGCTCCAATCCTCCCAATCAATTCACTGGGGCCTTTGTTCCCCCATTCCCATTAATTTCACTGACATCATAAGGTCATAAGGTCATAAATGATAGGTGTAGAATTAGGCCATTCGGCCCATCAAGTCCACTCTGCCATTCAATCATGGCTGATCTATCTCTCCCACCAAACCCCGTTCTCCTGCCCTCTTCTCCCCATAACCTCTGACACCTGTACTAATCAAGAATTTATCTATCTCTGCCTTAAAAATATCCACTGACTTAGCCTTCACAGCCTTCTGTGCAAAGAATCCAGTTCCTGCACGATCTTTAAATTGACCAGGATTCAATTTCCCACTCTCCCTATAAACATGTTGTCAATTAAATACTATCAACAGTGGACAATGAGGTTAAATAGCAGAAGCTATCAGTAGTTGAGGGTGCAGGGCATACTTGAGGTGATGTAATAAAATTGACTAGAGAAAGTACGGAGCTACCTATAGGAGACTTTGTTTGCAGAAACTACCAATTGTCAGAGATCCATGAGTTGATAGAAGCTTCAGTGATTTGAAAGTAGAATTAGGTAAGTAATTTTGAAATACGTAATTTCATTGATTAGTGATAGACAGTTTAATGCACAATTTCATTACAGTACATTGCTAATGTTGTTGGCCAAATGCTGAAGGGACCTGTTATAACAATGATGGTGCCTGTAAGCAGTTTTCCATTACAGGCAATGGTCTCCATTGCTCAATACTTTCAGAGTTGTTTAAGTGTGTCAGACTTGTTTAGTTTAGTTATTTTTGTCAGAGAAATAGGAAGGAAATAAAGATGAGGGGGGGACCTCATTGAGACTTACTGAATAGTGAAAGGCCTGGGATAGAGTGGATGTGGAGAGGATGTTTTCTCCAGTGGGAGCATCTAGGACCAGAGGCCATAGCCTCAGAATGAAAACGTACGTTTAGAAAGGAGATGAGGAGGAATTTCTTTAGTAAGAGCATGGTGAATCTATGGAATTAATTGCCGCAGAAGGCTGTGGAGGCCAAATCAACGGATATTTTTAAGGCAGAGATTGATAGATTCTTGATTAGTATAGGTGGGTGTCAGTGCTTATGGGGAGAAGCCAGGAGAATGGGATTAAGAGGGAAAGATAGATCAGCCATGATTGAATGGTGGCGTAGATGATGGGCTGAATGGCCTAATTCTGCTCCTAAAACTTATGAACTTACAGTCCCTTCAGCCAATCGACTCCTCATAGACAATCGATGACCCATTCACACTAGTTCTATACAATCCCACGTCCTCATCCACACCCTATGCAATAGGGGCAATTTTACAGAGGACAATTAACCTACAAACCTGCACATCTTTGGGACGTGGGAGGAAACCGGAGCACCCAGTGAAAACCCATGAGGTCACAGGGAGAACATGCAAACTCCACACAGACAGCACCCAAGTTCAGGATGGAACCCAGGTCTTTGGCGGTGTGAGGTGGCAACTCTACCAGCTGCGCCACTATTAGTTTTTTCATTTAGGAGATATAGCGTGGAAACATACTTTCGGTCTACCCACTCCGACCAGTGATCCCCGCACACTAACACTATCCTACACACACACTTTCATAATTTTACAATTTACACCTTATACCAGCCAATTAACCTACAAACCTGTACATCTTTGGAGTGTGGGAGGAAACCGAAGATCTCGGAGAAAACCCACCCGGTCACGGGGAGAAAGTACAAACTCCGTATAGACTGCACCCTAAGTTGGAATTGAACCCGGATCTCTGGCGCTGCAAGCGCTGTAAGGCAGCAACTCAAAAGCTGCGCCACCATGTCGCACTGTTGCTAGCTGATTCCATCTGTCTCTTAGTACAAGAGTTTAGAAGTTACTAAAATCCTTTAAAATTAACAAAGTCTACATGTTGGGTACTGTCAGCTGCTAAAGGATGTTTCCCTGATGTGAAACACAAACCTATTACTCCCAGACAAGGCTTCATAGCACTTTTTTGCAGTGTACAGCATGAGTGGGAGAATGTGCAGAGGCAGGGGTACACAGAGTAAGACAAGCTGATAGAAAGAAAAAAACGAGAGAAGAAGATTGTCACCTTAGGTACTCAGGGTGAAACTCTCCAATCTGAACTTCAGTTAAAAGGAGAATAAGATACTCATTGATATCATCCCCACTGAAATCTATCACCTGCTCTAACCACAAAACATTTCTCCTTTAAGTTTTCAAGAAGGAACTGCAGATGCTGGAAGATCGAAGGTACACAAAATTGCTGGAGAAACTCAGCGGGTGCAGCAGCATCTATGGTGCGAAGGAAATAGGCAACGTTTCGGGCCGAAACCCTTCTTCAGACTGATGGGGGGTGGGGGGGAGTAGGAAGGAAAAGGGAAGGAGGAGGAGCCCGAGGGCGGGCGGATGGGAGGGTGGGAGGAGACAGCTAGAGGGTTGAGGAAGGGGAGGAGACAGCAAGGACTAGCAAAATTGGGAGAATTCAATGTTAATGCCATCCGGACGCAAGGTCCCCAGACGGAATATGAGGTGCTGTTCCTCCAATTTCCGCTGTTGCTCACTCTGGCAATGGAGGAGACCCAGGACAGAGAGGTCGGATTGGGAATGGGAGGGGGAGTTGAAGTGCTGAGCCACCGGGAGGTCAGGTTGGTTATTGCGGACTGAGCGGAGGTGTTCGGCGAAACGATCGCCCAACCTCCGCTTAGTCTCCCCGATGTAAATCAGCTGACATCTAGAGCAGCGGATGCAGTAGATGAGGTTGGAGGAGATACAGGTGAACCTTTGTCGCACCTGGAACGACTGCTTGGGTCCTTGAAGGGAGTCGAGGGGGGTGGTGAAGGGACAGGTGTTGCATTTCTTGCGGTTGCAACGGAAAGTGCCCGGGGAGGGGGTGGTGCGGGAGGGAAGGGAAGAATTGACGAGGGAGTTGCGGAGGGAGCGGTCTTTGCGGAAGGCAGACATGGGGGGAGATGGGAAGATGTGGCGAGTGGTGGGGTCACGTTGGAGGTGGCGGAAATGGCGGTGGATTATGTGTTGTATTTGCCGGCTGGTGGGGTGAAAGGTGAGGACCAGAGGGACTCTGCCCTTGTTGCGAGTGCGGGGATGGGGAGAGAGAGCAGTGTTACGGGGTATGGATGAGACCCTGGTGTGAGCTTCATCTATGGTGGCCTTTAAGTTAGTGTGCAGGAAGGAATTGCAGATGCTGGTTTACACCTAAGATAGACACAAAATGCTGGAGCAGCTCAGCGGGTCAGGTAGCATCTCTAGAGAAAAGGAATAGGTGACGTTTCTGGTCAAGTCCCTTCTTCAGAATTTGAAGAGTCCGAATAAGGGTCTTGACCCGAAATGTCACCTATTCCTTTTGTCCAGAGATGCTGCCTGGCTCGCTAGTTACTACAGCATTTTGTGTCTATCTCATTTAAGAGATACACTCACTTTACTAGTACCAACTGCTCATGGCATCGTGGAGCTTCCTTGCTTCTCCCATCAGCTGTTCATTTAGTTTGTGACTATTCACAACGGGATTTAACTCACTGCAGAAACCTCATTTGATCTAATCTGTGGGATTGTGTAGCCCTGACTAAAGCATGCTGCTTCTATTGTTTAAGCATGCAGGCAATCACATGCCCCGGGTTTCACCAGCAGCCATTGGAACTCCTCGGGACAGGCAGCATCTCTGGCGAGAAGGAATGGGTGACATTTTGGATCAAGACCCTTCTTTAGACTGATGTCAGGGGAGAGGGAGATACATAGATAAGATGAGTAAGGTGTGAAAATAGGACAAAGGGAATGCAGATCAAGGAAAATGTAGAATGGATAATTTTGTTCTTATCTTCCAGCAAACAATTATCCATTCTAAATTTTCCTTGAACTCCATTCCCTTTGTCCTATTTTCACACCTTAAACATCTTATCTATGTATCTCCCTCTCCCCCACCATCAGTCTGCAGAAGGGTCTCGATTCCAAACGTCACCCATTCCTTCTCTCCAGAGATGCTACCTGTCCCGCTAAGTTACACCAGCGTTTTGTGTCTATCTTCAGTTTAAACCAGTATCTGCAGTTCCTTCCTACACCATTGGAGCTCCCGTTGCCTTTCTGGCATGAAATTCTGCCCTGATCCAGGATGGAACCCTGCTTTACGGCGCCAGGGCAGGGAATGTGCATTTGGAAAGAGCAATAATCATGAAGCAAAAAAGGACACAAAGTGCTGGAGGGACTCAATGGGCCACTCAGGATCTGCGGAAAGAAATGGAGGGATGACACGCTGCCTGACCCATTGAGTTACTCCAGCACTGTGTCCTTTTTTGTTAAGAAAGCTTGCTTTCCCTGGTTTGATCTGATGCATTGAGGCTTCATGCGATTTGGACTTAAAGTTGACGACTCCTGGAACTACGCCCTACCCCATTATACAGTCACTTCTGCTGCATCCACACTGTTGGTAGGAAAGCATGTACCCGTTCTGATGGAATACTTTGGCATGTTGTCGGTGGGGTTTGTTTCCGCAAAGTTAACTGCATAAGGTGATGCTTGCCCTGTCTGTGGAGCTGCTCTCCTAATTTAGACTAACACTAAAGGGCCTGTCCCACTTTCATGACCTAATTCACGACCTTTTTTACTCGTGGACATTTTTCATCAGGCTAGAAAAATGCCCGACCTACTTGATGCCACGAGTACCTACGACTAGCATCACGGCTACCTACGACCTACCTACGGCCTCATACGACCTCCTACGACCTCGTGACGACCATGCTGCGAGTGTGAGTCACGGGCAAACTCGGTAGAGGTCGTGAATTAGGTCGTGAATGTGGGACAGGCTCTTAACAGTCTAAATTTAATTTGGTATCGACCAATATATTGATATTGAAACAAGTTTATTATTCTCATGTGTTCCGAGATGAAGTGAAAATCGAGGCAAATCATATCGTACATGAGAACAATCAAACCAAACATAAGAACAAAATGTAGTAGAAAAAAACAGAAAGGGAGCAGAATGCAGGATATATTGTTACAGCAACAGAGCAAGTGCTGATTTAATAAAATAAGTGCAAAGGCAGCAACAAGGTAGATTGGGAGATTGGGACCATTTTCTGTTATTTGCACTACCAGTTTATTTATTCATGTGTGTATATATTTATATCATGGTATATGGACACATTTATCTGTTTTGTAGTAAATGCCTACTATTTTCTGTGTGCTTAAGCAAAGCAAGAATTTCATTGTCCTATACAGGGACACATGACAATAAACTCACTTGGACTTGGACTTGGACTACATTGTTAGCTTATGAGAGGCCCATTCAATAGTCTGATAACAGCAGAGACGAAGTTGTTCCTGAATCTGGTGGTATGTGTAGTGGTCTGTCCAGTTTAATGCTTTTTTCACTGTAACAGTTATAATAAAATTGAGTGCATTCCGGATAATTTCACATGATAATTAAGAGTCAACCACATTGCTACAGGACTGGATGAAATGTGAAAGAGATTGCAGTAGGACAACTGATTTCTGCCCCCTGATGGGCATTAGTGAACCATTAATAATGGCCAAAGCTGGCCCATTAGTTTCTCATCATATTATAGATTCTTCAATGCTGTTTTTTTCAAATGAGAGTTAGGGTGGCACGGTGGTGCAGCAGTAGAGTTGCTGCCTTACAATAGACAATAGGTGCAGGAGTAGGCCATTCGAGCCATTCAATGTGATCATGGCTAATCATCCCCAATCAGTACCGTTCCTGCCTTCTCCCCATATCCCCTGACTCCGCTATCTTTAAGAGCCCTATCTAATTCTCTCTTGAAAGTATCCAGAGAACCAGCCTCCACCACCCTCTGAGGCTGAGAATTCCTCACTCACAACTCCTGTGTGAAAAAGTGTTTCCTCATCTCCGTTCTTAAACTGTGGCCCCTGGTTCTGGTCTCCCACAACATCGGGAACATGTTTCCTGCCTCTGGCATGTCCAAACTCTTAATAATCTTATATGTTTCAATGAGATACCCTCGCATCCTTCTAAATTCCAGAGTGTACAAGCCCAGCCACTCCATTCTCTCAGCATATGACGGTTCCGCCATCCCGGGAATTAACCTTGTAAACCTATGCTGCACTCCCTCAATAGCAAGAATATCCTTCCTCAAATTAGGGGACCAAAACTGCACACAATACTCCAGGTGTGGTCTCACTAGGGCCTTGTACAACTGCAGAAGGACCTCTTTGCTCCTATACTCAACTCCTCTGTTATAAAGGCCAACATGCCATTCGCTTTCTTCACTGCCTGCTGAACCTGCATTCTTACGTTCATTGACTGATGAACAAGGATCCCCAGATCCCATTGTACTTCCCCTTTTCCCAACTTGACGCCATTTAGATAATAATCTGCCTTCCTGTTTTTGCTACCAAAGTGGATAACCTCACATCTATCCACATTAAACAGCATCTGCCATGCATCTGCCCACTCATCCAACCTGTCCAAGTCACCCTGCTTTCTCATAGCATCCTCCTCACAGTTCACACTGCCACCCAGCTTTGTGTCATCTGCAAGCCTTGCAATGCCGAAAACCTGGGTTCGATCCCGACTACAGGTGCCATCTGTATAGAGTTTGTACATTCTCCCCGTGACTGCTTGGGTTTTCTCACAGATCTCCATTTTCATCCCACACTCCAAAGACATACAGGTTTGTAGGTTAATTGACTTGGGTTTGTATACAGAGTATAGTGTAAATTGTCCCTAGTATGTGTAGGACAGTGTTAATGTGCGGGGATCGCGGGTCGGCGCGGACTCGGTGAGCTGAAGGGCCTGTTTCAACGCGGTATCTCTAAATTAAAGTGATGACAATTTGTAATCTTATTTTCTGTGATAAACTCACCAGAGATTATTGTCCAACCACTTTGTTCAAAAAACGACGACGCTAGCACAGCATCTATCCTTATTGCACCTGTCTAATTCAGGCTGAATAGATTGATTTTTAGTGAGTCATTGCCTTAAACATCAGATCAACATTTCTTTTACTTTTTTTGTTGTTATTAAACAATAGACCAGACATTGTATATAATAATAATAATAATAATAATAATAATAATAATAATAATAATAATAATAATAATAATAATAATAATAATAATAATAATAATAATAATGATAATGATAATGATAATGATAATGATAATAATGATAATGATAATAATATATTTTATTGCCATTGCACATAAGCGCAATGAGATTTGGTATGCAGCTTCCATCCGATGTCATAACTTAAATAACTAATAAAATTTAGATTTAGATACCCCGAGAACATGGTTTGTAAAAAGAACAGTAAAACAGTTCAAACAGACTAAAGTGCAGATGTGTCTGTGCGACGTGGCCATCCGAGAGAGACAGTCCAGGGGGGTGGGGGCACTCAGCAGGGCCGGTTCAGCTCTGGGAATGAAGCTGTTCCTGAGTCTGGAGGTGCAGGCGTAGAAGGCCTTGTAACGTCTGCCGGAGGGAAGTAGTTCGAAAAGTCCATTACAAGGGTGTGAGGAGTCTTTATGGATGCTGACGGCCTTCCTGAGGCACCCAGTGATAACGTAGATAACACAATCTACCTGAGACCTTGTATTATTAATGCTTTCCTCTTAATATCTTTATGGCCTATTTTAAAAGATGTCGTTGTTAAGAATTATTGATTTGTTATGAAACTCTGAAATAATGTGAATAATATTCTGAACAATAACATGGTGCAGATAGTTTTATTTATCAGGGAAGCATACATGCCAAGAAATTAGACCCATTCACACTTACATTTTATGAGTACCTCTTGTTTTAATTACTTAACAAAAATAATTGTGGGTGATACAGTGACGCAGCAGTAGAGTTGCTGCCTTACGGCGCCAGAGACCTGGGTTCGATCCTGACTACCGCTGCTGTCTGTACAGAGTTTGCACATTCTCCCTGTGACTAGGTGGGTTTTCTCCAGGTGCTCCAGTTTCTTCCCACATTCCAAAGATGTGCAGCTTTGTAGGTTAATTGGCTTCTGTAAATTGCCCCTAGTGTGTCGGATGTGAAACTGGGATAACATAGAACCAGTGTACAGGGTGATCGCTGGTCGGCACAAACCTGGTGGGCCAAAGGGCCTGTTTCCACGCTGTATCTCTAAATGAAACTAAACTAATTGGATTTAAAAAATGATAGTTTACTGCCTATGGGCGGAAATCGCTTTTAAAACATGGGGGAGATACAATGAGGCCTGACACCTAGGACAGGGGTCGGCAACCTATGGCCCATGGGCCGGATTCAGCCCTTAACCCGAAATCATCTGGCCCGCAGGTGTATTTGTTTACAATTAGTTTTCGCGACCTGGGTGCTACAGCCATTCCCGGGCGGTTTTGCTGCAACATGTCCACCTCTCAAAACATCAGGAGGACAGGTCCCCCCCCCTCCCCCCTCACCATCCAGGATTTCCACCCATGTAAACTAATTCACAGGGTGCATTGCATTGAAGGCTGTGAACTATTCATGAATTAAGTCAACTCCTGCAGCGCATGATTATTATATAAACAACATACCCTGGATATGTTACTTAAAAAAATTATAAATATCAAGGGAACTAAGAACTACTTCCCCACAATATCTGTGCTGATGGGTCTGTTACTGTTTTGTACTGTTCTATGTACTGATCTCCATGCGAGTGCCAAAAAATATCATACCTCAGGGTGGCTCAGGTCCATCTGCCAGAAGAGAGTAGTGTAACTCAGCGGGACAGGCAGCATGTCTGGAGAGAAGGAATGGGTGACATTTCTGCCTAGGCCTACGCAATCTCACGGTTGCTAAACAGTTTAACTCCCCCTCCCATTCCCATACTAACCTTTCTGTCCTGGACCCTGTACTGATTGTATGCCTCTTTGCCACCTTCCCCTCAGCTAACAATGAACTATTCTACATTTCCTTATCATTGTCTGTGTTGATCTGTTGTTTTCACACCTTACCCCTCCATATCTCTAGCGCCCTCTCCCCGACTCTCAGTCTGAAGAAGGGTCTCAACCCAAAATGTCACCCATTCCTTCTCTCTAGACATGCTGCCTGACCCACTGAATTCCTCTAGCATTTTGAGTCTAATTTGGTGTAAACCAGCATCTGCAGTTCCTTCCTGCACAGAAGAGAGTAGAGGTTTGTCTTTGTGAGAGACTGATTCTGCTTTAACTCTTCCCAGCCTAATGATTTGCCCTCATTCTCTCTTATCTCCATGGCAGCCTCAAGTCTTCTTTGGATCAGTGTAACATGGCAGCTGCAATTCCAGAAAACAGTTAGCATCCGTGACACTTGCAAGTCTCATTTTAACACTCTTAAAGAGGAGCCAACCATGATAAAGATCTCTTAAAGCAAGCATGTTCCATTTACACAATTTTATTTGCACTATGTACAACATCCAATCACTATGTCCTAGATGCCCCAAATCCAACCTCTTCATTGCCTTGCCTTTTATATCTGTGCTTACATATTTGTGTTGTGCCTATTATTTGGATTCTTATTAAAAGATATAGCTATTACCAGCTTAATAATTATTCAATTTTCTAACACTCTGCAAGTTCAATCAAAATGTCTTGCATAATTTCCATTATTTTACTGACAATATTTTTATGAGAAATGAGAGATGGTCTGTAACTTCTATATCTTAAAAATACTTAGATCAGAATTATCTCTGATATGATTTTGTTCTGGGGCTGGGGCCAGAAGAGAGAACAAGTCCTATGATTTCATGGTCACCAATTCCCATTTTAGAAGGCACAATATAGGCACTTGTGATTGCTTGTGATTTCCCCCATGCAAGCAGAGATGCCAGCTGGCTGGACCACTCCCCTATTTTATCACCTCCATTCTCCAAGCAGAATTACTTTTGTTATACAATCTTAAAGATAAGATTTAACATACAGCTGGACAAAATACTTTTTGCCTGCAACAAGGAGATACATCCTTCACTTCTCAAGTCATCTGTCACCATCCATGCGAGTGAGAACAAAACATGTCAAGGTTGAAAGTAAATGTTTCTTTTTTTAAATGGTTAGTTCATACAAATCAATAACTGATGGTAGATTCTGGAGCTGCTTGAAATACTCCATGGCTGTTGCTCACCACCTGTTTTCAGGGACAATTGCTATCAATGTCAAAGGTTCATCTTTTTCCTCAGCCTGTCCAGCTCTCACTTTGCTGCAGACTCAGGTGGGGGGTGGAGGGGGTGAGGGGGTGGAGGGGGTGAGGGGGGGAGGGGCATCTTTAGCCTTGGGCGTTGCCCAAATCGAGCAGTGGCAACACAGGTGGTTGGGATGATGAAAAATGCATTTGGCACTATTGTCTTCATTGGTCACAGCATCGAGTACAGCAGTTGGGATGTCATGTTGCAACTATCCAAGTCATTGGTGAGACTACATTTGGCGTATTGTGTACAATTCTGGTCACACAGCTATTGGAAGGACTACATTAAGCTGAAAAGGGCGTAGAAATGATTCATGGGAATTGTACTAAGACCATTTAGTTTGAGCTATAAGGAGAGGCTTGTAGGCTGGGGCTTTATTTCTTTGGAAAAACCAACCGAGAGTGTCTTTATTTGGTTCTATAAAATCATGAGGAGCATTAATAAGGTGGATGGCGGGTAAATGGGACTACTTTGGATGGACATCTAGATCAGCATTGTCAAGTTGGGTCAAAGGGCCTGCTTCCTCCTATCAATCTTTAAGTTCTCGAACCCGACTGAACAACCCTAACCACATCCCAACTGCAGTACAGAATCACTATGTACTTTGTATAAAATGTTGCTATGTACTTTGGCTTGCATTATTAACTGATGCTGAGGATTTCAATACTGAGTCCTGAAGGCCGCAATGTACCCAGATGAAAGATGAGATGTTGATCTTTGAGTTGACAATGGGGTGTTACAACAGGACCTGCTGAGTTAATCCAGCATTTTCTGTTTTCATTATAGTAAATACCATCTGCTTAAAACATAATTATAAATACAGTAACTGTGATAGCTCTACTAGTTTAGGATCCTTATGTTAGAGATAAAATATGTAAAATAAATCCTGCTCCTGATAATGTTTACATTCTTAATTTAATTGTGGAATGTGGGCAATGTTGGGGAGGTGGTGTAAATTATCCATGCAATTATTAGCCCAGAAAAGTTATTTTCTCTCCTCACAAATCAACTGAAGGTGCTTGTTCACATGAGCACAACAAACCTTTCAGTGGCATTGACATTTTTAAGCAGGTGAGATATTAATTCCACGGAATATAAGATGGAACAAATGTAAATGGGAGAACCCAGGATGACAGAATTGGAGGAACACAGAATTTGAAGAATGCAGAATTCCTGGATGAATTGTACTGTTGGAGGTGGTTGAGGGGGTGCCGTCCAGTTGAGTATGGCTGCCCTTCCTGCAGCTGTCTGTCCTTTCACTCCTTTTTTTTATTTTTAGTATGTTAAAAAGTGTGTTGTTTGGAGGTCTATTCTTTTTATGTGTGGGGGATGGGGGGGGGGGGGGAAGGGGGAAACTGTATTTCTCAGTGCCTACCTGGTCGGGGGGCGTCTTTCCTCTGAGCAGCAACTTCAACCCGTCCTCGCGGCGTACCTTCTGGTCTGGAGCGGCGTTTCCTGAGGGGGCCGGCCAGAACCACGGCTTCGGCGGCGACACAGCGCTGGAGCTCTATCGCGGGGTGGAGCGGGCGATGCCTTGCCAGGGTCGCTGCGCTGGTGCTCCGGAATGCTGAGTCCGCCGATGAACACCGCGGAGCTGCGGGACTGTGGTGCGGCCAGCCGTGGTGCGGCCAGCCGTGGGCGGCGGCGCTGACTTTAACATCGGGAGCCTGGGATCTCTCGCCGAGATCACCAGTGGTGGAGCTCTGTCCAGCGCGGTCTCCGGTAAGGTTCCAGGCATCCCCCAAGCCGCTGAGAGGGTCCTCCCAACGCCGGAGCACCATCACCCGGCGAGAAGGGCCTGAAACATCGGGCCCCGTAGTGGCGACTGCAGAGGCCTCAATAGGCCTGACTATGGGTGGACAAGGGGATGGGAGACTTGACTTTGTGCCTTCCCTCACAGTGGGTACCATTGTGGGGGGATGTTTTTTATGTTTTATGTTAAATTTCTTTATAATGTTATGTAGTATTCTTATTAATGTGCTGCAATGGCAACTTGAATTTCCCTACACCAATTGGTGTGTGTGACAATAAATGAACCTTTGAACCTTTGAACCTTTGGGATTGTTGTTGTCCCTCACCTGCTCTCGAGTAAGACCATGACATCACATCTATAATGTTGCCACATGACCCATATGAGCTGCAAAGTTCCTTTCAAACGGGTGAGAGAAGTATAGGGATGATGTAGTATCAGTAGTTTTGATTTTTAAGATTCTCTTTGCTCCCTCCCATTCGCTTCCTCATATAAATAAGCATCACTGTTTATGTGGGTCTGCCAAACAAGACAATCACACCACAGTATAAAACATGCATTGGAGGGGGATACAGAACTAATAGAACTAATCAGGGTGGCACGGTGGCACAGTGGTAGAGTTGCTGCCTTACAGCGCCAGAAACCTGGGTTCGATCCTGGCCACGAGTGCTGGCTGTACGGAGTTTACACATTCACCCCTTGACTTCCATGGGTTTTCTCCGGGTGCTCCAGTTTCCTCCCACACTCCATAGACGTACAGGTTTGTAGGTTAATTGGTTTTGGTAAAATTGTAACTTGTCAGTATGCAGGATAGTGTTTGTGTGCAGTGATCGCTGGTTGGAGCCGAGGGACCTGTTTCCACGCTGTATTTCTAAACTAAACCAAACTAAACTATTCTATTATACAAGCAATCTCTATAGAAATAAAATGATGGCAGAAATGATTGAAGTTGCACATGCAACATCAACAACGACTGAGCAAAGGCAGTTTGTATAGATTGACCATCTACACTTCACACTGCCTTGGAAAAGCAGCCAACATCATCAGACTTGTCCCACCCAGGCCATTGATTCTGCTCCCCATTCCCATCAGGCAGAAGATTTCAGATGCTTGAATGGGTGCACCACCAGACTCAGAAACAGCTTCTTCCCCTCTATTAACAGGTTTTTGAAAGCCCCTTCCATAAGCTAGGCGACCGTATGATTCACCTCTATATATTATGGACATTGGACTTTATCTCTGGAACTGTTGCACTACAATACCGAGAACTACATTCTGCACTTGGTATCTTTCCCTTTACTGTACCTATTGCACTTGAGTTCAGCTTGATTGCATTTATGGATAGGATGCAAAGCAAAGCTATTCCCTGTACCTCGTGAATATAAAGCCAAACCTAAACTTTCCAAGATTAAATGTTAGAATGACTAGTATCAGCACTGGTATTGAAGGTAGTGCCCAACATATTATTTAGTTACATAAGGATGGTGTCAAAGTCAAAGTCAAATTTATTCGTCACTCTGCCTCTGAGGATTATTCCAATTGAGACAGAGTGCAATGTCCATTGATTGACTAGAATGGATTTAGGGATGGTTGGTTTGCCATATGGGGAGAGATTGAGCAGTTTGGGACTGTTTCCTCAAGAATTTAAACGATGAGTGCAGATCATCGAGAGTTTTCAGATCATCACGAATTGTTTTCAAGAGAGAGTTAGATTTAGCTCTTAGGGCTAAGGGAATCAAGGGATATGAGGAAAAAGCCAGAACGGGGTACTGATTTTGGCTGATCATATTGAATGGCGGTGCTGGTTCGAAGGGTTGAATGGCCTATTCCTGCACCTATTGTCTATGTTCTTTGTTTCTATGTTTCTATCTCATTAAATCTTTTCAAAATTCTTCTAGGTTTGACAAGCTCCATGCAGAGAGAATATTTCATCTCACTGAGGAGTTTGGGACCTATGGAAACAGTTGAGAATATGGAACAGGTCATTTAGAACTGAGATGAGGAAAACGTACTTCACTCAGAGGGTATTGAACATTTATAATTTTCTTCCCTGGTGTTTGTGGAGGACTTTGTTCTTTCAAAACAGATCAATAGATTTCTGAACCCCTTGGAATATATGGGGATAATGTTGGAAAATGGTACTGAAGTAATGACGGCTTTGCCTTGAAGAAATCTAGAGCGGGTTCAAAGGCTTAAGTGAACTACACTTACTCCTATTTTTTATGTTCTTATTTTTTTGATAGTAAAGTAAATGTAGCACTGCCAAGCAGAGAGAATGTCTCTCTGCCTATCTCCCAGTCCCTTTAACTTCAAAATGTAGATCACGTTAACTAACTTTATATTTGGGTGATTTTTTGCAAAGTAATTAATACAACATAATACTAAACCTTACAAATAAATATACCAGTATGCTTGAATTGTAAGTAGAGGTTGGATCGACTGGGACCTTTTTCCTTGGGGCAGAGGAGGTTGAGGGGTGACCTTATAGAGGTATTTTAAATCACGAAGGGCAGAGGTAGTCACAGTCTTTTTCAGAGTAGGGGGAATCTAAAACTAAAGGACATACTGTAGGTTCAAGGTGAGACAGAAAAGATTTAAAAGGGATTGGAGGGGCAACAGTTTCACACAGAAGGTAGCGGGTCTTTGGAACGAGCTGGCAGAGGAAGCTCTAGTAGCTGCTATAGGTATAGTGTAATTATAAAGACATTTGGACAGGTACATGGCTGGAATAGGTTCAGAGGGATGGCTCAAATGTAGACAAATGGAACTAACTTCGATAGACATCATGGTTTGCATGAGCGAGTTGGGCCGAAGGGCCTGTTTCTGTGCCTTGTAAGTTGAGGGTTAGGCACATCCTCCTCCTTGCTTTCTTGAATCCTGAGATCAAGCCCCAGGCTGATGAGATGACAACTCCAACGGTTCCATGGCAGTAGAAACCATCTGCAGGTTGAGGTGCTACCTCTAGAAAGCAGCATCTATAACAAAGGATCCTACCATCTGGGTCTTGCCCTCTTCTCACTGCTCCTCTTGGGCAGGAGGTACTGAAGCCTGAAGTCCTGCATCACCAGGTTCAGGAATGCCTATATTCCTACAACGACCAGGTTGTTGAACCGATCTGCATAGACTTGACGTGGAATGTGACCAAGATGTTTTACTCATGGCCATTGGCCACTTGCATTATAGTCTTCTACTTGTCTCATTCCCAAATCTTGGCAAATGCTGCTCGAAACAGTGGAGTAACAAACCACGATGTTGTTAATTCCTTGGATATCCAGCTGCATTTATTAACTTCACCATGGTGGGAAAATAGATTATTTCAAAAAGCCACAGCCCTGCTGTCACAAGCTGCAATTTAAATTTCCTCCGAAGCCTTACATCCTCTCAGTGGTGGGATATCATGGTTGCATTTGGCAGACAGTACAGAGAAGCCATCTGCTGCAGAACTTAATTAAAATGGTGCCAACTGTGGTTGTCAAGCAGAATGGTACAGAAAAGCATAGTTGCTTCAAAAGGATATGAGCAATTAGAATAGATTTTATGGTGCTTGGGCAAAGATGGTGCTAATTTTCACTCTGGGATTGGCTTGCATTAGAAGCAGTTGATCTACATCAATATGTCCAGAGTTTAGCA
The DNA here is from genome assembly GCF_010909765.2 of Amblyraja radiata. Classification (NCBI taxonomy): domain Eukaryota; kingdom Metazoa; phylum Chordata; class Chondrichthyes; order Rajiformes; family Rajidae; genus Amblyraja; species Amblyraja radiata. The sequence continues at coordinate 35,493,195 of NC_045961.1, forward strand.
TATCACACAGATCAGTTTGTAGTTCTGATATAGTGATTGAGATCAACAGGATTAGATATAGAAAATACCAGGGTAGTTTCAGTTAGAGAAGCCAATTTTTTATTGTGATCAGCAAAAAGTGAATTGCATGCTTTAATTATATTTTTTACATTAAGATCTTTTGAAAATACCTATTTTACAGTTGTAATGTACTGTAAATATCAAGCAAGCTCCATAATAATTTCAATAAACTCAGGTTGATTATAAGGAAACTGGTGCCAGACTTAAGAATGTTACTTTTGTTGCTACATATGGTATGAATGTGCCTGTCAATTTACAACCTTGTTAAATGACTTTCCCGATTACAGCAGTAGATCAGCCGAACACCTGTTTCTTCCTTCTTCCTCAATGTCTCACACGTTCAATTCCAGGTCACTGCACAGTGCCCTCTGCTAAAAGGCAGATTTTATTCACAGCTTCTTATCTGTCAGTTCTGTTTTAATGTCTCACGCAGAAGCTCCTACCAGCATTAACTTGTTGTGTGCTGATAATGTCAAGAGTACAGCATAGGACGGAATAGATTTGGATTGATTTGGCACTGATCTCATTACGACTTTAATGGCATTTAACACATTACAACGTTATTTTTAGTCAATACAGTTCTGTCACAGATGATCGAAGTTCAGCATTCGCAGTCCTTTCCTACACATTCAGCCCTGTTAATCTCAATTCTACTTTGAAATCGCAAAAGAGCCGTGTGTGTCCACATGAGAGAGATGACAGGAATGACTTAATGATTCATCTGAGAGATTACATCCCCAATATTGCAGCACTGAAATATCAGAATAGATTTATTTAGGAAGGCAACTGGAATAGTACTTGAACCCAGGTCTTTCTGGCTCAAAGACAAAAAAGTCCTGTTTCTATTTCTTAAATTTGTGCATTCAAAATGGAAAAAATTCAATCATAAAAATGTACCAATAGACACAATACAAAATGATAAATACAACATTGATCAGTTTAAACTGTTTCTGTGATTTATTCTGTGGTCTATTTCATACAAAGGAAGCATTGATGTAATCCGTTGCTGCTCTCTGAATATTTGGATGCCTAATAATTTCAGTCCTGAGTTTCAAAACATACTCAAATTACAAACACCTCCTTGGGAAGTAGTTGTATGAATCTATGTTTCAAGATTTGGGCAGACTGTGGTGCAGTGGTAGAGTTGCTGTTTTACAGCACCAGAGACCCGGGTTCAATCCTGACCACGGGTGCTGTCTGTACAAAATTGGTACGCTCCCCCCGTGACCGCGTGAACGAAGGGCCTGTTTCCACACTGTATCTCTAAACTAAAATATTAATCTGTATGTTGCAGATTAGTGCAAGTGAAGCAAAGTTTAAAAGCATTAAAATAAATAAATATGATAAAGATTTATTTTACTGAGTAGTATTCATGCTGTCTATTGAATGGAACACGTCCCTGTACATTAACTTCATCGACTTTGAGAAAGCGTTTGGCAGTTTAGACAGGACAACACTATGGCTCCTAATGGACCACTATGGAATTCCCACCAAGATCATAAACTTAATCAAGAACTCATATGATGGAACCTTATGCAAAGTTATGCAGGCAGGCCAGCTCTCTCAGAGCTTTAGTGTCAGGACGGGCATCAAGCAGGGATGTCTATTGTCACCATTCCTGTTCCTCCTGGCAATTGACTGGATCATGATGGAAACAACTGAAGGGAAAATAAATGGAATTCAGTGGACAATGTGGGAGCAGCTAGATGATCTTGACTTTGCAGATGACATAGCTCTCCTTTCACACACACAGGTACAAATGCAGGAGAAGACGGCAACAAAACTTGGTCTTACACCCAATACAGCAAAGATACAGGTGATTGGGCTGATCACCAACGGTGATGAAACAAAATACAGAGCGGAGGTGCAGAACCTGGCGGACTGGTGCACACGTAACAACTTGTCACTAAACACCTCCAAGACCAAGGAGCTGATTATTGACTTCAGGAGGTCACATAATGGAGAATACGCCCCAACCTCCATCTACAGGAAAAGTGTGGAGAGAGTGTCCAGCTTTAAGTTTCTGGGCACTCACATTTCAGAGGACCTCACATGGTCCACCAACACCGCTGCGCTGGTCAAGAAGGCACAGCAACGACTGTCCTTCCTGAGGACATTAAAAAAGACTGGTCTGCCCCAACAGCTGCTGACAACTTTCTACCGCTGCACCACAGAGAGCATATTAACGTATGGCATCTCTGTGTGGTATCTCAGCTGCACGGAGGCGGAGAGGAGAGCTCTTCAATATTTTAATATTCATTCATTTTATCATGTTCAACATTTAGATTGTATTGTAGTAATCTAAGTGATCACATTTTAATTAGAGCCAAAGACACATAGAAAGTTAAAACAAGCTTTCGGCCCACCAAGTCAGCCATTAGCCACCCATTTAAAATAATGCTATATTAATCCCAAATTTTTGTTTATTCTCCTTCCATTCTCGCCAATTCTGCCCTGATTCTACCTTTCAATTTACAGTGCCAATTAACCTACACACCTGCACATCTTCGGGATGTGGGAGGAGATTAGAGCAAACTCATGCGATCACAGGGAAAACATGCAAAATCCACTCAGCCAGCACCCAAGGTCAGGATTGAACCCAGGTCCCTGGTGGTTTGAGGCAAGAGTGCCACAAGCTGCACACTGTACCACCTTTTACTGACTCAATCCAAGTAACATAATATGTCACTGGGACAATTGGTCTCTGCTGGTTACTGCAGCTCATTCCTACAGATAAAGGCACACACATTGGTTTGTGCTGAACACTAATAATACTTTTACAAGTGTTCAGAAGGCCAGGAAAATCACAAGCATGTGACTGGACAAAAGAACAGATAAACCAAAACTTTGTAAAATCTTTAGTTTTCAGTTACACATCTTAGGCTAAATTCATGTTAGATCACAAGCATGTGAGTGCAAAGATTCATATTAAATCACGAGCAGGTGATTGCAATAATTTATGCTAAATCACAAGCATGTGATCGCAAAAATCACAAACGTAAATTATGGTCCGTTGCCAATGAGTTACAAGCAAGAACCTTGCATTTCACAATGTCCGAGTTTTTTATACAATAATGTAATCATCAAGGTTAAGCTATAACATATCAATTCTGTATCATCACTAATAGATTCCTAATATAGTCTGTATCCAATGAAATGAAAGCAGAATTAATAACACTTAGAAGCAGGACGGAAGTTGTATAAATCAAACCCAGTGAGATGCTATTACAAAGGGCTAAAATGTCTCCATTCTGCCACACATGTTGCATTAGCCATACATTATTTTATGCTGAGCAGCTAACATGTAATTTCCTGCAATCTGACAAGGTAATTTAATGCCAATAATAATTCAAACCACTCAATAGAATAAAGCAATTGGGAATTTAACAATTTAATGTCAGGGAGTTAAACTTTTAACTTCGTTAATGATACAGCATGTGGTGAACTTATGTCAAATAGAGGAAATAAAAATGATCTGTGGCGATGCAAAGCCATGTTTCAAAGAGCAGCCCTCTTCCTAATGAAATTGCTTTGAAGAAATATATATAAGTAATTAGATATGAAGGGAGCCCATGCTCCCATATATCATCATCATTACAGCTATGGTATTTATAATTTTAAATCGATATGATCTGGAAGAGAATGTAGCTGGCAGGATTAATAAGTTTACAGATGGTGGGATATGGACAGTAAATGAGGCTGTCTAAGGTTACAACGGGATATTGATCAACTAGGAATTTGAGCAAGGGAATGGCTGGCGGAATTTAACACAGAATGGTAAGTGGTGATGCATTTTGAAAAATTAAACCAGGCCAGGACACAAACAGTGAATGATAGATCCCTGGGGCATGTCAATGAACAACAAGACCTTGGGCCAAAATACATGATTCCTTGAAGGTGGCGCCACAGGTAGACAGAGATGTGCAATGTATGGTATGCTTGACTTAAGCGGCCAAGGCATTCAGTATAGGGCAGGACAGGCAGCATCTCTGGAGAGAAGGAATGGGTAACGTTTCGGGTCGAGACCCTTCTCGGACTGAAACGTCATCCATTCCTTCTCTCCAGAGATGCTGCCTGGTCCACTGAATTACTCCAGCTCTTTATGTCTATTTTCGGTTTAAACCAGCATCTGCAGTTTCTTCCTACACATTGAGTATAGGAGTTGGAAAGCATGTTACAAATTGTTGGTCAGGCCATACCTGGAGAAATGTGCGCAGTTCTGTCCACTATGCTACAGAAAGGAGGTGATTAAATTAGAGTGGGTGCAGAAAAGATTCACAGGAATGTTGTCTGGATTGGAAGGCTTCAGTTATAAGGAGAAATAGGATGGGTTTGTTTCCCTGGAGCGAAGGAAGCTGACGGATGTTCTTACAGAGATACTTAAAATTACAAGGGGGATAGATAGGAAAGCCAGTCATTGTCTTTTGTTTTTACCTTGGAGAGGAATCTAAAACAAAATGCATTGGTGAAGAGAAAGATTTCAAGGAAATCTGAGAGGCAGATTTTTCACATAGACAGGGGGTTGGGATATGCAATAAGCTGCCAGAGGAGGTGATAGAGGCAGGTACAATAATTACAGTTAAAAGACATTTGGACAGGTACATTGTTGTTGGGGTTTGTGTGTGTTTGACCTGTTCCCTGAATCTGCTTTCTTATGGGGCCCAGTCATCTTTTTGATTACGGCTTGGATTGGGACAGCACACAAAGAAAATCTCGTACAACAGTGGGGAGTTTATTGAACAATCTGGTTTATTCCAGGCTTGACAGTGTATACTGGAAAGCACACTGAGAGGACTCATAGAGCTTTACTGCCTCAAGACGCTCACAGCATCTTATACTATTCATTTTACAATGGGTTCATGTGCATTTGACTTTTTTGCAACAGTTCACCAGTAACCCACATTTATTTGTAGTCTTTGATCCTTGTTCTATCTCTGCTGGAGTTGTCAGCAGACCTGAATGAAACCACAAGAGTCGCCATAGACTGCATAAAGACCAACTGGGTATCTAGAAATCATTCAGAGTCGTCCCCAGTCAGAAGCAATGGATGAGCCAAGAGGCTCGTACTTTGTTGAGGGCTAGTTCTGTGGTGTTTATTCCTGGTGATACCTGGTGATCCAGTCCAGGTATGACTACCTGAAGGCCAAAGTTCCGGCTTTCGGCTGCGGCGACATCACCACGGAGGTCCGCTGGATTGGAGAGCGGCATCTTCGGCCTGGATTGATCGCCTCAGCGCAGAGGGAGAACAAGGAGGTAAGAGACGGAGACTAAGACTTTGCCTCCATCACAGTGAGGATGTGCTTGGTGAACTCACTGTGGTGGATGTTTAATTTGTGTTTATTGTATGTTTTGTTATTATTGATTCTGTGTATGACTGCAGGCAACATAATTTCGTTCAGACCGAAAGGTCTGAATGACAATAAAGGATGGATCTATCTATCTATCTATCTATCTATCTATCTATCTATCTATCTATCTATCTATCTATCTATCTATCTATCTATCTATCTATCTATCTATCTATCTATCTATCTATCTATCTATCTATCTATCTATCTATCTATCTATCTATCTATCTATCTATCTATCTCACTAAGGGACAATTTTGAACTTTGCTGGAGTCATGATCGGATGCTTGACAGCTCTGGCAGGGTTTGTACACCATCATCTCCAACAAGACAAAACTGGGTAGCATGTGGCAATGGCATATTACTCAGTTTAGTTTAGTTTAGAGACATATAATTCAATTTCAATTCAATAAAGGAAATTCAATATAATTCAATTTCAATTCAATAAAGGAAATTCAATTCAATTCAATTCAATTCAATTCAATTCAATTCAATTCAATTCAATTCAATAGCATAGAAACAGGCCCTTCAGCCCATTGAATCCGCGCCAACCAGCAATCGGCCCCATACACTAGCACTACCCTACACATTAGGAACAATTTACAGTTACTGAAGCCAATTAATCTGCAAACCTGTACATCTTTGGAGTGTGGGAGGAAACTGGGGCACCTGGAGAGAACCCATGTGATCACAGGGAGAACGTAGAAACTCCAAACAGACAACGGCCATAATCAGGGTCGAACCACCTACGCCACCTAGCTGCCCCCAAAATGATCAAAATATGTTCAACTGAACGTGCTCATTGGACCTGTGCCAGGTCAATATTGCCTTGGGTTCAGAGAGTATATTTCTCAGTGCAAAGGCTGGGTAACCTGTGCAGGTCTGCACTTCCCTATTAGATTTCATGAACATTTCAGTGGTGGAGTGCAGTGAAAAAGCCACCACCAATGTGCTGTGCAAATGTTTGAGACTTTTGCCTTAGAAACTGGGACTTTTACAGTCTTGCAAAGATCAATGCCAGCAATTGCAGAGATCAAGGCACAACAGAGGATATACTTCCTGCGGCAGCTGAGGAAGCACAATCTGCCACAGGTAATGATGGTCCAACTCTACACGGCCATCGTAGAGTCTGTTCTCACCTTCTCCATCATGGTCTGGTTTGGCTCAGCCACCAAGCACGACATCCGGAGGCTGAAGCGAATCGTCCGATCAGCTGAGAAGGTTATTGGCTGCAACCTTCCCTCCATTGACGATCTGTACACTGCAAGGGCCAGGAAGTGAGCAGGTAAGATCATCTCTGACCCCTCTCACCCTGGCCACAAACTCTTTGAATCACTTCCCTCTGGAAGGCGACTCCGGATTGTCAAAGCTGCCACAGCCAGAAATAAAAACAGCTTTTTTCCACGAGTAGTAGCTCTGCTCAATAACCAAAAATTTGTAGCCTCCTTTTGCTCTGGTATTTTATTTAATTCACATGTTTAATCAATAAAGTTTTATTATTAATGCGTAATGTTTTATGTATCATTCTTAACTGTCGCTGTTGTCACTTGTGGGCAGAGCACCAAGGCAAATTCCTTGTATGTGAATACTTGGCCAATAAATTTATTCAGTCAATTCAGCACAACATCACGGATTATCTAAATGCTTGTTGACCTAGGCCAGAGGCTTTTGTTCCCAGTTGAAATCGCAGTTACCAACCTGCGACCAGACCTCGTTCTCTGGTCCAACTGCTGACGGCGTGTTTTCATCATTGAGCTGACGGTCCCATGGGAGAAGGCTGTGGACGAGGCTTATGAAAGGAAAAAGCTTTGATATTCAAACCTTGCAGCAGAGGCAGAGGAGAGAGGTTGGAGGGTAAGGGTGTGTCCAGTGGAGGTGGGGTGCAGGGGCTTTGTAGCCAGTTCCACCGCAAGGCTCCTGGGGGAAGTAGGAGTCAAAGGGCAGGCACAAAGGAGGGCAATAAAAGAACTTGCCAATGCTGCCGAACGGAGCAGTCACTGGCTGTGGCTGAAGAGGAAAGATGCTGTCTGGGCTGCCACGTGACCATCTAGAGGCTAACAATAAGACACACACCCAGGTCTGATCAACCTGTGGTGGGCCTGCCTCGACTGAGGGTGTCTTGTGATAAAAGGCCGAAACACCCAGTGACGTTGGGGTACACAACTGAAGATGTGTCTGATTGTTAGCAAATTCACTTAAAGATTCAAAGGTTATTTTATTGGTCACATACACCTAGGTGTAGTGAAATGCTTCTTGCCATGCAGCACATAAAGAAAGAATACAGACATAACAATAATAAAGAAATTTAAACATAAAAACATCCCCCCACAATGGTTCTCATTATGAGGGAAGGCACAGTGTCCAGTCCCCATCCCATGTCCACCCATAGTCGGGCCTATTGAGGCCTCCACAGTTGCCTTTAAGGAGGCCCGATGTTCCAGGCCGTTCTCGCCGGATGATTGTACTCCGGCGTCGGGAGAATCCTCTCGGCGGCATGGGAACCCTGGAACGGCCGCTTCCCTCACCGGAGACCGTGGCTTCCGAAGCCAACAAGGCCGCGCCGGTTGGAGCTCCAGCACTGGCGATCTCATCGAGAGATCCCAGGCTCCCGATGTTTAAGTTCAGCGCCGCTACCCGCAGCTGGCCGCTCCAAAGACCCGCAGCTCCGCGATGTTTATCTCGGCGGTCTTCAGCTCACCGGAGCTCCAGCGCGGCGACCCGGGCAAGGCATCGCCCGCTCCGCACCACGATAGCGCTCCAGCGCTGTGCCGCCACCGAAGCCGAGGTTCTGGGCGGTCCCCGACAGGAAACACCGCTCCAGGCCCGCTGGTAGGCCACGAGGACGGGTCGAAACTGCAGCCCAGAGAAAAGCTGCCTCTCCGACCAGGTAGAGACCCTGAAAGGTAGTTTCCCCCTCCCCCCCCCCCCCCCCCCCCCCCCCCCCCCACATAAAAAAGTCTAGACCTCCAGAACAAAAACACTTTAACTAACTTTAAATTAAAAAAAAGAGATGAAAAGACGGACAGCTGCTGGCTGGGCAGCCATGCACAGGACAGCGGCCCCTGTCATACCCAAGAATGTCAATTGTAGTGAAATCTTAGGGATTGTAACACCCAGTCCTACTAATCAATCTGACACTAGTGTGAGTTTTTATGTTAACATCCATAGAAATGCTGCTATCATTCAGGATTACATCAAGGCTGCTCCAATTCATACAAAATGATGCCAGAATGCTGGGTGGATAAGACCAGACTAATCTGGCACATTGACCTTCATCAGTCAGAGAACTGAGTATAGAAGTTGGGAGGTCATGTTGCAGTTATATAAGATGTTGGTGAGGCCGCATTTAGATTATTGTGTTCAAGTCTGAGCACCATGTTACAGGAAAGGGGGGGGGGGGGGGGGGGGGGGGGGGCGCTGAGCTACAGGGAGAGGTTGAGCAAGCTGGGACACTATTCCTTGGAGTGCAGGAAAACAAGGGATGTGGGCCGGTGATACCAATGTAGATAGAACACGTTGGTCGGTGTGGCCAAATTGTTTCCATGGTGTAAGACTCTAACCCAACAACAGCTGTAGTAACATAGAACAATGCAGCACAGGAACAGGCACATCAGGCCACAATGTCTGTGTTGAAAATGGTACAAAATTAAACAAATATCTTCAGCCTGCACATGGGCTATGTATTCCCTGCTGTTTGTGTTCCAGCATCTAAAAGCTTCTTAAACATAACTATTGTGGCGGACCGAGCCACTTTGGTCTCGAACCGTCGTTTGTCGAGCTCGAGCACTCGCGTGGACCTGGCGTGATCTGGGCCGACCAATCAACGCCGACCTGGGTGGTCAGCTGGCATGGTTCAGCGGACAACGGAGCTAGACTTTACTTCACAGTCAACACGTTAACACAACTTGCCCTTTTGTACTAATTGTTGAGCTGTATCGTTTAAATAGTAAACTGAGTGTTTATACAACACGTGAACCTCTTCAGTGGTGACCCCGACACACTTGGACATTGACCAACCAGTGCAGGTGGCACAGCCCCGCCACAGAGGGCATTCACCATCACGACCAAGCCCTCCCTCAACTCAACTAGCTGCACCCCGAACACAGGAGACACGTACACAAGATCAGGCCGCCTCACTCGACAGCCTAACCGCCTCCAATACTCCGGTTCTGGGGGGGGGTCATGTGGCGGGCCGAACCACTTTGGTCTCGAACCGTTGTTTGTCGAGCTCTAGCACTCACGTGGGCCTGGCGTGATCTGGGCCGACCAATCAACGGCGACCTGGGTGGTCAGCAGACGACGGAGCTAGTCTTCACTTGACAGTCAACACGTTAACACATCTTGCTATTTTGTACTAATTGTCGAGCTGTATCGTTTAGATATTAACCTGAGTGTTTATATAACACGTGAACCTCTTCACTATCATAATATTTCCACAACATCCCTGGCAACGTTCCAGGCTTCCACCATTCTCTGTGTAAAAAACCCTTTCCCCTCTGATCTTAAAGCTGTGCCCTCTATTATTGGACATTTCCACCCTGGAAAAAAGTTCTGAAATTCTGTCCACTCTATCTATTTCTCTCATGATTTTGTAACTTTTATCAGGTCTTCCTTCAAACTCCAACGCTCCAGAGAAAACAAGAGTGTGCCCAAACTTTCCTGATAGCTGCTGCCCTCTACTACAGGCAAGGCCTGGTAAACTTATTCTGCATCCTCTCCAAGGCCTCCACATCCTTCCGGTAATAGGGCCACCAGAACTGCACATAATACTCCAAATGCAGTTCAAGCAAAGTTTTATAAAACTGCAACATGACTCCTTGACTCTTATTCTCAATGCCCCGACCAATGAAGGCAATTATACCATATGTCTTCCTTGCCATTCTAACTACCTCAACTGTGTCCTTGCACACTGAAGCTACAGGCTTAGTAGAAGCAGTAGACTAGCAAATAAATCCCTTTGGAACAACACAACAGCCTATCCCCTGGTTAATCGCCTTATTTTATGGTATGTTGGCAACCCAGTAATATATGGAATTATTAATTTATTTGCAGTATGTTTCCCTGGGAGTTGCATTGTCAGTTGTCAGAGCTATCAATGTTGCTCTGTCTTTATCAGAGAGTGGAAGAACCTGGAGAAAAATTCCGCAGGTCTGTTACTGTGTTAGGTGGGCGGAAGTGAATGTTGTGGTAGCACACGGACTAGTTCAGCAGTAAGGGTATTCAATTACCTGGTATAGAGCAGTTCTTACAGTGCTGTCGTACAACAATGCTGACAGAGCACAGCCGGGGTAGGCTCTACATGGCCTTTGGCAGTGAAACTCATTTCCACCTCCAATTTTTTTTTCACCTCAGGCTATCTCCAAGCTGCATCAGGCAACCTAAGTAATATTAATCAGCCTGCATTTTATAAGTGTATCAATCAGCTCACACTGCTTCTTAATAAACCGGAAGCAGTGAGCTCTGGACCTGTGGGTCACAGAGACTTGGCAGGAGATCTCATCCTTTGTCGATTCCCAATACCAACTCTACAAGGCAGTACCATGGCCAACTGCTACTCCCTCTTACTGAACTCTTATTGTGCAGTAAACAGTGCCGCATAAAAGATATGGAAGGAAATTAATGTGGGTAATGTATATGTCACACATAGCTTTCAAAAGAGTTCAATAAAGATTAGGGTATTGTGGACTATCAAGAACTGGCACAGGAGAGGAGGTGGGACATGGGGAACTTCAGCAATGAATGGCATGGCAGGCTTGAAGGGTCAAATGGCTTGTTCTGGATACTATTTTCTTTTGTTCTTATGCTCTAATCCCAGTTTTCACAGGTAACTGCCTGCATTGTAAATGGCCAGCAATGGCCTGTATATCCTGCAGGGATCCATGGCTGAATGTTCACACAAACATGGATGAGCTCATGATTTATATCTTAAGACCCTGATGAAAACTTTTGGAAAGTGGTTTTGCTTGCCTGTGATAAAAGTCTAACTCATTCACCTAAGAAACTGGAACTTAAGCAAAGTGGCAACAGGAGCAAGGCCAGAGGTGTGTCCACTCAGGTTCATTGTCTGAGGAGGGCAAGAAAGCTTCTTGGCTACATCTTTCTGTGGCACATGGTTTCAAATGTCAATGTTTGGTGGAAGGCTTTAATTGGAACTCTGGAATACTCTTGCGCATCAAATATTCAGATGCAAGTTTGTTTAATTCTTATTTAAAGACAGGTACAAAAACATTATAGGAACATAAGAAAGAGGATGTAGAGAGCTCCAATCCAGTTCTGCCAGTAATGAAGATGGCTGACCTGTCACATGTGTGCCAGTTTCCAGCACTATCTCCATATCCCTAAATTCCCTTGATTATATGTGAGACTTTCCTTGTTGGGCATCCTGCAAGGGCACCCATTCAGAATCAATTTGCACATTCTAGGGAAATTATCGGGGACATGGAGATATGCATCAGGCAAGAAGTGCGGCTTTGGGCTTCTCTGGACTACCAACATTGGGACCTTTTGTCCATTGGCGATAACAATAGCGGTTAAGGGCTCAATCATGCCCTACGAGTATTAGATAACAAAATCTAAATAAAAACGTGATTCTAACTTTCTTCACCCTAATCTAGTTTAGGTCATAACACCAGCTTTTGTCAAGCATGCCTCTGCTGCTAACTGGACAATAGCCAAGGGAATCCCCTTGCCATATTAGCATGCTTTCACTTTACTGAAACATAATAGAAGCCACTTCCAGGCGCTGAAGAATTCAAAAGGAATCCCAGAAAACGAAATGCGGAGTTAACATGGAGACACAAGGAACTGCAGATGCTGGAATATTGAGCAAAACACAAAGTGCAAAAGTAACACAGTGGGTTAGGAAAGGGAATGGATAGGTGATGTTTTGGGTCGAGACCCTTCTTAAGACTGAAGTCTTTTATGTTTTGCTGGAGAGTTAATGTGATGGGTTTCCACAATAGACAATAGGTACAGGAGTAGGCCATTCGGCACTTCGAGCCAGCACCGCCATTCGCTGTAATCATGGCTGATCATCCACAATCAGTACCGCGTTCCTGCCTTGTCTCCATATCTCCTGACTCCGCTATCTTGCTCTACTAACTTTCTCTTTAAAGCATCCAGAAAATTGGCTTCCACTGCCTTCTGAGGCAGAGAATTCCACAGATTCACAACTCTCTGTACAACCGCAGAAGGACCTCTTTGCTCCGATACTCAACTCCTCTTGTTATGAAGGTCAACATGCCATTGGCTTTTTTTCACTGCCTGCTGTACCTGCATGCTTACTTTCAGTGACTGATGAACAAGGACACCCAGATTTTGTTGTACTTCCCCTTTTCCTAACTTGACACCATTCAGATAATAATCTGCCTTCCTGTTCTTGCCACCAAAGTGGATAACCTCACATTTATCCACATTAAACTGCATCTGCCATGCATCTGCCCATTCACCCAACTTGTCCAAGTCACCCTGCATCCTCCTCACAGTTCACACGACCACCCAGCTTTGTGTCATCTGCAAATTTTCTAATGTTATTTTTAATCCCTTCATCTAAATAATTAATGTATATTGTAAATAGCTACAGTCCCAACACCGAGCGTTGCGGTACCCCACTAGTCACCACCTCCATTCTGATTGGGACCTGTTAATCCCTACACATTGTTTCCTGTCTGCCAGCCAATTTTCTATCCATGTCAGTACCCTACCCCGAATACCATGTGCTCTAATTTTGCCCACTAATCTCCTGTGTGGGACCTTATCAAAGGCTTTCTGAAAGTCCAGGTACACTACATCCACTGGCTCTCCCTTGTCCATTTTCCTAGTTACAGCCTCAAAAAATTCCTGAAGATTAGTCAAGCATGATTTCCCCTTCGTAAATCCGGTAACTTTTCCTCTGCTCTGCACTGAACTTTATTCTCCAAGCACAAACCAGAGTAAAGGCTGTCCTTTCATCTTACAGCAGACTGTTAAATATGTAGCCTTTTTGATCTGAACATTCTAATCCTGGTTGCTGAGAATTCTTTCCACAGAAAATGTGCTTACATTATGCAAGCCTTTTAAAGCAATATAACGTTGAGTCAGAGGCACCTCACATGCCCTTCAACTCTTCAATAATTTTCAATTCCTAGGTCCCCATTGCCTCATCTTTATCATGGGCTTCCTCTACCTTCACACCTCCGTTATACACTAGGAAGGTCTTAAGGCCTTCTGTACTCCTCCTTGAACACAGACCCAATCAATTCCCCTCTACTAACCCTCTTCTCTGCCTAGCAGAACTTGTCCTCACCCTCAACAACTTATCTTTTGACTCCTCTCACTTTTTTACAAGTTAAAGATGTAGCCATGGGCACCAGCTATGTCTGTCTTTTGGTTGGTTATGCCGAACAGTCCTTGTTCCAAACATACACTGGCACCATCCCCCAACTCTTTCTGTGCTACATCAACAATTACATCTGGGCTGCTTCTCACACCTTTGCAGAACTCATTGATTTCATCAACTTTCCATTAACTTTCACTCTGCCCTCAAATTCATTTGGACCATCTCTGAAACGTCTCTCCCCTTTCTTGATCTATCTGGCTCTAACACAGGGTCCAGACTATCGACTGATGTCTGTTATAAAGCCACTGATTCCCAGTTATCTGAACTATACCTCCTCCCACCGTGCCTCTTGCAAAGACACCATCCCCACCCTCAAATTTGCTGTCTCCACCACATCTGCTCTTCATGTTGTAATTTCCCCCCTGCTGTTGTAGATGGATCCCTCGTCCACCGCCTCTCTGTCCCAGAGTTCTATTCTCACTCAACCTCGCCCCAGATGGAACAAGGTTAGAGTTCCCCTAGTTCTTGCTAGTCACTCCACCAGCTTCCATATCCAACACATCATTCTCCAACATGTCTGCCACCTTCAACGTCATCCCACCACCAGTAACATTTTCCCGCCTCCACCCTTTTCTGCTTTATATGGAGATTAAACCCTCAGTGATTCCTTGGTTCCCTCATCCCTTCCCACCCAAACTACGCCCTCCCATGTATTTCTCCCTGCAACCACAGGAGATGTAATACCTGCCCCCTATACCTCCACCCTCACATCCACCCAGGGACCACAAAAGTCTTTCCAAGAGAGACAGAGATTCACATGCACCACCTCTAATCTCATCCACTCCATTCAGCGCTCCCAATGATGCCTCCTTGACATCGACAAGACCAAGCATAAATTAGGCAACCATTTTGCCAAGGTCCGCCAAGATCACCTGGTTGCTCACCATTTTAACTCTTCTTCCCATTCCCATACTAACCTTTCTGTCCTTAGCCTCCTCCATTGCCAGTGTGAGGCCTATGCAAACTGAAGGAACAGTACCTCATTTGGAAAGGGTGCACAGGAGGTTTACCAGCATGATCCCTGGATTAGGAGGCATTAGCAACAGGGAGGGGTTGGACAGACTAGGATTGTTTATTGTGGAATTCTGGAGGTTGTGGGAAGTTTACAGGGGGGCCTGATAGAATGAAGTAAAATATGATAAGGATGGATAGGGTAGAACATTTTACCCAGAATAGAAAAATCAAATACTAGAGAGAATAAAATTTAAAGGAGATGTGCAGGGCAAGTTTTTTTACACAAAGGCTTGTGAGTGCCCTGAACGCCGTGTCGGGGCTGCTGGATGAAGCAGATATGACAGTGGCAGTTCAGAGACTTTGGATAGACAAATAGATATGCAGAAAATGGAGGGATATGGATTCTTATTATTATTTTGTTTTGTGGTGCGTGGGTCTCAAAAGGAAGCACGAAGTCCAGTGTTTTGAGAGGCACCTTTAATTATGTTCCTCCCGGTTGTAGGGAAGACCAAACGAGAGAAAGATGGCACCCAAACCCCTGTCTTTAAACCCTCTGGTTAAGGGCCGCCTCCGGACTGAACCACTCCCGGGCCGAGGGGTTCGACAATATGATGGCGCGACCCTTGGGAGCCACCACAGGACCCCCCCCCCCCCCAGAACCCGAGGCATGAAACGCACCGGCGGGCGCACGACCCGGCCGGCCCGCGTACGGAAGTCAGCAGATTGAGGGGCAGGCGGAGGCATAAGTGGAGGGACAGGTCGAGGGAATGGTCGAGGGACCGGCGGGAGGACAGGTGGAGTGACAGGCGGAGGGAGCCGTGAAGGGGGGCGCCCTCGTGGCTGAGGTTGGGCAACCAGCACCGGCTGGTCAATGTCCAGGTGTGCCGGCTTCAACCGGTCAATGGACACTGCCTCTGGCCGGCCCCTCATGTCCAGCACAAAAGTCGTCTGCCCGTGTTCTAGCACCCGGAACGGGCCCTCGTACAGCCTCTGGAGTGGCGTCCGGTGGGCATCACGGTGCAGGAAAACGTATGGGCAGTCCCTGAGGGCTGATGGCACGTGTGGGCGAAATGTCCCATAGCGGGACGTCGGGACGGGTGCGAACCTGCCAACTCGCTCACGAAGGCGCTTTAGTGTGGATGAGGGCGTTCCCTGCTGCCCCCGCGCCGACGGCACGAACTCCCCAGGCACCGTGAGTGGGGACCCGTACACGAGCTCCGCCGATGATGAGGCCAAGTCCTCTTTGGGAGCAGTCCGGATGCCCAGCATGACCCACGGCAACTCGTCCATCCAGTCCGGGCCGGAGAGTCGCCCCTTCAGCACTGCCTTTAGCTGCCGGTGGAACCTCTCCACCAGACCATTAGCTTGCGGGTGGTAAGCCGTGGTGTGGTGTAGCCGCACCCCCAGCAAGCGAGCCATGGCTGACCACAGCTCGGAGGTGAACTGTGGCCCCCGATCTGAGGAGATGTGCGCCGGCACCCCGAAGCGAGCAATCCAGTGCGCGGACAACGCACGAGCGCACGTAGCCGTTGAAGTGCTGGCCAGCGGAATGGCTTCCGGCCACCGCGTGAAGCGGTCCACCATTGTGAGAAGGTGGGTGATGCCCCATGATGGCGGGAGAGGCCCTACAATGTCTATGTGGAGATGGTCGAATCGCCAGTGAGGTAGACCAAACTCCTGGAGAGGCGCACGGACATGGCGCTGGATTTTCGCCGTCTGGCACGGAATGCAGGTGCGAGCCCAATTGCCAACCTGCTTGCGCAGACCGTGCCACATGAAACGAGCGGCCACTAGTGCCGTTGTCGCCCAAATTGATGGGTGAGACAGTCCGTGGATGACATCAAAAACCCTCCGGCGTCAGGCGGCAGGGACGATGGGGCGCGGCTGACCGGACGATACATCGCACAGGATGGTCGCTCCTCAGGACCGAGAGGGACATCCTCAAGGCGGAGGCCGGAGGCGGGCATCTCCTCGTCCGTGAGCTGTGCCTCTGCCAGAGTTTTATATTTTTATTAGAAGTCAATGTACAGTCATATAAACCGTGGCATATAACATAATACATTTCGTGTACAACTTCTTGTTTCAATTTTAACAATAGAAAAATAACAGACGCAAGAAAGGAAGTAAAAAGAAAAGATTAAGGAAAGTAGTGATGTGTAAGCCCCAGAAGTTAACAATTAGTAGTTTATTGATAGATAGAGAGAAAGAGCCCATAAAGATGTAGAAAAAAAGAGAAAACCAGAAAGGAAAAGCAAATAAAGAAATAGAAAAAAAAAAGGGGAAGAGAAAAAAAAAACAGAACAGAAAAGAAAAGAAAAGGAATATACCTACTTCATATCTTTCCACACCCCTCACCCAGTTCTGAAACGGTTAATGTCCAGAGTTATGTTGCAGGGATATGGATTATGTGCAGGCTGATATGAGTTAATCTTGGCAACATGTTCAACATAAACATTGTGGGCCGAAGAGTCTGCTCTTGTGCTGTACTGCTCTATGTCCTATTTCTATGTTCAACTCTGCTTTATGTTTAATTTCTGGCCTCTGTTCAACCATCTGCGAACCAAAACCCTTCCTCACTTGATTCCACCTCACACTTGCCTGGCTTTGTCCCACCTCCATCTTTCTCTCCCACTACTAGCATCTGTCTGCAAAAGGGTTCTGACATGAAAGGTTGCATATTCACATTCACCAGACATGCTTCCTGACCCGCTGTTTTACTCCAGCACTATAATGTCTTTTTTGGTAAACCAGCATCTGCAATTCCTTGTATCTTTGTCTAACTGTTGAGTCACCTTTTGGCAAAACTGCAGGAACCACTGAGTCTGTCTGCATATATTGTGTGTCCATGCCACATTTTCTGAATGAGAGTTTGAATCATAATTGTCGAATTAAAATTCATATTTATAAGTAAGAACAAAAAAGGAAGACACTTCTCTTCAAAAAAAATGAGAAAGCAGTTAAGAAAAATACCTGTGTGGATGAGTGAGAAATAATAACTAGGTAGGCACATCTATGTCTATACTGACTATAAACTGGGTGAAAAACAGGAAATAGGAATCCTGAATTAGCAAGTACGTAATCCACAGGAAAGGAAGTTAGAACAACTGTTCTTGAAATATTTGTTCTTCACGAATAGCTCCTCCCAGAAATCTATCAAAGCACTTTGTTTTAAAGTTGTAATTGACTTACAACTGGAGAATAGTTGGGGACATTAGTTTAGTTTAGAGATACAGCGCGGAAAAAGGCCCTTCAGCCCACTGAGTCCACGGCAACCAGCAATCCCCGTACACTAGCACTATCCTAAGGACAATTTACAATTTTTACCAAAGCCAATTAACTTACAAACCTGTACATCTTTGGAGTGTGGGAGGAAACCAGAGATCCCGCAGAAAACCAAAGCAGTCACGGGGAGAACGTACAAACTCCATGCAGACAGCGCCCATAGTCAGGATCGAAACCGAGTCACTGGTGCTATAAGGCAGCAACTCTACTGCTGTGCCACCGGGCCAGCCGAACATCTGGCAATGATAATGCAAAACAGTTGAAGCATTCATAACTAATCAAAGTTATTAAAAACGAAATAAGTTGAAAATTAAAACAATTGAAATGTGCAAATACAAAACATTTGACTAAATGCAATTAATATAAAAAAGGAAATTATTTAATACTTACCTGAGCCTTTTGCAGCCATTCCTCTCCTTTGTTGTCCTGGTTCCAGGTCTAATGAGGTGCACTTCTCAGGAGATAGCTTCACCAGAGTTGGAGACAGTCAGGAGTTTGATGGCAATTAAGTGGAGAAATATCAGTAGCTATGAATGGAATTGCTGACATTTTCCAGTAAGTTTCAGCTCATTGACACAGCCATCTGTTACACATCATTCATGATCCAGAGAGGGGCATAAAAAGTGCTCACCCAAAGTTAAGATTACGGCCTCTTTGTTATACATTTCTCATTAAGATAAACTGAAATATTTTCAGATAAAAATATGGTTTCTCTAGTTATCTCAGTGATTGTCTAATTGTTAAATATGTCTCCTTTGCAAAACCAAGTTTGCAGCAATTACATGGGATTTCAGTGGTCCAGTGCATGACCAGTCATTGAATGAATAGAATTTGCCATACTCGACTCAACTGATGCTCACTGACACTGCATTAATATTCTTACCTATAAATTCCTCTAACGCAGCTGCTAATTTAGCTGCATTTGCATTTTATATTGTCCTTTTTAAACTATGCAGCCTCATTTTATATATATATATTTATATATATATAATACACATTTTAATCTCAGACACCAAATTTCATGACATTTTGTTAACAAACTTATTTTTATTTTGTACCACTCTAGAAGATGGAACTATAGAATATTGGAGAAAAACATGCATGCTAATACTTCAATATAAATTGTTGGTTGCTTAGTAACTATTGCTATGCAAACAGGCTGCTAACTCAATATTTAAGCATCCCGTTATCTAACAGACCAATTAATTTCCTGAAATCCAAAACCATAAATGACTGTGGCATAAAAGCAAAAACAAGCCGACCACAATAATAATGATTGGTATAATTCATTTTGGATATACATATTTTGAATTGTTCCTTTAATAGCAATTAATTAAGTATCAAACTAGGAAATGTGCTGATGCTTCACTGTGCATCGTGGAATATGTGATTTATTTTTTCACAAGCAATTCACCACACATCACATTAATAGTCCCAGGGATAAGCAAACAGTGGGCAAGAAAGTGATGGAAAATCAGAAAGACAATCACCTCAGGCATCACTTCAGCTTATTTCCTGTGCACTTGAAATGCAGAGAACAGCATCAACCAACATACATTGCTTTTTTTGACCTCACAAAAGCCTCCACTGTGGAACACCCTTCCCAAACTTGACCACCTCAGAAACTCTTCTCCATCTCAAAACTGTCCCATATCCTCTTCCAAAACAATGAAAGTTCACAGTGGAAACCTAAATTACCTTCATTCTAAAGCCAAGGTCGCCCATGCCCCAGTTATTTAGTAGTAGTATTCAGATGATGCCTTGTGACAGTACTCGTTCAGAGGCCATGTTCCTAGGTTCCACCAACTTGTTTGGTAAAGGACAAGAGAAAAAAGGCCTTACACTTAAAATGCACATGTCAAAGATTTTGACCCAACCTACTGCCCTGTGCACCATCATCTCCAACAATAAAGGTTCACAAGATCCTGGAAAAGACTGACAATTTCCCACATCTCAACAGCCTTCTCCTCATGAAGACTGGCATCAATAATGAATTGCACCATGTCTTTCAGCGTACCAATCCAGCTGTTTCTGAGGAAAGTTGTGAAGAAGGCCAAGACCCATCATAAAGTACATTGTCTACTAGTCAGCAGTGACTCCGGCCCTCGATACCCATCTGAGACTGGACAAAATCACACTTAAACATAACACTGGCAAGAAACCAGCAATGCTGTCTCTGCGAAATCTTCCATATTTACTGGCTGGACAAGCAAACCAAACTGAAGACATCAACGATCCTTAGGTTAAAAAAAAAAAGACACAAAGTGCTCAGTGAGACAGGCAGAATCTCCAGAGAACATGGATAATTGACGTTTCGGGTTGGGACCCTTCTTTGGGTCTAATGGGCCTGTCCCACTTAGGTGATTTTTCAGGCGACTGCCAGCGACTGTCAAGTTGCCGGCAGTCGCCTGAAAAACCGGCAACTGGAACGGCGACTGTCAGAGTGGAACACACACACACACACACACACACATCGCTTCCTTCACCAGCCTATTATGCAGGTGGGGGACAGGGCAAGTGGGGGGAGCGATGTCTGAGTGAAATTCACACGGTGCAAAGCCAAGGTGATACCACGATGAACAGGAAGGTTGGCGCTGTAATTATGATGGCTAAAGCAGGGGGGGGGGGGGGAATGGGGGGAGAAGGAGGGAGAAGGAGTGGAGACAAATTTTAAGAAGCCAGAGATACACGCTGTGAAGCTCGGCGGACATCAACATTACCAGTCAGTTATCCTTGGTTCTGAAAACTACTGCTTACTTTTTTTTCCCAATGAGACAATGAAATTCACCGGTCAGCACCGGCTACAACCTACGAGAACCTACGAGAACCTTCAACCTCCTGGCAACCCACTAGGACCTCCTGGAGACTCACCTACAGCATGAGAATTCTCGCTACTCTCCATGACGGCTTCATTCTAGTCACCGCTAATTTGGTGGGCCTGTCAAAAAAGTGGGCCTGTCCCACTTAGACGCCTTTTTAGGCGACTGCAGGAAACTAAGCAGTCGCCACATGGTCGCGGATGGTTGCCGGGGAGTCGCCTTCATGGTCATGAGGAGTTCCCACATTCTGGGAACTAGTCACGGCCTCATTATGGGTGCAGAAAATATTTCAACATGTTGAAAAATTAACGGTGACTAGAATGAAGTCGCCATGGAGAGTAATGAGAATTCTCAAGCTGTAGGTGGGTCGCAAGGAGGTCTTAGTGGGTTGTCAGGAGGTTCTCATAGGTTGTAGCCGGTGCTGACCAGTGAATTGGCTCATTAGGGGAAAAAAACATAAGCAGTAGTTTTCAGAACCAAGGATAACCGACCGGTAATGTTAATGTCTGCCGAACTTCACAACTGTGCAAGAATTTCATTGTCCTAGGGACACATGTCAATTAACTCACTTGAACTTGAACTTGAACTCTGGCTTATTAAAAGTTGTCTGGCTTCTTAAAAGTTGTCTCCACTCCTTCTCCCCTCTTCTCCCCCCTCTTTTAAAGGACTTACCATACACTGTGCTAGCCATCTTAATTACAGCGCCAACCTTCCTGTTATCGCAGTGTTGCGTCTGTATCACCTTGGCTTTGCACCGTGTGAAGTTCAGACAGCGCTCCCCCCGCTTGCCCTGGCTCCCGCCTTTGCGATGTGTTTGTGTGTGTGTTCCACTCTGAGAGTCGCCGTTCCAGTTCCAGTTCCTGGTTTTTCAGGCGACTGCCGACTGTCTACAAAGCCCTCAATGGGCTTGCCCCCACCTACATTAAAAGTCTGCTTACCCACCACACTACCTCCAGGTCCCTCAGATCAGCCGACTTGGGATTGCTGAACATCCCGCGGTCTAGGCATAAGCTCAGGGGCGACTGCGCCTTTGCGGTTGCAGCTCCTAGACTGTGGAACAGCATCCCCCTTCCCATCAGAACTGCCCCCTCCATCGACTCCTTTAAGTCAAGACTAAAAACTCATCTCTACTCCCAAGCCTTTCTTGTCCTCTGAGCGAGGGTTATATGTATGTAGTGATGTGTGTATTTAATCTATGAACCACTGTTGTTTGTTATACTATTCTTATACCAATGTAAAGCCCTTTGGCCAACGAGAGTTGTTTTTTAAATGTGCTATATAAATAAAAGTGACTTGACTTGACAGTCCGCTGAAAAATCGCCTAAGTGGGACAAGCCCATAAGGAACTGCCTAAGAGAAAAAAAAATGGCAGAGCTCCCAAAGCAATCATAATTTTAAATTAATCTGACTGGGATGAGTTCAGGTTGGACATCCCTTTTATATCCATCAGATTTTACTCTCCATAGTGCTGAGGAAGACAAGGCAGTATGCAACATTAAAGGCCTGTCCTCTCTAGTCAGTATAACATGGCACTATGGGGTCAAACTCCATATTGAGAGCAGGTCGGATGTTCTGTAAATAACACCTGAAAATAATAAAGCAAATGTGCAGAACATCAAAGTTTCATCTAAGATCATTTAAGTATTTAGTGTTTCCAAATAATTATGAACGCAAGCCTACATCACAGAATTAATATCTCACCAATGGTTGTGTTCTGCTGAAAGTAACTGTCAGCTTAGTTTAGTTTCGAGATACACCACGCAATCAGGCCCTTTGGTCCACCGAGTCCACACCAACCAGCGATCCCCCTGACCTGCACTATCCTACACACACTAGGGATGATTTTTTATTTTTTTTTAAACCAAAGCCAAATTAATCAACAAACCTGCACATCTTTAGAGTGTGGAAGGAAACTAGAACACGCGGGGAAAACCCACGTGGTTACGGAGAGAATGTACTTACTCTGAAGGAACAGCACCCGTAGTCAGGATAGTACCCGGGTCTCTGACGCTGTAAGGCAGCAACTCTACCGCTGTGCCACCATGCCGTCCTTCTCTGCTTTCAGCTTTGTGCATTTTAAATTCATTGAGTAGTTGTAAAATGAGCTTGATGTTTCTATCGTGCTAGTGGGGATGTTTCTATCTGCCAATTAGGGGAAAATAGCAGTTGCCATTGTTTTTTTTTGTATATAAAATTAATAAACCATTGAATGTTTGACCTTGGAAGAGTGTAGGTGACTATGATCTGATGTCACAGGAGAAAGATCCCCATGGAATAGTCAACCTTGTGGAAAAGAAGTGGGAAAAGAGAGCCAAAATACTTCAGGATTTATTTAGGATCACTTTTTGCTCATTATATTCTGCTGGGATAAATTATGAATGAAAAAGTAAATATATCTTTGACTGAAATTGAATGTTTCCATGCAACCAAAACACAGCAAATGCTGGAAAATTAACTGGAGACAGAAAATGCTGGTGAAATTAATACATAATAATACCCTGAAGAGAAGCGATGTTCATGTTTCAGGTAGATGGAATTTCAATACCAGTGAGAAAAGGTAGATTCATTATAAGTCATTAGATGAAAGGGGAATAGGGAGAGGAGGAATAAATAGAAGGGAATGCATGGGAAAGAGTGAAAAGCAGATGATCTCAAATGATTTGAAAGGAATTGTCTTAACGGGCAAAAGGAGATGGTGATGGAACAAGAAATGAATCAAAAAATAAGTTACTGGTGATTGCTTGGAATATCAGAATCATTATCTGAAACTGTTAGAGTCATAGTCACAGAGTAATACAGTGTGGAAACAGGCCCTTCGGCCCAACTCGTCCACACCGGCCAACAATGTCCCATCTACCCTAGTCCCACTTGCCTGCACTTGGTCCATTACCCTACAAACCTGTCCAATCCATGTACCTGTCCAACTGTTTCTTAAACGATGGGATAGTCCCAGCCGCAACTACCTCCTCTGGCAGCTTGTTCCATACACACACCACCCTTTGTGTGAAAAAATTACCCCTCGGATTCCTATTAAATCTTTTCCCCTTCACCTTGAACCTATGTCCTCTGGTCTGCGATTCCCCTACTCTGGGTAAAATACTTTGTGCATCTACTTGATCTATTCCACTTGTGATTTTGTACACCTCTATAAGATCTCTCCTCATCCTCCTACGCTCCATGGAATAGAGACCCAGCCTACTCAACCTCTCCCTATAGCTCACACCCTTTAGTCCTAGCAACATCCTCGTAAATCTTTTCTAAACCCTTTCAAGCTTGACAATATCTTTCCTATAACATGGTGCCCAGAACTTAACACTATATGCCAAATTTAAAATACTGCATAGACTCTTATATTCAAAAACCAAATTGAACAAGATCTTCCCAAATGTCTCTCCTATTTGTGATAAATGTTACCTCCAAGAAGCAACTATAACCCATTCCTTCGCTTCCTGTATAAAGTTACAAAACTTCTGGAGGGGAATATTTGATATCTTCTCCAAAATACTTAAAATTAAATTGGAACTAAATATAAAACTGATCACATTAGGTATGTCAGAGGCCTGCTCTAAGCTAACGATATTTCAATGACGTTTCCTCAATTACGGCCTAATAACGGCGAAAAAACGAATACTCAAATTTTGGAAAAAGACAACAGTTCCCACAGTGAAGATGTGGATTACGGATATGTCCGAGACACTACATTTAGAAAACATTAGGCTTGTCTTGGCTGAAAAAGCAGATCCATTTCTCATGACATGGTTCCCTTTCACTGAATTTCTGCAACAACAGAATGGTTAAACAAAAATTTAAACCCGATGCCAGGGATGGGTGAGGAGGAGGAA
Organism: Amblyraja radiata; assembly: GCF_010909765.2. NCBI lineage: Eukaryota > Metazoa > Chordata > Chondrichthyes > Rajiformes > Rajidae > Amblyraja > Amblyraja radiata. The sequence continues at coordinate 35,517,877 of NC_045961.1, forward strand.
AGGTATATCTCCATCTTCTCTTTTCTTATTTCTTTTCTTTCCTCTTGCACTTCTTTGGTAGCTTAGGGCTCTTTTTATTGCTTTCTCTTATTTTACTTCTCTTTCTTCATTCTCTTCTTTCTTTGCTCTTTTTTTCCTTTTTTTCTTTTTTTTTAATTTAGGTTTCAATGTTAAAAATGAAGCTGTACAATAATTGTATAACTGTTGTGTCGATTGCCTTATCCCTGTACAATTGCTTCTAATAAAATAAATTAAAAAAATAAAATAAAAAAGAAATAACCTAAATGTGGTCTCACCAACGTTTTATTCAACAGTAACATGACCTCCCAACTTCTATACTCAATACTCAGACAGATGGAGATCAAAGGCAGCCTTTGACTACCTTATCTACCTGTGACTCAAACTTCAAGGAACCATGCACTTGTACTCCTAGATCCCACTGCTCTACAACACTACCCAGAGGCCTACCATTTACTGTGTAGGTCCTGTCTTTGTTCGACGTCCCAAAATGCAACACCTTACAATTATCTGTATTAAATTCCGTCAACCATTCCTCCGCCCACCTGGCCAATCGATCCAGATCCTGCTGCACTCGTTCACAACCATCTTCACTATCTGCAAAACCACTATTTTTTGTATCATCAGCAAAATTGCCCTGTATGTTCTCAATCAAATCATTGATGGAGATTACAAACAGTAATGGGTCCAGCACCAAATCCTGTGGCACACCACTAGTCACAGGTCTCCATTCTGAGAAGCAACCTTTCACCATCACCCTCTGTTTCCTTCCATGGAGTCAATTTGCTATCCATTCAGCTATCTCTCCTTGGATCCCATGAGATCTAACCTCCCAGAGCAGCCTACCATGCGGCACCTTGTCGAACGCCTTACGAAAATCCATGTACATAACATCTACAGCTCTGCTTTCATTAACTTTTTGCTCACGTCTTCAAAAAAATTAATCAGATTTGTGAGACACGACCTCCCATGTACAAAACCATGCTGACTGCCCTAATCAGCCCCTGCCCATCCAAATGCCTGTATATCCTATCCCTTAGAATACACTTCAGTAACTTACCAACTACAGATGTTCATCTCACCAGCCTATAGTTCCCAGCATTTTCCCTACAGCTCTTCTTGAAAAGAGGCACAACATTCACCATCCTCCAATCTTCTGGCACCTCTCCTGTATTAATGGATGACTCATAAATTTCAACCTAGCTATTTCCTCTCTAGTTTCCCGCAATGTCCTTGGCTATATCTGATCAGGCCCTGGAGATTTGTCTACGCGACAGTACCTTCAAACACGACAGTACGTTCAGTACTTCCTCGACGGTAACCATGACCGCTCTCATGACACTTCCAGTGACTGCTCCAATTTCCTCCGTCCTACTGCCTTTCTCCTCGGTAAATACAGAAGTGACTGCTTTTATTCCTGAGAGGTCCTACTCTCTCTCTAGTTACCCTTTTCCCCTTAATATATTTATAAAATCTTTTGGGATTGTCTCTTATGCTACCCGCCAGAGCTATCTCCTGGCCCCTTTTTGCCCTTCTGATCTCCTTTTTTAGTTTGTTCCTTAGTTCCCAAAGCTCCTCCAGGGATGCACTTGATCACAGCTGCTTATACCTGTCCCATGCATCCTTCTTGTTTTTGACTAATGTCTCAATTTCCCTCGTCAGCCAAGCTTCCTTACGTTTGCCTGCTTTGCCTTTCACTCTAACGGGGAGGCACACATCCTGAGCTATCTTCAGTACACTTTTAAAAACATAACACTTGACCAATGTTTCTTTCCCCTCAAATAACATGCTCCAGTCAACTTGAGCGAGACCTTCTCTCCTACCCTCAAAGATGGCCTTATCCCAGTTGAGCATTTTAACACATGGACCCTCTCCGTCCTTATCCATAACTATCTTAAACCTAATCGAACTGTGGTCACTTGTCCCAAATCTACCTCAGCTCCACCCATATAACCTCACTAGACGAACCATCCGTAACGTCCGTAAAACTCAATGTTAAATGTAAGAAGGAACTGCAGATGCTGGTTTAAACCAAAGATAGACACAAAAAGCTGGAGTAACTCAGTGGGACAGGCAGCATCCCTGGAGAGAAGGAATGGGTGACATTTCAGGTCGAGACCCTGCTGCCTCTTACTCCAGCTTTTTGTGTCTATCTTCGAACTCAATGTTAAGTTCAATAGGTTGAAGTGGAAAGATTTATTCTTTGCTTGGGATTCCTCTCAGCTTCACCAGTGCAGTTGGCTGTGTAGTGTTAGCACACACCAAAAGAATATTTCAGAATTAATTGAATGTCACACCATCACGTCAACGGTTCAATGCTGCCATTTATCTACCAGTAGTTCCTGAGGTTAACACACAATGTGTCAGCTGATAATGGGATTTGTATTATACAGTTCCTGGTCATATTCAAGATACATTTCAAAGCTCTTTACATTCAATGAATCAGTTGTTAAAGTTTTGTTACATACACTGCATATAGTTTTAGTCTCCTTAAAAGGAAAAGCTGGAAATTGATTCCATTAGCATCCAGTTTTTAATCACACATAAACATAGTTTGACTAGTTGTAGTCACACAGCATGGAAACAGGCCCTTCAGCCCAACTCGTCCTTGCCAACCAAGACGCCCCTTCTAAGCTAGTCCCATATGCTTGTGTTTGACCCATATCTCTGTAAACCTTTCCTATTTGTGTACCTGTCCAAATGTTTTTAAATGCTGTTATAGTATCTGCCTCAACTGCCTCCTCGTGTAGCTTGTTCCATATATTCACCACTCTCTGAGTAAAAAAGTTGCCCCTCAGGTTCGTATTAAATCTGGTCCCTCTCACATATGTCCTCTCGCTTTTGTTCTCTTACCTAGGGGAAAAGACTCTCTGCATTCACCTTGTCAATTCCCCTCATGATTTGTGTACGAGACAAAAGAAAGATTGCTTTAGAGATCATGCATAGGAAGGAACTGCATATGTAGGTTTAAACCGAAGATGGACACAAAAAGCTGGAGTAACAGCCGGTCAGGCAAATTCTGGAGACAAGGAATAGATGACGTTTCGGGTCTGAAGAAGGGTCTCGACCTGAAATGTCACCTGTTCCTTTTCTCCAGTGATGCTGTCTGACCCGCTGAGTTACTCCTGCATTTTTTGTCTATCTTTGCTCTAGAGATCACTTCCAGGTAAAATTGCGACTGATGTAACTGAAGAATTTTGCTGCAAAATCACAAAAATCTACCAACATATCATGCAGAGATTACGAATGGGACATCAACTAAAGAATGTCCACCCTGGCAACAAGAGCAGTGAAATAATGCAGCTCGTAGAACTGCAAACTCACAGCTCCAGCTTCGATCCTGGCCTCACATTGTCTGAGTGAAGTTTGCAGTCTCTGTGAGTTTCTCTGGGTTGACACGGTTCCCCTCAAATGGCAACCATGGTGCCCTTAGAATACAGGTGAGGGGTAGAGTGTGGGAGATGAGTAGATGACTAGATGTGAATATAAGGAGAATAACATGGATAGGAAAGGTTTGGAATGAAATGGACTAAATGTGAGCAAATGGGATGAGTTTAGATGGGCCGTCTTGGTTGACAAGGATGAGTTGGTTGAAGGGCCTGTTTCCGTGCTGTATGACTATGACTCTATTACATAGGTTAGCAAAGGAATAGTAAGTGGGTGCTCAATGGGCGGTAGAAACTGGATGGGCCCGAGACTGTGTTTCTGTGCCGCATGACTGTGGCTATGACGAAAAAAAGCCCAGTCAACCCCTTGAATCCATGCTGGTTCTCAAAGCATTCACTTCAGTCCCATTCTCCAACTTATTTTCTGTATCATATTTCTCACCCTCTGCTTCTTCTGCTATCTGTTTACACTGAGGGCAATCTGCATTGGCCTATTAAACCATAAAACAGTATGCTTCAGGGATGTGGGGGGAAACCAGACCACAATGGAAAAACAACACAGTCACAGGAAGTACGTGCAAACCCCACGGAGGCAGCTCCCAAGGTCAGAATCCAACCCAGGTTACAAACTGCTCACCACTGTGCTGTCTTAAAATGTACTTACAACAAATGTTTGTACAACTAAAAGAGACCACTCAGCCCATTGGCTCCCTGCAGGCTGTTAGCAAAGCACCCACCAGTCCTCTTTCCCTTCCCCTTATCTGCCTGTTGCCTGACAACTTATTCCAGCCTATCAGCTCCCCTCTTTGCATCTTTTCCCATTCGTTTATAGTGGTCAATGAACCTAGCAATACACCTTTGGGATATGGGAAAAAATCATAGCACCCAACTGTAACCCACACAGTCAGAGGGGGAACATGGAAACTCCACATGGATTGCACCCAAGGTCGGCTTTGCACCTGATCACCGGAGCTGTGAGGCAGCAGCACTAACTGTTGCACCAAACAGCCATGCCTACAAGGTAGCATTCTGTGAGGAGAGTGAATATGTTCTCTCAGAGGGTTTTGAATTGATGGGATGCCAAGTCACTAGTTATTATCCCACTTGAGGCAGACAGATTTTTGGATACAAAGTAAACAAAAACAATTAGTATCAGATATTAAAGTAGAGTTCAACCTAATGATCATGCATGATCTTACTGAGAGGCATAGGCTTAAGGCCTTTATGACCTTCTCCTGTGTCTATTAAGAGTCATAAATTTGTACAGCATGGAAGCAGGCCATTTGAGCCAACTTGCACACCCTGATTAAAATGTTTACTTTGTTTGCGTTTAACCTATCTATATCTATCATCATCTATATTACTAAACGTAAGATCTTGACCACTTCCCGTTTTTCTGTTTCATGATTTTAGAAAAAATGCTGCTACTATCGGCTGTGATTTTTGGCCAGCTTACTCAGAGTTCCCCTCCGGTGCTTAGGACAAGAGGATTTTTCCCATCGATTAAACATAAAAGAATTATTAATGTTTTTAAAATGTTGACATTCTCTCAGCTGCCCCTGCTGGTGGGAGGGGGAACGGACTATAAAACTCGGAAGTATTGTGCCTCAATCAGTCTCTGCAAGATGGGGAAGTGTGAGGGTCACGTCTCTCAGTATGAGCTGTGAATAACACTGAACACATGTCTACGAAACTGTGAGTGTGGTTTTACTGACATTGAGTGCCCTTAATGTGGTTTGAAAATGAATATTTGGTTGGGATGAAGCAAAAAGCAGTGCAAATGGTTGCCTTGGGGTTTTGGTTTGAAGCAAAAAGCAGTGCAAATGGTTGGCTTGGGGGGTTTGGGTTGAAGCAAAAAGCAGTGCAAATAGTTGGCTTGGGGAGTTGGATTGAAGCAAAAAACAATGCAAATGGTTGGCTAGTGGGGTTGGGTTGAAGTAAAAAGCACTACAAATGGTTGACTTTCTAAACTTGACAACTTCCTGTTTGCACTGTATATTGATTTTGGATAAAACACTACCACTTACCGCTGTGATTTTTGGCCATCTTACTCAGTCCCCCTCCGCTCATCAGGTGCAGAGGATTCTTCCCATCAATTAAAAATAATAGTGTTATTAATGTTTCAAAAATGTTGAGAATCACTTTCCTGTCAATCACGCCATGAAGGCCACACCTTTTCCGGTGGGAGGGGGAGGGATTATATAACCCTGATGTGTTGGTGTGGCTCAGTCTCTGCATGATGGGGAAGGGAGAGGTCACGACTCTGCCTGAGCTGTGAATCAACTGAACACACTGAATGTCTACTGAACTGTGAGTGTGGTGTTTTGTGTGGTTTTATGGTGGTTTCACCCTGCTTGAAATGGTATGAAACTGCATTTGAATGTGGTGGCCTTGCACCCTGCATGAAATGGTATGAAACTGCATTTGAATGTGGTGGCCTTGCACCCTGCATGAAATGGTATGAAACTGTGTTTGAATTTGGTGGCCTTGCACCCTGCTTGAAATGGAAGGAAACTGCACTTGAATTTGGCGGCCATGCACCCTGCTTGAGGTGGTAGGAAACTGCACTTGAATTCGGTGGCCTTGAAACCTGCTTGAAGTGGTAGGAAACTGCACCTGAATTTGGTGGCCTTGCATCCTGCTTGAAATGGAATTTCAAGGAATAGCCTTGAGTCAATTGCCAGCCCACCAGCCATGAGTGAGCTGCTAGCGCATCAGGCTTGAGGGACTGAGCTGCCACCACAAGAATCCATTTGGCCCACAATGTCCATATTAGCCCCCTGGAGACCAGTCCCTTCAGCCCACAACACCCATACGAGCGCTCCAGAAAGCCCCCCCCCCCCACTGGCAACCAATATTGGAATTGGTGGAGAGGTGGAATATTGCGTTGGGGGACCAGACATCCCATGTGAACATGGGACCCAACGGGTCCCACTTAGTCTGGTGCACGTATTAAAAATCTGATCTTCTACATGTGTATTTGTGTATAGGTGTGCATATGTGGTTGTCTTTACAGCTTCGCAAAAACACTACGCGGTAACGATCACATTTTTACATATTCCGATTTACACATTTCCCCTCGAGACCGGGATCACCGTATCTGGACATTTTATACTTTATTTCTTGACTTATTCTCAACTCATTACTGATTAAAAGTCTAAAAAAGTCAAAAGACTTTGAAATTAAAATCACCAGCTTCAACTGATGACGTCACAATGGCTCTACTAGCAGTGATCAGCCTCAGTGAAGATTTCATCCTATATTTGACACGTTTTCGGGTTGAGTTGGACCACTCCTCCCATAGCGGCTACGGATTAGTGGTGCAATATTGCATTGGGGAATGGGTTGCATTGTGGGACCAGGCCTCCAGTGTAAAAGGGACCCAACGGGTCGCAGCTGGTCTAGTATATCTATATTATACCAAAACTATTCCCTTTGTTCTCAACATTTTAAATTTCCCTGTGTATGCAGGGTTGTGGTGGCTTTCTTTTCATCTCCTTAATTTTTATCTTCTTAACGCTTGTCCACAGCCTTCCCATTTTCACACGTGCTACTCACATTTTTCCCCTCGATGGGATAAATATCTTCCCGTCGCATTCTAACCTATATTTCCAAAGTTTTTAAAGTTTTAAATGTTTATTTCAAAAAAATAACTGCTTTTCAGTGGGAGACTCTTGCAGCACTTTCCATTGATGATGTCACAGTGCCATCTCATGGACATCCAATCACAATGGATCTCATTTACATATGACATCACAATGGGACAGGGGTGGGAGATTGCAACCATCATGTGTTTCCACGAATGCAATCAACCTGGTGTGCACAATCAAATGAGATCAAATAGAACAAGTTGGCCTCTCCCTCCCTCTCTACCACCTCCCTCTCTAACCCCCTCCCTCTCTACCCCATACCTCTCTACTCCCTCCCCCTCCCTCCCTACCCCTCCCCCTCTACCTCTCCCCCTCCCTCTCTACCCCCTCCCCCTCTACCCCCTCCCCCTCCACCTCCTCCCTCTCTACCCCCCTCCCTCCCTGTCCCCTCCCTCTCTGCCCCCCCTCCCTCTCTGCCCCCCCTCCCTCTCTGCCCCCCCCCCTTCCTCTCTGCCCCACTCCCTCTCTAGGGAGAGGTGAGTATTGGGACCTATGGGTGAGTGGTGGAGTATTGCGTTCAGGGACCAGCCCTCCCCTGTGATGCTGCGCGCCTCCCCTACCCCTCAATCTCTACCCCCTCCCCCCTCCTCCTCCCTCTACCCTCCCTCTCTACCCACTCTCACTCTCCCTCTCTACCCCCTCTACTGTGCCTGTGCAGTTGGGGGCTATGCATGAGTGGATAGGGTGGGGATGGGGGGAAAAGGGCAAATGAATAATATTAATATAATATCAAGGGGTGGGGGGTTAGTGTGTGTGGGGAGGGGGTGGTTAGTGTGTGTGTGACGCCGCAGGCTGCTCCCCTCGCAACCGCGCATTGAGGGGACGGGACCCAGTGGGTCCCAGTTGGTCTAGTATATTACTAAAAGTCTCATCTTGCTTGTTTCTATGTGTGGATGTGTGTGTGATCCTGAAATTACGCCAAAATGATACACGGTAACGTTAAAATCTTTGCACCACCTTACTCACAATTGTCTTGTGGTGTGTTTTTATCAAGTTTCGTTCAGATTGATGTTATATTTTACCGGTTATTAACAGTATTTAATGTATAAAACCCCAATTTGAGAAAAAATTATTCCCCGTGCTTACAGCTATGACGACACATTGGGATTGTAGCCCTGCTCGAAACAATGTTGCTATCCCAGTACACTGAGTTCTGCTAGCTAGCAAGTGCAAATGCATTTTTTTAAAGTTTAAAATGAGGGTGGGTGAATAAGGTGAAATGAGCAGTCCCTGCGCAGGTAGGGGCTATGGCTGAGTGGTGGAATATTGCATTGGGGGAACGGGTTGCATTAGGGAAACGGATGAGTGGTGGAATATTGCCTTGGGGAATGGGTTTCGTTGGGGGACCAGGCCTCCCATGGGGGCTATGGGTGAGTGGTGAAATATTGCATTGGGGGAATGGGTTGCATTTGGGGACCAGACCTCCTGTCTGACAGGGACCCAACGGGTCCCACTTGGTCTAGTATCCCTCTAAATCTTTCCTATCAATGTATATTGTAATTATATCTGCCTCAACAGCTTCCTCTGGCAGCTTATTCCATTTACTTATAATTATACTTCCATATAATTTCTTATGATTTTATGTTGAACATTACATGAGTGATCCAGGAAATACCAAATATCCATCTGGAATTATCAACAAACAGATTATTATTGACTTGGCATACACACTAATGGGATATAAAACCATCATAATCATTAAGTATATACACTAAAATACATGATAATGTTCTTGTAGATTAACTTGTCTATGATAACATTGGCAGATGTCATCACCATAAAGTTTTCTTGATGAAAAGACCAATCTTCACAGGTTGTGGTAATGTTCAGTTCTGCTGCTGCTGATGGCTCACACTGCCTCATGTACACCGTGTGAACTGCCTGATCTATTTCCAATCCATCCCTTTAATATGATTATAGTGCTGCACAGCAAGCAAGGTGGCCATAGAGTGAGCCATCAGCAGCAGCAGCAGAACTGAACTTTACCGCAACCTGTAAGCTTATCTCTACCATTACAATGACGCCAAGGAGTTCAATTCTAGCTCAGAGAAGAATGAGGAAGGGTACGCTGAAAGCAGCACCAAGGTTGACTAAGGTGCGGTGACACCGCAACATCCATAGTTAAGCACAACAGACAGAGCAACCCAACTGGCAGGGTGTAAAAACAAGGAACTGCAGAGGCTGGGTTACACAAGAGGCCACAAGTGCTGGAGTAACCCAGCATGTCAAGCAGCATCTCTGGTGAACATGGATAGGTGTGTCAGTCTGAAGAAGGGTCCCAACCAGAAATGTCACCTATCCATGTTCTCCAGAGATGCTGCTTGACTTGCTTAGTTACTCCAGCACTCTGTGTTCAATTGACATAGTTCATGGATAAGATAATATAAGAAGCAACCAGCAGTAAATTAGGAGTTTATTAAGTACGTTTCATACTTGACAGTCAGAGATGTTTGATAACTAGGACACTGTTCTTGGACACTGGAGTCACTCAGACACAGGCAGCACTGTCTTCAGTTCATGCTCTCCTTTCTTCCAATTAGTCTTGATATTCACGTGAATCTTACTCCCACATGCTTAGATTTTATTTCTCAATCCTAACACAAAGGCCACTCAGTAAATGTCCACATAGGATCAGTCCACGATTTAATTTAATCAGCCCTTAAAGTAATTCAGCCATTGTTTGCATTGCCCCGTTCTCACACACACAGATCACCTTGTAGCTTGTTCTGTAAATCCAATTTGGCTCCAATCAATTTAAACAGCTCTTACAGTAATGTCTGGGAAAACTTATTTTTTCTCTCAAATACATATCTCACATCACTATGGGTCAAAAAAGATTGAAAAGCTTGTTCCTTCATTTTTTTGCAATATTTCTTAACAATAAACAGATCACTTGCTGACTAAATTAAAAGTTCCCACATAGAAATTATGCCATCATAGTTTTCTAATGTCTCCTCCCAATGACAAAACAATGAAGATTGTTATCGGGTCTAACAGAAGTAACAACTTGTATATTCTCCCAAATTAGTTAGATACTTCTATAACTCAGTTTTACAGTTATTCGCAAATTATATCAAGAAGATATTTCCCAACACTCGAGAGTAGAAGATGCAGTGATTCACTGCTGCAGAGTTGTTGAATATACCACCTTAAAGGACAAGGGTTTTAGGCATGTGTAGAAAGGAACTGCAGATGCGGGTTTATAGCGAAGATAGACACAAAGTGCTGGAGTAACTCAGCGGGTCAGGCGGCATCTTTGGAGAAAAAATATGGGTGACCCTTCTTCAGGGTTGCAGGGTTTTAGCCACAAGGAAACACCTGCCTGACCCCTCGAGTCCCATGACATCTTGATTTGGAAATATATCATGGTTCCTTCATCGTGACCGAGTCTAAATCCTGGAACTAAATGATTGGCATCCTATCCACCAACGTAAGCCTTAACTTCTTACACCACTGACACATCTTATCTACAGTTTATTCCATCAACAATATGATTTGCAGACACTCACCAAGCCTACTCTGAGGGCATTTTCCAAACCATTGACCTCCAGTGGCAAGAACAGAGGCAGCAGCCTATTCATGCACCATCTGATTTTAGTTTTAGTTTAGTTTAGATATACAATGCAGAAACAGGCCCTTTGGCCCACCGAGTCCATACCGATCAGCGATCTCCGTACACTGGTATTAACCTACACACACAAGGGACATTTTATACCAAGCCAATTACATTTATACTATTATACATTTCTCTTTGGAATAGTATCTCTTTGTAATGTGGGAGGAAAACAAAGCACCCGGAGAAAACCCACGCAGGTTACGGGAAGAACGTACAGATTCCATACAGAAAGCATCCATAGTCAGGATTGAACCTGGGTATCTGGTGCTGTAAACCAGCAACACTACCGTTGCGCCACCGTGCCGTCCATGATGTGGAACAATATTTTCCATCCATTATCATCACAGGGTTATAATTCTGCAATTCCTCAACTATCTGCTTTATGGACACAATGCACCAGAGAGATGGCGGGTGTAAAGGAGTGATAGCTGACACACTGTAACCTTTACTAGGAGTTTATTATAGCACATGGCACACACGTCCCAGCACTGACTGCATCCAGCCTTCAGGCGTACTGGGACCTAGTGGGCGGAACAAAGGGAGGATACCACAGTTATACTAATATGATGGGGCGTGGTTAGTGGTGATGAGGTAGCTACATTATAGGTTGCATGCATAAACCATCTACATCCTTCCCCTTACAAATTAAACAAGTTACAGCAATGGCAGGTTGGTTATACAGTACCTGCAAAGCTAAGCAAACTCTCCGTATCGAGCCGGAGGTTTTACAATCCGACCCGAGCGAGTGCGCACAACACCCTCACCTTCCCCACCCGAAAGAATAGGAGGAGGGACAGGAACAGAAACAGGAGGGAGAGAGCAGGTGGGTGGAGACCCAAGCTTGGAAGGGGAACGGAGAGGCACAGGTGAGCCAGGTGAAACAGAAGGGGTAGAATGAGCAGAAGTCGGAGAGAGAGATGACCTGACAGGGGACAACAGGGCCGGAGGAGCGAACCCTGGAAGAGCAGGGGGAGGAGCCCGAGGCAAACGGACCGACCGGGGCATGTAGGGAGCAGAGGGTAAGTTAGTTGAGGAGGGCTCGACACGCGATGGAGGGGTATACGGAATCGCAGAAGGTGGTTTGGGCTCGTTGACCGCCAACAGGTGCTGGCGGCTGCGTCGGTATACAGTCCCCTCAAAATCCACCAGGTAGGATTGTGGCGCGCTGTCGAACCCGACCACGGTGGCAAGTCGGGAAAAACCGGTAGACATCTGCAAACGGACGACCTGTCCAGGCAGCAGTGGGGATAGGGGGCGGCAGGATTTGTCGTGCGAGCGGCGCTGGATTTCGTGCTTCTGGGCAATTCGTTGCTGGACATCAGCAGGCTGCAGGACTTTGGGCATCAGGGACTGCTGGGCGATCGCCATCGGAGGGCGCAGGAGGTCCGGGGGGCCCGGGACAGCGCATCAGCCACATGCATCTCGGTGCCCCTCTTATATACGATTTTAAAGTCAAAGCGCTGTAGCTGCAGCATCATCCGCTGTAGCCTGGCTGGAGCGCAGTGTATAGGCTTGTTAAGTATCGTCACCAGGGGTTGGTGATCCGTCTCAACGGTGAACCTGGTGCCAAAGAGGAAGTCCTTAAACTTTGAACACGCGAACACCACCACCAGCAGCTCCTTCTCTATCTGCGCATAGCGCTGCTCTGTGTCCGTCATGGTCCTGGAGGCATAAGAGATAGGCTGCAGCGAATCACCATCATGAGGCTGCAGGCAAGCAGCACCCAGTCCAAAACGAGAAGCGTTGCAAGTAACCACGACCGGACGCAGTAGATCAAAGAACTTCAGAGTAGGTGTGCTGATCAGCTTCGTCTTTAGCAGGTCGAACGCCTGCTGGTGGTGTGGAAACCATGACCAAGCAATATCCTTTTTAGTAAGTTGTCTCAGGGGTGCGCTCAACTCGCTGAGGTCAGGGATAAACTTGCCCAGGTAGTTGACCATACCCAGGAAGCGCTGTAGACTGATAACATCTGTCGGGGCAGGCAGCTCTGAGATGGCGCTGGTCTTTTGCGGGTCGGGCTTTAACCCGTGGGCCGTGAAAATGTGGCCAACTTATGTGACCTCAGGCACCCGGAACCTGCATTTTGACTGGTTCAGCTTTAGATTGATCTGCCGTGCGCGGTCCAGAATCTGTCGGAGGTGGCGGTCATGTTCGGCCACATCCCTTCCATAGACCAGAATGTCGTCCACAATAATCGCGCAGGGCAGACCTGCAAACAATTGTTCCATAGAACGCTGGAATACCTCGCTGGCGGAGTTGATGCCGAACGGCATCCGCAAAAACTTAAACCTGCCGAAGGGCGTACCGAATGTGGTTAAGTCCGAGGAACGTTTGTCCAGGGGTATTTGCCAAAACGAACTTCTGGCATCGAGGACGGAGAACACTGTGGCTTGTCCAACCTGGGCGGCAACATCTTCGACAGTCCTCATAGGGTAGTGGGGCCGTTTAATCGCCAGATTCAAGTCCTTAGGGTTGATGCATACCCGTATTTCATTTTTTCCTTTCTTCATTGTGGCGACCATGGTGGAGACCCATTCGGTGCGATCGCTGACAGCCTCCAGCACTCCCATGTTGACCATGTCCTTCAGCATGGCCTCCACCTTGCCCTTCATGGCGAACGACATTCTATGGGGTGGGCGGATCACAGGCACCACGGATGGGTCTGTTGCGATTTTATACACCAGCGGCAGCTTCCCCAACTTGTCGTCAAACAGGTCCGGGTACTCGGATAGTGGATCCATCACTGCTTGCACGTGGACCGTATGGTCAAAGGACACCAGACCAAGATCCTGGCAGGCCTGGTTGCTCAGTAAATTTACACAGTCGCAATCCAGAATAAAGAACGACAGGTCACGGGAAGATTTCTGTAGCACGCAATGGAAGGTCGCCCTCCCCACAGGTGTTAGCTCCTCTCCCCCATAGGCACACAAAACAGAGAGATCTGCAGTCAACAGCTCATTATTCCTTATCTTGTGAAACAGTGATGTTGACATTACGTTCACTTTTGCCCCCGTATCCAGCTTCGCAGAGAAGGACTTATTGTTCACAGTAATGAGCACAGATGGATCGGGGAGGCGAGATCGGCTGTGGAGGAGAGTGTAAACACTTGCATCTCCCATGGAATAGCTGAGCTCAGAGCTGGGGGCAGTGTCGACAGAGGACTGAGAATCCATCTCACTATCAACTTGCTGAAGGTTGATTAGGAATTGTCTAGGAGCTGAGGGCACTTTCCCACGGGACCGGCAGGCAGCTGCAAAATGGTTCATTTTCCTGCAGAAATTGCAAGACTTTCCGAGGGCTGGGCACTGTGACTCCGTAGGATGCACATAATTACAGTTTGGACACTTCTGAGAGCGCGGGACCCGAGATGTACGATCGGGCTGCGGTGGAGGGCGAAAGTTGTCCTGCATGCGTCGTTGTCCAGCAACACCAGTCAGATTTATGGCTCGGCTGTCAGATCCCCTCTGCCCATGCGGAGGGGTAACCACTTCGGCGATGCGGCACGCATGCATTGCTTGAGTCAGGGTTAGGTCAGGCCGTTGCAGCAAGTCGGCACGTAGTTTCTGGTCAAGCATGCCAGTGACGAGAATGTCCCTGGTGAGCTGGTCGCGCATGGTCTCAAAACGGCACCGCTGAGCAAGGTAGCGCAGGTCAGCGATAAAACACTCGACAGGTTCGTCCGGCTGTTGCTTCCGTGAGAAAAACCTGGCCCGCTCCAGTATGCGGTTGGAGGGCAGGTCGCAAATCTCCGCAAACTTGCGCAAAAGACATACCGGGTCATCGGCAGATTCAGCTGGCTCGACCGGCTGGCCGTTGTCATCCAGGACTGCTGGTTCGTAGACGAAAGCCTGAGCTCTCTTCATTGCGTCGGGACCAGCCAGGTTGAGCAGGAGTGAGGCTTTGACCACGGCTGGGTCATTCCGGTGCGCAATATTGACAAAGTGAGTGTAGTCCATCACAAAAGTCGACCATCGCTCCGCAATGTCAGCGTCAAAGACAAGGGGAGATGGCTTTCGGCATGAGGATGCCATATCAAAGGAAGCCCAACACTGGGCACTCGGGGGACAAATAAAAGAAAACCGGTAAACGGGAGGCACGAGTTTAACTTTCTGACACCATGTAAAGGCTTGATAGCTGACACACTGTAACCTTTACTAGGAGTTTATTATAGCACATGGCACACACGTCCCAGCACTGACTGCATCCAGCCTTCAGGCGTACTGGGACCTAGTGGGCGGAACAAAGGGAGGATACCACAGTTATACTAATATGATGGGGCGTGGTTAGTGGTGATGAGGTAGCTACATTATAGGTTGCATGCATAAACCATCTACAGCGGGCATGGAAGAAAAAGAGTCACTATCTCATTGTCAATGGTAACTAAGTATGTGCAATAAATGCCTTCCTTTAAAAGAAGTAAAAAATAATCTCTTTCATTAACACCAATGTTCTTCTTTTAACTGCTTTTCCCCAGTTTCACCAAGTGAATGTTAATTCTATTTAATCCCGTATAATAGTAAGATTAAACGATAATTTACCAGTTTGAAGTTTGATCTTTATTTTATGAGGAGTTACGATGAGGGATTACGTGAAGACCCCGCCAGCACGCATGCGCGACATTCTTCAAAGCAGCGGTGTGGAATCACAGGAATAGTAAGATAAGAAGAACTAGGATACCAGTTTACCTTTATAACAGAGGGTGGGAGCGGAGGGCACGTAATCCCTCATCGTAACTCCTCATAAAATAAAGATCAAATTTCAAACTGGTAAGTTCTCGTTTAATCTTACTATTTTACTTCGGAGTCACGTAAGTGACTACGTGAAGATTTTAAAGGTCTGTGATTTCACGCCGTGGAACAATCCATGCTTCACTCACTGCTGAAGTCATCCAAGAGAGGAAGTATGTTATCGTAATTAAACATGAATCCATTTTTTAAAAACAATAACGATATTTATTTTTTAAACAAAGAAAATAATGCTCCCTCGGGCTAAATTATATATTTGCAGAACTTAAAATTCTTTCTGCAAACAATGCAGGTCTGGCAATCGGCTTGTTATAAAATATTTGGAAAGTTATTTCCATAGAACATCCTGCTGTTGCCAGAATATGGTCCATTGGTACCTCCATATTTCTGGCCGGCGATGTTGATGCTGCCCTGGTGGAGTGAGATTTAAAAATGTCAGTAACCACCCCAGCAGCCCCCAGAACCTGTCTGAGCCATCTTGAGATGGTCTGTACTGACATCCGACCATGAGGCTGTTTGAAGCTAACCCATAATGTCATTTCGCTTCCTCTTAAGGCTTTTGTTGTCCTAAGATAAAGCAGTAGATGTGACATGACACACAAACGGGGGTCAGGTGAGTATGCCCGAAATTCCAATGTCAGTCCTGAAGTTCCCGGTCTGCTCTGTTTGACCAGCTCCAAGATTCTGAATGTTATCTTGTCAGTTGATGTTACCATGTTGTCCAGTCTTAATTTGTATAGGGACTGGACCCTTTGGGCTGAGACCAAGGCCACCAGCATGACGGTTTTTAGTGTGAGCTGTTCCAGGGACAGGGACTTGGCTGGTGACCAACCCCTTAGTAATGTCAGGACGACACTGACGTCCCAGATCTGGGTATACCTGGGTCTGGGGGGATTGGTGTTATAGATACCCCTCATTAGTTTGGCAACCAGAGGGTGAGATCCTATGGACTGCTGTCCTGGTGCCTGCCATAAATACGCTGACAGAGCACTCCTAGCACTGTTAATTGTGTTGTAACTCAGTCCTTCATTGAAGTGAAGGCTGGATAGGAACTCCAGGACGTTGGTAATTGTAGCTGATCTGTATGCTACCCCAGTCCTCGAGCAGTACGCTTCCCACTTCCGAATGCTGGAGAGGTACTGCTTCTTAGTCGATTCTCGGTAGGCCGCCATGATCATGTTCATGGTCCTGTCCGATAATCCCAGATCCAATAGAGGCCATTTCAGATTCTGCAAGCCAACAGATTTATCCTGTCATGGCACGGATGACTTTCGCCCGTAACAGGATGGACCAATAGATCTGGCCTTTTGGAAATGGTCATGAGTGGTTCAGAGACCATGTCGAGGACCACAGGGAACCATGGCTGTGTACTACCAAAATACCTGAAGCTGAGCATTTGCATTTTGCGTATGACCCGACTGATGAGGCAGAAGGGGAGAAAGGCATAGAAAAACAATTTTCCCCAATTCAGCGAAAAGGCGTCCATCGCTGCTGCCTCAGGGTCTGGTTCCCAAGCGACATATGTTGGTAACTGGTGATTCAGTCTGGATGCAAAGAGATCGATATCAGGTGTACCATACCGCTTTGTAATATCAGTAAACACTTTATGGTTCAACATCCATTCGGTGTTGTCATTAAATTTTCGTGACCTGGTGTCTGCCACTGTATTGAGCTTACCTGGTAGGTAAGTTGCTGATAGCCAAATATGTCTGTCGACACACCATTTCCAGATTGTGTTGACCAGATCGTCACACGATATCGATTTTATTCCACCCATATGGTTAATAAAAGCCACCACTGTGGTGTTGTCAATTTTGTAGGCGGACATGCAAATGGTGCATAGCTGAACAGTAAGCTTTTAGCCCATAAAACGCACCCAACACTTCTAAATAATTTATACCCAGTGTCTGTAGTAGTGATGATTCTTGTATGTTCCATCTGCCACCAGTACTAGATATAATGTTAGTTGCTCCCCAGCCCTGAGCACTGGCATCCGTTTGTAATGTGAATGCTGGGTTTCTGATAACTATGGGGCTGGAACTATGCCAAATGTTTTCTTTCCACCATTGTAATTCTGAAATTGCTTTAGCTGGTAATTGCATAGGTTGATCAAAATAACCTGCATGTTGTTTTAGCGCTTGCACCTTTGCCCTTTGTAAGTTTTGGTAATGCAAAGGTCCAAGTTGAGTAGCTGGAAATGCTGCTACTAATTTCCCAATCACTTTTGCCACCTGTCGAATAGATGGTTGATTAGTAACAATCAATTTGTTGCAGGCTTTTACCAATTCTGCTGCTTTGTCTTTTGGCAATGTTACAGACATGTAGATAGAGTTAATTGTGAATCCCAGATAGTCCATAGTTGTGGATGGTGTCAACTTAGATTTATCTGGATGTATGACAAACCCCAGTGATTCAAACAGCTGTTTGGTAGCTAATACCGCTGATTTAGCTAATTCCAGGGTTTTACCCACTATCAAAATATCATCAAGATATGCCATGACAATATGTTTTTGTTTTTCTCAGTATTGCCAGGGCTGGTTTTAATATCTTGGTAAACAGTCTTGGGGCTGATGTTAACCCATTAGGCAACGCTTTATACTGCCATTGTTGTCCCATCCAGTTAAACTTTAGATATCCACAACGATCCTTATGAATGGGTACTGAATAATATTTTAAATCGATGCATGCCATGAAGTATCCTTTGGAAACCAATTGTTTGGCAGTAACAAATGTTTCCATTTTGAAATGTATATACCTAACAAAAGTATTCAGTGTAGTTAAGTCAATGATGATGCGACATCCACCATCTTTCTTGGTTTTTGTAAAAATATTCGATACAAATTCCAGAGAGTCATGTTCCGTTTTCTCTATGACTCCTTTTGCATGTAACCTCACCAGTTCTGCATGTCCCTCACATTTTTCCCCTTGTGAGAGTACAAACTCCCTGTGAGGTACATGCTGAACTGGTGGCATACTTTTTTGGATGAAATCAATTTTGTATCCCTTTGTAGTATATATTTATCAAGTGTAATGGTCCTCCATGCTTCCAAAACCAAGTGTAACCTTCCCCCTGTTAGTACAAGCCCTACACCTTTTATGTTCTGGAAGGAACCAGACCCACCTACCTCCATGGTTACCGGTAGTGTGTTCATTTCTTCGGCCTCTGTTTCTTGACTGGTCGAGGTGCCGGAGTGTGGAGCTGGCGCATCTTCCATGAGGGCCGCTCTGGGCCCTGGCCTAAAAAAGACCTCCGGGGATGATGTGCGGCCCCATGCTTTCACCAGCACCCTGGTGTTGACACCTGATGGTGGATGCATAGGGGTGCTGCCGCCTGGGTTGTGTGGCTTTACTCGTTCCTGGACCTGCCCTCATAAACCCAAGGGCTTTCGACTCTTCGTCCAGATCTTTGACATGTTTCGACAAGTCCTTCCCAAAGAGCAGTATTTGTGGTTGCGCAGTTGCAGTTTTGCACAACCCTGCAATTGAGGGCAGGCCTGATGGCGTCCTTCCGTAGGCAGTTGATCTTATACTGTGTGTTACACAGTAGGGCCAGTGTGTCCTGCTGGTTATCGGTCATTTCGACCCCATCAACCGAATGAGCATAGGACGTTATAGCTCATTCGGTTGATGGGGTCGAAATGAATTGCTGCTCCAGTAGCTTCTAAGTATCATGAACATGAACAGACTCAACCCGTTCCTAACATGACAACATTTTCCCAGTTCCTTAATCTCACCTCTTGAATCAAGTGTTGCTAAATAAGGAAATGGAGAGTTCCTCTGCTGTCAAATTGGTGATTTTTTCCCAAGGCCAGACTGTAGCTTGTGAGGTGACAGGATAAAGGAAGCTTGGCTGGATTTGCACTGCTTGACCTGGGGATCTGAAAATGCCACCAAGATGACTGACATGTAAGAGTTTCATTTCCAAGCAATGTCATGTCTCAAATTAATAACTACAGATTTTTTTAGCAAAAAGGTCAAAATGCTTTAACCCAACTCAGTCTCAATTTGTGTAACTGATACCTTTGCACAGATGATCCATTAAAAACTATTTGTGTATCGGTAGATCAGGGTGTCAAAGGTCTGAGCAATGTCAGAATCAGACCATCAATCAGTTTACTGCAACTTATAAACATAGAAACATAGAAAACAGGTGTAGGAGGAGGCCATTTGGCCCTTCGAGCCAGCACCGCCATTCATTGCGATCATGGCTGATCGTCCCCAATCAATAACCCGTGCCTGCCTTCTCCCCGTATCCCTTGATTCCACTAGCCCCTAGAGCTCTATCTAACTTTCTCTTAAATCCATCCAGTGATTTGGCCTCCACTGCCCTCTGTGGCAGGGAATTCCACAAATTCACAACTCTCTGGGTGAAAAAGTTTTTTCTCACCTCAGTCTTAAATGGCCTCCCCTTTATTCTAATAACTTGGAAGCATCTCATCAATCTTTGTATCTTTATTTAATTTGTTGGCATGACATACTTGGCCATAACATAACAATAGGTCCTTATGCCTTTATTATAGAACACGGAAATGGTCAGTAATATCATTCATAGAGTAATATCATTGATCAGTGATAGCGGCACGAAATGGGCCATCCTCCAGTCTTCCGGCACCTCACCCTGAATGTTCAGTTCTTGTCCTATGCCTAATTGAAACGGGGCTTGCTGTCTCTCCCTGCGGGGGAATGCGACTTTTTTGTCGTATTCCCCTTCTCTGCCTCCGTCTGCGCTGAGGCCTAATTGCGGAGCTGGCGACCTCGAGGCTCAGGAGGCAGAGCCCGCCAGGACTCGCCCTGAGCTCGCTCCCGTGAGGGCGGCCCGGCTCGGGGCTGGAACAGTGCTTCCGTGAGGGGCTGTGACGCTCCCGGGAGGGCGGCCTGGCCCGAGGAAGGAACGGTGCTTCCGTCGGAGTGGCCGAGCTCGGGGAGGTACGGCGTTCCCAGCCCGAGGGAGGAGCGGCGCCCATGTCGGGGCAGCACAGCCCGAGTGAGGTACGGCGCCCATGTCGGGGCGGCCCAGCCCGAGGGAGGAGCGGCGCCCATGTCTGGGCAGCACAGCCCGAGTGAGGTACGGCGCCCATGTCGGGGTGGCCCAGCCCGAGGGAGGAGCGGCGCCCATGTCGGGGCGGCCCAGCCCGAGGGAGGAGCGGCGCCCATGTCGGGGCGGCCCAGCCCGAGGGAGGAGCGGCGCCCATGTCGGGGCGGCCCAGCCCGAGGGAGGTACGGCGCCCATGTCGGGGCGGCCTGGCGCGGGGCTGAGACGGTAACGGTACTCACGTGGGGGCGATCCAGCTCGGGGCTGGAACGGTGCTCTGGTGGCTGGGACGGTGTTCTGGCGGTGGTGGCCTGAGTCCGGGGTTCGGCCACGGGCCAGCGGCTGCGTCAGCAGGAATGGTGGGCGGCAGCTTCGACCACCCCGGGGCGCGGTGATTGAGCCGCGGGACAGTTTTTAACATCGCCCGGTGGGGTATCGCCTCAGCGCAGAGGGAGAAGAGGAGGGAAGAGACTGCAGCCCTAAGACTTTTGCCTCCATCACAGTGAGGAGATGCAGGGTGGACTCACTGTGGTGGATGTTAATATATGTTTATTGTTGTTTTTTATTGTATTGTATTGTTGGTTTGACTGCTGCAATTTCGTTCAGACTTCGGTCTGAATGACAATAAAGGCTATCTAATCTAATCTAATCTAATCTCACCCAACCCGTAATTAGATTTGACTCCAAAGTTGTGTTGTACCATATTATCCTTGTAATAAATCAATGAATGGTGTCCATGTCTTCGAAAAGTGATCTGGTTTTTCTGCTAAGACAAGTCTAATATTTTCAAGATTTAGCGTCTCAGACATGTTTGTGATCCACATCTTAAGAGTAAGGACAGATGTATGTTTCCAAAATTTGAGTATTAGTTTTTTTGCCGTTATCAGGCCATAATTAAGGGAGCGTCTTTGAAATCATGATTGCTCGGGAATCCAGGTTGGTTATTGCGAACCGAGCAGAGGTGTTTGGCAAAGCGATCGCCAAGCCTACGCTTGTACACTTGTGGTAAATGTTACACTTGTCGCTTTACCTCCTCCCCTTGCCTCCATTCAAGGACCCAAGCAGTCTTTCCAGGTGCGGCAGAGGTTCACCTGCACCTCCTCCAACCTCATCTATTGCATCCGCTGCTCTAGATGTCAGCTGTTCTACATCGGTGAGACCAAGCGTAGGCTTGGCGATCGCTTCGCCGAATACCTCCACTCGGTTCGCAATAACCAACCTGATCTCCTGGTGACTCAGCACTGCAACTCCCCCTCCAATTCTGAATCCGACCTTTCTGTCCTGGGCCTCCTCCATGGCCAGAGTGAGGACAACCGTAAATTGGAGGAGCAGCACGTCATATTTCGCTTGGACAGTTTGCACCCCAGAGGTATGAACATTGACTTCTCCAATTTCCGGTAGTGCCTACTTTCTCCTCCCCTTCTCAGCTCTCCCTCAGCCCACTGGCTCCACCTCTTCCTTTCATCTTCCCCCCCCCCCCCCCACCCTCACCCTCACATCAGTCTGAAGAAGGGTTTCGACCTGAAACTTTGCCTATTTCCTTCGCTCCATAGATGCTGCCTCACCCGCTGAGTTTCTCCAGAATTTTTGTCTACCTTCTGCGCATATAAGCTTTGTTTACAGCCCTGCCATCAATTTTCTTGGTTGCTTTTTCAAAAAACTCAGTCAAACTCGTGAGACAATTTCCCATGAACAAAATCATGCTGACTATCCTGGATCATTCCCTGTCCTTCCAAATGTATGTATATCCTCTCCTGTAATGATGATTCATTTATCTCAGTCAGGACTCCTGCAATTTCTTCTCCAGCTTCCCATAGAGTTCTTGGATATATCTGATCAGGCCCAGGAGATTTATATACTTTCACGTGTCTTTGGACATGCAGTACATCATCGACTCTATTACATACTGTCCTCAAGTCATCTCCATGAACTTTCCCAAGTTCCCTAATCTCATGTTAGTTTTTTGAGGGACCCTTTTCTCTCTCTAGTTACCCTTGTTCCCTTAATAAAGGTAAAATCGTCTTTGAATACACTTTAATCTGATCTGCCAGAGCTATCTGATTCCTTTTCTTTTCCCTCCTGATCAGTTTTTGAATTATGCTCCACAATCCCTTATATCCCTCTAGGGCAGGCACGTGCCGTGAGTAATTACTCAGGGGAGGCACTAGGCAGTCAATCGACTTTTAAAAATCATAAAAATCCACGCAGGCACAGAAAAACGTGAAAACCGCGCATGAGCAGATCGGTCCTGTGGTCAGTCAGTCGACTTTTTAAAAACCTTTAAAAACCGCGCATGCGCAGATTGGTCTCCTCTCCTGTAGGCATGTGCAGCACATGGCGCTCAGTCCACGGTGCAAAGGCAGAATTTCAGCTGCCTTTATTGCCTGTTGTAAGTGAAGGCTTGAAGCAGCGTCCACAGCACGTGAGTTGAACATAGTTATGCGTATTACGCGTACTGCGGACGAAAGGCACGGGAGAATTATGCCTACCTAAGATCAATTTTTAAAATAATAACCATTTAATAATAAATACTGAATTTAGTAAATGAATTGGAAATCTTTACTATTTATATTTATTAATTACCTTTTTATAATTTTAGTCAGGGTAGACACTGCCTACCTTGCCTAACCTGATGGCACGTGCCGGCTCTAGGGATAAACTTAATCTCAGTTGCATATACCTGACCCATGCTCCTTCTTTTTCTGGACCAAACCCTCATTTACTCCGGCCATCCAAGAATATTTATTTTGTTAAATTTCAAATTAAGCTTTCATCTTTTCACATTAACATTTGATGTATATTATTACATTCATCGTTATACTGAACAATTGTCAATTTGGTTTCATAAATTAGGTTGCCTTCCGCCCGACATGTCCGCACCAACCATGATGTCAATCTAACTAATCCCACCATGGTCCATATCCCTCCAGTCCTATTTATTAATATATCTGTCTAAATGTCTCCTGAATGTTTATAGACTATTTCGTGGTATGTATTTATCCTTTTGCATTTCTAATGTTATGCTGTGATAATGACACAATGCATCTCTTCCCAATAAAACCACTGTGGTTTAGACTCATGCATCGGAGTGTATAGAGTATAGACCCATATTCCTGCGTCAATTCACTGCACTAAAGCATAATTTCCTTAAAAACATTGGCAAATCATCCTCTACATTTCAGCAGAATATTCATTTCTGAATGCAATTTAAGATCAAGAAAAGCTTTTAATTTTGTATTTGAATACAATTGATTTTGCTTTGAAATCACCACTGAATTCAATGTCAGATCTAGATTATTGTTCTGCACATTTTCAACTTTCAATGGTGCTCTATTGTCACGTGTGCACTGCACAGTGAATTTCTTTTTGCATAGATCACACATGTACAAGGTGCCATATTTTAGCACCAATTCCAAAAAGTCTAAAGTCCGTTCCATGTGTTCGATGTACTGGAGAGGCTCCTGATCCAGGTATGCCCCAGGCTGCAGCAGAGCCTTCCTCCGTCATCATCAACCGGCTCGACCCACGAACCAACATCCTTATCCTCGCCCAACCACCGTTGTGCCGTGGAGGCGCCTCTTTCAGCCGACCTTGAAGACGCTGGAAGCAATTGCCCGGTCCTAACGCCCCACTCCTTGCATCCTTTGTTGCTAGCAGCACCCTCCTCCGCAGCTCTCCGATCTTCAGGACCAAGCTTGGCGGCTTCTGAGCTTCCCTTCTGCAGGCCCGCTTCCACCAGGTCTTTTCCGGCAGCAGCGACCCACGGGCTGCCGGGTCTTTCGTCAATCTCCGTGGGGCATCCCGGGAGCCTTCTGCCGCCATGCGGCAAATACGGAGAGCCATTGTATAGCCTTTTGTGATTTCCAACATGCACATTGACATGCACAACTTTGAGTCCCTACAGTGCAATGCATGAGTGGGAAAGGCATAAAAGTGCTGATGAGTGTGATTTCCTGTTCCACTGTTGCATTCACCACTGAGTCCAGCAGAGATTCTGTGCGGTGCTGGAAGCACTTCACACCTGTCCCCCAACTCTACAGAAGCCTTCAAAGGCCAGTAGAGTGGTCCATAGGCACAGTCATCTGAGATCTGGTCGCCACTAATACAAATACAAAATATATATTGACAATAACACTGTCAAGGCACTTGTTAACAATATTAACTGTAACCTACCAAGCAACCAACCAGCTTTGAACAGATTAAGATTTATTTCTCTCAGCCATACTAACTATTCTGCCACATCATCCAAAGTTTGCTGTTTACTCCCTACCGTAAAAATGTCATAGATTCCCCCTATGAATCTCGACATAGGTCAAGCTTCTAAAGATTGACATTCAAATACAAACCGCTTTGGTTAATATAATAGAACACAAGTATTTTGATCTCAGTGATATTTCTGTGAAGGACAGCTTGCCCTTTGCCAGACTGGGTTATTTTGATAAGTCTGCAATCAATGTAAAGGTGGCTTCAGGCAGAACTCATGTGACAGCAAATATTCCAGCAGTGACATTGTTTACCCAGGAGGATATGGCTACTATCAGGAAAAAAAATGTTTAATGCAAAGTGCCCTGGATCACAATATAGACACAGATGCACAAACCTGTCACACTGGATGGCTCACTGCTGCAGCCATTCCCACAATTTACCACAAGGCCTCGGGTGACAATTTACAATTTTTACAGAAGCCAATTAAAACCCCACTACAAACCTGCAGGTCTTTGGAGTGTGGGAGAAAACCAGAGTACCCAGAGACAGGCAGACTGTACAAACCCATACAGATAGCACCCGGTCAGGATCAAGCCAGTGTCTATGGCGCTGTAAGGCAGCAACTCTACCGCTGCGCTATTGTGCCACCCAAAGTCCTGCATCGGTGAGTTCTGAGTTCCTTCAGTGGAAAGGAGTATCAAGATCCCTTCTCTGACCAGACAATTGCAGGAAAGCTTGGCAGAATTTTCTTTCAATGTAAACAATCCCAAATCCCAATTCATCACCATTTCCTATCTTGACTAACTCCCTGCAGCTGTACAACACAAAACAAAATCCTGCTCCACCAGTGAGCACCAATCATGAAAAAAGGAATAGATTCATTCGCCAGCTCATCACCCGAGAACCTGCCTAATCTCATAAAGGATGCTCCCTTTGTGACAGCAGCCTGTCTTGGACAAGGTCAATGGCCTTCGGTGGTGGAACTGCAGATGAGCCCAGAGGCTGACCTTCAGTAGCACCTTCCGCCTGAGTGCCAGATGACTGGTTCAGCTGGTTAACAGGCAAGGAATAGGGCTCTGGCAGAAGCCTACTGATTAAATTAGAAAATCTGATTCCCTGAGAAAAATAGATTTCTGTTCATAGAGCTGCAAGGCTCAGCAAGCATGCTAATATGTTGAAATCAGATTGGCGGAATGTCATGCTAACCTTTAAACCTTTTTTAACATCGGTATCTAGATTTATACTTGACAACAGCTGAAGCTTCCAGTTAGCACCCTGTCTCTGAGTGCCTGCTCCTTGCAATGCAATGGCAGCTCAGACCATGACTATTAAGTGCTGCAGTGAGGTCTGCCTTGAATTAAGCTGATTGCACTTACTCACTGAATAGATGTGCATCCCTGTATACCTTCATTATAACCATTTCCCAGCCAACAATGGGTCATTGTGGGCTCAACCCTTCCTTGGTCATCTGTTGCCAGCCCTGATTTGTTCTGGCCTCCTCCCCTCCAGATCTGCAAATGCTGGTTGACACCGAAGATAGAGACAAAATGCTGGAGTAACTCAATGGTCAGGCAGCATCTCTGGCGAAAAGGAATAGGTGACGTTTCAGGTTAATACCCTTCTTCAGATTTGTCTGAAGCGTTGACCCAAAACGTCACCTATGGCTTTTCTCCAAAGATGCAGCCTGACCCACTGAGTTACTCCAACATTTTGTGTCTATGTTTGGATACTTGAGTGTCTGAAAGAAAAAGGGCCCAAGGGTATGGTTATGCAGAGGAGAGGAAAGGTCACTGAGATGTACTCAAAACTCAAAAGGGATAGTGGGAGGAAAGAAAATAGTAAGATTAAACGAGAACTTACCAGTTTGAAGTTTGATCTTTATTTTATGAGGAGTAACGTTGAGGGATTACGTGAAGACCCCGTCCAGTACGCATGCGTGTCAATCTTCAAAGCAGTGGTGTGAAATCACAGAAAACAGTTGTTGAACTGAACATAGTAAGATAAGAGAACCATAATACCAGTTGAACTTTATGATAGAGGGCTGGGAGCGGAGGGCACGTAATCCCTCAACGTTACTCCTCATAATATAAAGATCAAACTTCAAACTGGTAAGTTCTCGTTTAATCTTACTATTTTACTTCGGAGTCACGTGAGTGACTACGTGAAGATTTTAAAGCTCTGTGATTTCATGCCGTGGAACCGAGTCCAGGCGTCATACACTGCATCAGTAGGCCAATGTGCAGTGTTAAAGTTTCACCTCAAAAACCCTTCATTAGAATTCTTTCCACAGATGATTCTAGTTCTGTTTAGTTTTTCTACCAATTGCTGTTTTAATTTCCAGCATCTGTAGTTTTTAATTTATTTTCCCCATCTCAGTCCTAGACAGAATGTGAATGTGACACTGTTAAAATGTATTAGCAATGCAGTTATTTAATCCATTAAAATCGTAATGTTGAACATTTACTTGAAAAATGTGCAAAATAAAATAAATGTATTTAAAGTAAAATGGAAACAAAAAGTGTTCTTTAATGACTATCCATGCTCATTCAGCAAACTGTGCTGTAATTGGTGAAAGAAATCAAACAGAGACAGCTTCAACCACGATTAAAGCAGAATTGAGAGGAAACAAGTCATCCCCAACTCCAAGAAACTATCTAAGTAGAATTCAATATCTGATAAAGGTCACCCATAAAGGAGAGATTTCATTCAATCACTGATGCAGCTGGTTGTTAGAGCCGACACATCTGCTGAAAGATCCCTTAATAGGCCAGTAATGAAACATGACTGCAGATATAGACTGGCCATTAACTTCCGTAAATCAAGTACACTCATACCTGCGACTTCTCCTGCTGCAGTGAAAAGATAAGTATCAAGGACATGTGTCATAATGGATAGGAATAGAATTAGGCCATTCAGCCCATTAAGTCTACTCCGCCATTCAATCATGGCTGGTCTATCTCTCCCTCCTAACCGCATTCTCCTGCCTTCTCCCCATAACCCCTGACCGGTTCCAAATATTTCTCTATGCGTGATGTTGTCTGCAGTATTTCTGTCCGTCAAGAAGACCAGCATTAGTTTGCCGTGATTTCTGACACTCAGATATTTATGAGGACTTTCTTGCTTCAGTGCTTCCTGCAGATTCAGCTTTTTTTATGAAGAAATATTTGCATCCATGACTGATTTGATTGTTTGCTGGTAATAAATGCTTCAGTCAAATTGGAAATATTGACCCCCAAGGAGTCTGATTCAAATCATTGCATATAATGTACAAATTAATTCCAAATTTATATCAAAAAACAGAATGCTGGAGGAACTTAACAGATCAAGCAGCGTCTGTGGATGAAGTGGACAGACAACGTTTGGGGTTGGGACCCTTCTTCAGACAGATGGAGTAGGGATTAAAAGCTGGAAAAGAGAGGTGGGGGTGGGGATTGCGACAGATCTGGCAAGTGATAGGTAGATACAGGTGGGGTACAGGGCAGATGAATGAAGATAGTGACAAAGCTTGAGGTGAAAGGGAGACAAAAGAAAGGAAGAATGAAACATAAAGCCATGAAGAGGAATATGTTTGGTTGGTGAACTTGCCCACACCATACACCATGTCCCTTCTTCACTTGTCCCATCTGCCTGCATTTGGCCCATATCGCTCCAAAACTGTCCTATCCATGTACTGCCTATTTGTTTCTTAAACATTGCAATAATCCCAGCCTCAAGTACCTCTTTTGGCAGCTTGTTCCATACACCTACCACCCCTCAGATTTCTATTAAATCTTTCCTCCTTCATCTTAAACCTATGTCCTCTGGTGCTTGATTCCCTTATTCTGGGCAAGAGACTCTGTGCGCCTACCCGATCTATTACTCTCACAATTTTATTCTACTTATCATGCATTCCAAGGAATAGAGTCCCAGCCTGTTTGACCTCTCCCGAAAGCTCAGACACTTGTGTTCTGGCACTATCCTCATAAATATTCTCTGTACCCTTTGCTACTTGATAACATCTTTTCTGTAACATGGTGACCAGACTGAACACAATATTGTAAATGCGGCCTCACCAATGCATTATACAAGTGCAACATGACCTCCCAACTTCTGTACTCAATAGTCACAAAAAGCTGGAGTAACTCAGCATCTCTGAAGAAAAGGAATAGGTAACGTTTTGGGTCGAGACCTTCCTTCGGTCTACACTCAATCTCTGACTGATGAAGGCCAATATGCCAAAAGCTTTCTTGACAAACTTATCTACCTGTGATGCCATCTTCAAGGAAACATGTGTCTGCACCGTTAGATTCCCCTGTTCTACAACACTCCCCTGGCAACTACCATTCACTGTGTAAGGTCCTGCCCATGTTAGACTCTTCAAAATGAAACACCTCACATTTCTCTGTATTAAATTCCATCAATTCATCCTTAGCTCACCTGGTCAATCGATCACGATCCTGCTGCAATTTATCACATTTATCTTCACTATCTGCAAAACCACCCTATTTTGTATCATCCCCAAACTTGCTAATCATGCCATTTGCAACCAAATCATTGATATAGATGATAAACAGCAATGGGCCCTGCACTGACCCTGAGGCACACCACTAGTCGCAGGCCTCCAGTCCAAGAAGCAACCTTGCACCATCACACTCTGCTTCCTTACATGAAGCCAATTTTCTATCCATTCAGCTATCTCTCCTTGGATCCCATGCGATCTAACCTTCTAGAGCAGCCTACCATGCGGAACCTTGTCAAGTACTTTGTTGAAGTCCATATATGCAACATCTCCAGCTCTACACTCATCAACATTTTTGGTCACATCTACAAAAAACAAAAAATCAGATTTGTGAGACACTACCTCCCATGTACAAAAAGACGCTAACTCTCCCTAATCAGTCATTGTCTATGCATGTATGTCCCACCCTCAGAATACTCTGGTGTGGGATCACGTTGAAGGTGGTGGAGATGTCAGAGAAAATGGTTGGATGCAGAGGCTGGTGGGGTAAAGGTGAGAATCGGGGAACTCTATCCTTGTTCTGTCTGCGGGGAGGAGAAGTGAGAGCAAAACTGCGGGAGACCAGTGAGGCCACAATACACAACTGTAGGGGGAAGCCATGTTCTCTAAAGAAATAGTACATCTCGGATGTCCTGGAGTGGAAAGCCTCATCTTAGGAGCAAGAAATTGAGAGTAAGGGAAGGCATCCTTGAAAGAGGCAGGGTGGAAGGAGATGTAGTCAAAGCAGCTGTGGGAGTCAGTAGGCTTGTTGCAAACATCTTACTATAGTCCGAACGTAATGGAGTAAAAAAGAGTGAGAAAGGGGAGAGAGGTGTTCGAGATAGTCTGAGTGAATTTGAGGGCAGGGTGGAAGTTAATGAAAATAACAGGGGCAGCCATATAGCAGAAATGAAGACACAACAAACTCCAGGTGATGAAATCTTGAGCAAAACGCAGAGTAACTCAATGAGTCAGGCTGCATCTGCAGTAACTCAGCTGGAGTAACTCAATGAGTCAGGCTGCATCTGCAGTAACTCAGCTGGAGTAACTCAATGAGTCAGGCTGCATCTGCAGTAACTCAGCTGGAGTAACTCAATGAGTCAGGCTGCATCTGCAGTAACTCAGCTGGAGTAACTCAATGAGTCAGGCTGCATCGGTGGAGGGAATAGACAGTCAATGTTTCAGGTTGGGAATCTTCTTCAGGTAGGGGTGAAAAGGCACAGGCAAGTTTTCTCCCCCTTCCCTCCATTCATGTATAACCCTCAGTCACAGGTGAAGAGAAGGGATACATTGCACCATTTAAAGAAAAGTAGATTATTGGCAAGTCAACTTTCCCCGGAATTCATTTTATCTCTTTGTCTTTGCCACAGTTAATAGCATTGAAATGGGAAAGACTACAATCATTGCCCGAAGCAGGCAGACTTTATTTCCATCAAATGAACCCATCAACAAGTACTTCAGACAAGCATTTCTTAATTCGAGATCTTGTTATTCGGCTTGGATTTTTTTTTTAAATGAGCCTAGCCAACTGCCATTTGCACAGCCTGTGGCAGTGAAATGCTCTGCCTGTAATTAGATTGCGAGAATTACATCGCACTCTCCCAGCACAATGTCATTTCTTCATACGTAAAACATATTAGCCTATCACACTAGTGAAAGAATTCACATGAAATACTGCCACCTATCTTCTCTTCATTAACGATTTGAATCAGGCAGTAATGAAAAATATCTATTCTGATCTCACTGAAAAATCAAAAGTTGCAGTGAAAGGGATTGGAGAGTATGGTGAAGTGAACTAGCTGCATGGTAAAAGGTAGTGCTTATTTTATACTCAGGCTATGTACACAGCAGTTGTATTCAAAATAATGTTGACAGATACTCACTCAGCACCAAACAAAAGGAATTAGAGGTTGCTGCTGAATCAGGAATAAAAAACAAAAATGATTGAAACTGCTTGTTTATTATCTACTTTCAGTTCAGACTTTTCTATCTGGTTTCCAAATCCCCCCCCCCCCCTTTTCTACCCCACAATCCCCTTCCTCCCTCCCCTTTACCCCCCCTCCACTCCCACCTATCCCCCCCCCCCCCCCCCACCTCTTACTCCCCCTGGCTTCACAATTCGCAACTATTCATTCCTGTCTCTCACCTTCTGCTTTTATCTCTGGTATTTGTTCTAACCATCTGCCTATCAAACACCCCTCCCCCCTCGTCTTAATCCACCTATTAGCTGCCATGCTTTGTCTTGCCTCTCCCCTCTTCCAGCATCCTTGTTGGTGGAGAAACAGCGTGGAAACTGGCCCTTCAGCCACACCAGGTCCAAGCCGACCAACGATCGCCCCACACACTAGCACAATCCTACATACTAGGGACGATTTACCAATTATAGAAGCCAATTAATCTACAACCCTGTACATCTTTGGAGTGTGGGAGGAAACGGATCCACCGGAGAAAACTCACGTAGTCACAGAGAAAACAACAAACTCTGTTCAGACAGCACCCATAGTTAGGATCAAACCGCATCTCTGGTGCTGTAAGGCAGCAACTCTACCACAGCGCCACATGCCGCCATGATTCACAATCAGATATTTCCTGTGTAGAGTTACACTCATAGGTGCTTTTTTTTAACAATACAATACAATACAATTTTATTTGTCATTTGAACCTCGTTGAGGTCCAAATGAAATGTTGTTTCTGCAGTCATACATACAAAAAGAAAAAGACCCAAGACACAACACAATTTACACAGACATCCATCACAGCGCATCTCCTCCTCGCTGTGATGGAAGGCAAAAAACGTATCTCTCCCCATGAAGAAATAATTTAAACACCAGCCCTCATCTTCTGACATCTAGGTTTGTGTCAATAGTTTTCTCAACAGTGCTCCCTGTGAATGCAAGACAAGAGTGGAACTACTAATTACAGACGAGCTCTATCAAGGGCTGCCTTTGGCTCTTTAATCACAGCTTTTTGTATTTGTAGGTTACAATAAATCATTGCCACATGGATATTTAACAGTTATTTGAAAATATACTTATTAACAAGAGACCAAATCAATTGACACAAACCCCATCATCAAGTGAGTTGGATGACGCAACATGTGGCATTATTTTAATCTGATGTAGTACATATTACTCTGCAAATCAAATTTCTCGCTATTTGAAGTTTGGCTCCATAAGAAACTTGATTCTAACATTTCAAGGCTGTAATACATCTCAATTTAGAATACTGACAGGTACTTGAGTACCATACTCTTGTCTTCTAATGTGATTGATTCATCACAGTTTAGCTGACGAAATATTACATGTGAAGGTAAAGGGAAATATTGTTGCATTAAATTATTATTGATTTGATTTACTTCTTGCCACATTTTGTTGAAGGAAAGTATTTTGGAAAATACACTGCTGCATGTACTATGAATGTCATAAAGCACTTCAGATGCAGTTAAAATGAAGTTGCTAACGTCGATTGCAAAATAAAACAAAGTTTGACTCTTCGTCTTGGAATATCATGACTAAAGCAATGGGCAATGGTTGTGTCCTCTACAGGAATAGATTACCCAGACAAATAATCATACGCAGAACAAATATTCATCATTCTAATTTGTAAAGACAACCCTAAATTTAAAAAAAAATCAGAATAAGAAGAGTAAATCACAGAAATCTTTCAGAAAACTATTTCAAACATTTAATTAAATATTGCAATGAAGAGCTGCATTTACACTTTTAATTAGTAAAGCCTCCCAAGATGCTTCATAAAAAAATAAAAGATCACATCGAATTTCTAAGAGATTTAGATGGTTTCATTTATCATTGATATCATCCCTTCCATGATTAGCATAATTTCTGTTTTCAAAAACTATGGTCATATAAAATGAACTCAAGTTTAAAGAAATGATTTTGGATCTGGGGATGGTCCTTCAAGACCATCTGCAGCTCCCTCTCCTGCCAGCCAGCAACCATCTACCAGCCTGACTCCGGTGGAACATAGAACAGTAGAGCACGGGAACAGGCCCTTCGGCTCACAACATCCGTGCCGAACATGATTCCAAGTTAAACTGATCTCTTCTGCCTGCACTTGATGTATTAGCCTCCATTCCCTGCATATCCACATGCCTATCAAAAAGCCTCTGAAATAGCACTATCGTATCTGCCTCCACCACCATCCTTGGCACCTAATGCCCTCTGTATATAAAACCAAACATCTCCTTTAAACTGCCCTTCTCACGTTAAAGCTGTGCCCTCTGATCTTTGCCATTTCTACTCTGGGACAAAGGTTCCTATTGTTTACCCTACCTGTGGCTTGCATCATTTTATATAGGTGTGAAGTAGAACTGTGTATGAGATCTGTGGAAGATAAAATGAAACAGGTGTAAATGAAATGCACAAAGCTGAGTAGTTGATAGTACTTTATTTTTGTAATGATTGGATATAGAAACACCT
This sequence comes from Amblyraja radiata, assembly GCF_010909765.2. Lineage (NCBI taxonomy): Eukaryota > Metazoa > Chordata > Chondrichthyes > Rajiformes > Rajidae > Amblyraja > Amblyraja radiata. Next base: position 35,551,446 of record NC_045961.1, read on the forward strand.
GATTAGTACAGGTGTCAGAGGTTATGGGGAGAAGGCAGGAAAATGGGGTTAGGAGGGAGAGATAGATCTGCCATGATTGAATGGCGAAGTAGACTTGATGGGTCGAATGGCCTAATTCTATTCATATTCCTTATGACATGAGCTTGGTGCTGGGTTTTTTTTGGTTGTGGTAGTCAAGCAAGATAGTGCAATGAAGAGCTACATAGGGGAAATAAAATTAGAATTATAGTAAAATGCAAAATAAGGATTGTGTCAATAAAGACCCAGTTCCGGTGACTGCTGGTTGACTGCCTGACCAGAGATAGGCTCGTTACATTTCATCAGTTCTTCATGCTTCTTTTCCTTGCTCCACAGCTATTCGCTAGGACTGAACTCATGGGATTGCTAGGTCACGCACTATACAGCAGATAACATTAAATATGGAGGCCCAGTATTGCAAGGCTCTTCCAGATCCAGAGAGAAGCAGAGTTGTTTGAGGAAGCCAGTGTTCTTGTGTGCATGATTCACACTGGAATTAAGAACCAGGCAGATAGCCATTGTTTCTTTCTGGATTACTGAAGAACTGAGGAGCCAGCAGTCAGACATAAAATAGAAGGATTGAGCATCCTACCTGAATACTTGGCGGTGACTGATGGTCTCAACCCGAAACGTCACCTATTCCTTCTGTCCAGAGATGCTGCCTGCCCCGCTGAGTAACTGCAGCATTTTGTGACTATCATGATGAGTTTGTTCCAGCCAGGGGCCAACTATGCATTCAAGGAAAGGAACCCCTTTCTTTGCAAACCATTTGTACTTTTAAAAATGGACCCTTAAGAGAGATGTAATCGTGGACTGGTGTGAAGGCTTCATGCTTAGAGAACGATATGCTCCCTGTCAAGGGAGGAGGAAATTGTTTGTGCCTTGCTGGAATACATGGCATCTGAGATCTCTCAACAGCAGCTGTGAAGTATCCTTTGCTCCATAGAAACTAGAGGCCAGCAGCACCTTATCAGCCGCGTAAAATGCAATTCTGCTTTGCTCAATGGTTGCAGTAGCATGAAATCCTCTTATGTCCAAACTTAATTCAAGAAGCAGAATGTTTGAATACATTGCTCTTCACTGAGATGTTGAAAGGGGAAGTGCCCTCAAAAGACTATTAATGGATACAGATTCCTACTGAAGCCCCTTTTCTCCTCCTCCTCCCCCATCATCCAGCAGATTACCCTACTCTACATTCCGTCTCCATTTTCTCCCATTTACACTGTACTCCTTGGAAAATGGTGCGGCCAAACACAGGCTTGGCGATCGCTTCGCCCAACACCTCCGCTCAGTTCGCAATAACCAACCTGATCTCCCGGTGGCTCAGCTCTTCAACTCCCCCTCCCATTCCGAATCCAACCTTTCTGTTCTGGGCCTCCGCCATTGCCAGAGGCACAGCGCAAATTGGAGGAACAGTCCCTCATATTTCACTTGGGTAGTTTACACCCCAGCGGTATGAACATTGACCTCCAATTTCAGGTAGTCCTTGCTTTTTCCCTCCTTCCCCTCCCCCTTCCCAGCTCTCCCACAAGCCCATTGTCTCCGCCTCTTCCTTTCATTTTCCCGCCACCCCCCCCCCCCCCCCCTCCCGACATCAGTCTGAAAAAGGGTCTCGAACTGAAACATCGCCTATTCTTTCTCTCCATAGATGCTGCCTCACCCGCTGAGTTTCTCCAGCATTTTTGTCCACCTACCAAAATAACCTTGTCTGGGATTAAAGACCTGCTAAAGATTGAACTTGGCAAACAAACCCTGCTTATTTGAATATACTCTTTACAGAGCATAACATAAGCTATAAAGTCCTGTACCTCACTCCAACAACGGTCTATAAATAAATCGACTTTAAACTTGAAAGTATCTTATGTCCTCTTAAAGCATGGTATGTAGTAGGACCTGACCTCTGCTAAATGGAGCATCATCCATTTGTACAAAGTGCATGATTTTCGCTGTATTATGGAGGCACATAGAACATAGTACATAGAATGAAGAAAAGTACAGCACAGGAACAAGCCCAACAGCACTCAATGTCTGTGCCATACATAATGCCAAGATAAACTCATCTCATTTGTCTGCACGTGATTCATATCCCTCAATTCCCTGTATATTCATGTAACTATCCAAAAGCCTCTTAAACATCACGACTATATCTGCCTCCACCATCACCCCTGGCAGTGCATTCCAGGCACCCATTGCCCTCTGAGCTGCATGTCTCCTTTAAACTTTGCCCCTTTCACCTTAAAGCTATTCCCTCTTGTCTTTGACAATACTCTCTAATCCAAGCAATTTATTTCATGCTGTTGCCTTGCACCCTGTCATAGTCTGCTGACTGCATACATTCAGAGTAAGTGAGTATCATGTGCAGTTCCACTCTTATGAAATTCAGACTGCAAATGTATTTGCAGTCAATGGCTCCCTGCATTGTTATGGGGAGAAGGTAGGAGAATGGGTCTAGGAAGGAGAGATAGATCAGCCATGATTGAATGGACTTGATGGGCTGAATGGCCTAATTCTGCTCCTATCACTTGTGACCTTATGAAAGCTGCATTCCTGGTGAACCCCAAGTACCCTGCAAAAGGAGAAATAGACTGACTGACATAATGGAACAAAATCTTGTGCCTGTAACATCCAAATAATGCATACATATTCAGAAATGTTGCAGTCATCCATTTTCCTAAACACCAAGGTATCATTTGGTTCAGAAATATATTCTCTGAATTAAAAATATTTCCCTGTGAATTATATTGAAAACAAAATATGAAAATCTTTCAAAAATGTTCGCTGGGAAAGCAATAGTTTAATAAATCCATTAATCTATCTATTAGTTTTTGCCCGGCTACAATGACCTTCAAGGCCACCTGACCCTGAGCCTTGGTTCCACTGATGGCTGGATATTTAATCAATTTAAGACAGACAAGCTGATTTCAACCTTTACCTGTTGGGAGGAGGCACAAATAAATGTAACTTTCATCAACTATCTCACAATGCGAATAATATTGTCAGAAAGATCTGTTAGCCTAGAGTATGTCCCGTTCTACAGGACCTAAAGAGTTAATGCAGTGAAAGGAGAGACAATGCAATAAAGTAAAATAAAATAAGGAAAGTCTAATTGTAGTATAATTTTAATTTTGCTACGAAGGTCCAATATTGTCACTATTTGCTGTTTACAGCAGAACATTGAACAAACCCTGATGAAGATACAATTTTCCTATGAATAAGTGGATGTTTGTCTCTATAAGATCCAACTGGAATCCTTAAAGAGTTAGATTCATTGAATTATTGTCAGATCTTAAACAAAGATGTCATTTTAATTTAAAATGGTTCTCACTGGAAGTGCAGCAGCATGAAATTTCTGCTCCTGCTGTTCCCTCACTCTGAGCATAAGGAGGTTTTCAAAGTGAGGTTGGTTGACACATTTAGTGTGGATTTTTGGAACTAATTGTGTGTCCTATTGAGAGCACCCTCTGCACGGGAAGGAGTCATGCCAGGAAATCCAGTTTTGCTGCACCATTTAATTGACTGCAGAAGTTTAACAGACCTGAAATTGTCAGCAGTAGTTTGCACTTTCTGTATTTCTAAAGGCATTCCAACAGGAAGTAGAGCATCCAGGTTTTTTAATACCCCTGTGGAGGCCTTGATGTAATTAACAAAGGGACAGCTACTTGTAGCCTTTAGGCTTTAGAGATACAGCACGGAAACAAGTCCTTCAGCCCACCAAGTCCGTGCTGACCAGCGCTCACCCCGTATATTACACACTCGGGACAATTTACATTTTTTACTGAAGCCAATCAACCTACAAGCCTGTAGGTCTTTGGAGTGTGGGAGGAAGCGTCTGGAGAAAACCCGCGTGGTCACAGGGAGAGCATACTAACTCCATACAGACAGCACCCATCATCAGGATCGAACCCAGGTCTCTGGCTCTGCAAAGCTGTAGTTCTATCACTGAATATGCAGATGTTCACAGGGTGTGAATTCAAATCCCCCCCAAAAATTAAGTTCAGTCATTTAAAACCAATTCATTCTATTATTTGTGTAAGAAGGAACTGCAGATGCTGGTTTAAACTGAAGACACAAAAAGCTGGAGTAACTCAGCGGGACAGGCAGCATCACTGGAGAGAAGGAATGGGTGACGTTACGGGTCTGAAGAAGGATCTCGATCCAAACCGTTACCCATTCCTTCTCCCCAGAGAAGCTGCCTGTCCTGCTGAGTTACTCCAGCTTTGTGTGTCTATCTTCATTCTATTATTTATTCTGAATGGGCTAAAATCTTCCAATATTCCTAGTGTTAATGCGTTACCTTTAAATTGTAAACATTGTGATAATGTTGGGAATGTGGGTGGGAATTAGTGCAAGATCTCAGAAGAAAGCAGCGAAATAACATGAACATTAATATGTACTTTACCAATATAAGTTACAGTATTAATGTTGATTTGTAGTGCAAATCAACTTGATGATGAAAAACTTTTTACACAACTTATTAATTTATCGTGAGAGTTGCACAATATGCACACAGAGAGTGGTGAATCTCTGGAACTCTCTGCCACAGAAGGTAGTTGAGGCCAGTTCATTGGCTATATTTAAGAGGGAGTTAGATGTGGCCCTTGTGGCTAAAGGGATCAGGGGGTATGGAGAGAAGGCAGGGATGGGATACTGAGTTGGATGATCAGCCATGATCATATTGAATGGTGGTGCAGGCTCGAAGGACCGAATGGCCTACTCCTGCGCCTATTTTCTTTGTTTCTATGTTTCTATGTTAATCCCCAAGTCCCCCATTTCCCTTTTATCTCCACTTTTTCCCCTTCTCCCTATCCCCTTCCATCCACATTCCTCCCTCTGCCTTTCATTCTTCCTCTCCTTATCTAACACCCTTTTGTCTCTTTATCACTCTAGTCTTTGTCACTTACTCCACATCTGCCAAATAAATCCTTCTCCCCTCAGTCGTATCTACCTATCACTTGCAGGCTGTGTTCCACCCTCAGATCTCTTCTCCAGCTTTCTTTCTCCTATTCCAATCAGTCTGAAGATGGATCCCAACCCAAAATGTCACCTGTCCATTGCCTCCACAGATGCAACCTGACCAGCTGAGGTCTGGCACTTTGTGATTAGGACTCAAAAACAGACTTGGAATTCACAAATGGCCGCATCCACGAGGTGTTGTGGGCTGTTAACAGCAGCAGAAATGTATTCCTCCTCAATCTGTAACCTCAATGCCCAATAGACTCTTCATTCTACCATTGTTACTAAGATATAGGATCATCCCTGCATCAATATTGAGTGCGGAAAGGCTTGAGGGGAACAGCACCAATATAGCAAAAAATAAAGAGGTGCCAGCATGGTGCAACATAGAACTACAACCATAATAAGCATAAAAATCCTGCAAAATAGACGGGGCAAAGTGACCAACAACTAAAGGATTAGATAACACTCTGTTTTCAATCACATCTAGTCATATATATTGCCCAGCACCATTCTTGTCTATGAATAGTGGTGGATAATTAAACAGCTGACAAGTGGAGGAGGTTCCAAAAGTATCTCCATCCTCCACTAGGCTGGGACATTATTCCTTGGAGCGCAGGAGGTTGAGGGGTGGTCTGATTGTGGTGCATAAAATCATGAGAGGACTAGATCAGATAAATGCACAGAGTCTTTTGCGCAGAGTAGGTGAATCAAGGACCAGAGGACATATGTTTAAGGTGAAGGGGAAACGATTTAATAGGATTCTGAGAGGTAACCTTTTCACACAAAGGGTTGTGGGTGTATGGAACAAACCTGTAGAGGAGGTAGTTGAGGCAAGGACCATCCCAACATTTAAGAAACATTTAGACAGGTGCATGGATAGGACAGATTTGGAGGGATATGGACCAAAGGCGGGCAGGTGGGACAAGTGTAGCTGTGACATGTTGGCCAGTGTGGGCAAGTTAGGCCAAAGGGCCTGTTTCCACACTGTATCACTCTATGACTCTATGACGATGGCAGGGCCTAGCATGCAAGCTCCAAAGACAAGACTGCAGCATTATCAATAGTTCTGAAGAAGGGTTCTGACCCGAAACATCACCCATCCTTTTTTTCCAGAGATGCTGCCTGACTCGCTGAGTTACTCCAGCACTTTGTGTATGTCTGTGGAATTATCTGCCACAGAAGGTAGTTGAGGCCAGTTCATTGGCTATATTTAAGAGGGAGTTAGATGTGGCCCTTGTGGCTAAAGGGATCAGGGGGTATGGAGAGAAGGCAGGGATGGGATACTGAGTTGGATGATCAGCCATGATCATATCGAATGGCGGTGCAGGCTCGAAGGGCCGAATGGCCTACTCCTGCACCTATTTTCTATGTTTCTATGTTTCTATGTCTGCAGTATAAACTACCATCTGCAGTCCCATCCTACACACTAAGAAATAGTTGATCCATCTCAGCTTTCTCCCGCCTTTACAGAAGCCAGTTTCCAGCCAATTCAATACACTCCACATAGAATCAAGGAATGGATGAGAACACTAGATACAACAAAGGGTAAGGAACCATGCAACATTGCAACACTCAGGAGCTCACTACACCTTTATCCAAGGAGTTCTTGTGCAGTTTCGACAATGGCATTTATCCAACAATGTGGAAGATTGCCCATTTAAATCCTGTTCACAAAAAGGAGACAAATCCAATCCAGCTATTTACTGCCTATCAGTTTACTCCTATTCATCAGTAAAGTGATGGACGGGAGCATCAATAGTGCTTATTAAGCAGCACTTACTCATCAATAATCCACTCATCAATTCCTAGGTCGACTTGGCTTCAGATCTCATCACTGTTGTGGTCTGAGCTGGAGCCAAATGGCTGAATGCCACAAGTGAAGTGAAAATGATTGCCCTTGATACATTGGCAGCTTGTGGCCAGGCGTGGAGTCAAGGAACCTGAACAATGGGGGTCAAAGGGAAATAGTCCGATAGCTGCAGAAAAAAGGAACTGCGGATGCTGGCTTGCACAAAAGGACACAAAGTGCTGGAGTAATTGATGCAGCGGGTCAAGCAGCATCAGGCATTGCCTATTCCTGCTCTCCAGAGATGCTGCTTGACCTGCTGAGTTACTCCCTCACTTTGTGTCCTATTCCGATAGTTGTTACCTTGGTGGTTGTTGGCGGACAATCCTTCCAGTCCCAGATATCACTGCAAGAGTTCCTCAGAGCCAACCATCTTTAGCTGCATCATTAATGACCTTAATGATAAGTAGAGATGTTTATTGACGGTTGCATAATGTTCAATTCCATTCACAACTTCTCAACAAATGACCAATCCATGTATGCATATATCACCATAGAATAACATCAGGGTATGGACTAACTGCCAAGTTTTATGCCACAGATGTGTTGTGCAATGACTACCTACACCTAGAGATAATCTAACCACCTGCCTATAGCCACCTGGTCCCGAGGACTCCAACCCCAGCCCAACCTCCAGGGACTCCAACCGCCGGAACATTGACTTCCCAACGCGTCAGCTTCTCCTTAGGCCGCAGTGCCTTTCTTTCACTAGAAAGTCTACAATGGTTCAAGAAAGCAGCCCTCCACACATAGACTGGGAAACACATTCTCTAAAAGGACTGGATGGTTTGGAGTTTGTAAAATGTGTGCAGGATAGTTTTTTGCAGCAATACATAGAGGTATCTACTAGAGAAATGGCAGTGCTGGACCTCCTGTTAGGAAATGAGACAGGTCAGGTGACAGAGGTATGTGTTGGGGAGCACTTCGGGTCCAGTGATCACAATACCATTAGTTTCAATATAATTATGGAGAAGGTAAGAACTGGACCAAGGGTTGAGATTTTTGATTGGAGAAAGGCTAACTTTGAGGAGATGCAAAAGGATTTAAAAGGAGTGAATTGGGACATTTTGTTTTATGGGAAGGATGTAGAAGATGCCAGTGTTGGCAATGGAGGACATTAAATGAGGACATTAAGTGAAATTTTAAGAGTACAGAATCTTTATGTCCCTGTTCGGTTGAAAGGAAAGAGTAATAATTGGAAAGAGCCATGGTTTTCAAGGGAAATTGGACACTTGGTTCGGAAAAAGAGAGAGATCAACAATAATTATCGGCAGCATGAAGTAAATGCAGCGCTTGAGGAGTATAAAGAATGTAAAAAGAATCTTAAGAAATAAATTAGAAAAGCTAAAAGAAGATATGAGGTTGCTTTGGCAAGTAAGGTGAAAGTAAATCCAAAGGGTTTCTACAGCTATATTAATAGCAAAAGGATAACGAAGGATAAAATTGGTCCATTAGAGAGTCAGAGTGGACAGCTATCTGCAGAGCCAAAAGAGATGGGGGAGATATTGAACAATTTCTTTTCTTCGGTATTCACCAAGGAGAAGGAAATTGAATTATGTGAGGTAAGGGAAACAAGTAGAGCAGCTATGGAAACTATGAGATTCAACTAAGAGGAAGTACTGACACTTTTGAAAAATATAAAAGTGGATAAGTCTCCAGATCCTGACAAGATATTCCCTAGGACATTGAGGGAATTAGTGTAGAAATAGCAGGGGCTATGACAGAAATATTTCAAATGTCATTAGAAACGGGAATGGTGCCGGAGGATTGGCGTACTGCGCATGTTGTTCCATTGTTTAAAAAGGGTTCTAAGAGTAAACCTAGCAATTATAGACCTGTTTGTTTGACGTCAGTGGTGGGCAAATTAATGGAAAGGATACTTAGAGATTATATATATAAGCATCTGGATAAACAGGGTCTGATTAGGAACAGTCAACATGGATTTGTGCCTGGAAGGTCATGTTTGACTAATCTTCTTGAATTTTATGAAGAGGTTACTAGGGAAATTGATGAGGGGAAAGCGGTGGATGTTGTCTACATGGACTTCAGTAAGGCCTTTGACAAGGTTCCACATGGGAGGTTGGTTAAGAAGGTTCAATTGTTGGGTATTAATGGCGGAGTAACAAGATGGATTCAACAGTGGCTGAATGGGAGATGCCAGAGAGTAATGGTGGATGGATGTTTGTCAGGTTGGAGGCCGGTGACTAGTGGGGTGCCTCAGGGATCTGTGTTGGGTCCATTGTTGTTTGTCATATACATCAATGATCTGGATGATGGTGTGGTAAATTGGATTAGTAAGTATGCAGATGATACTAAGATAGGTGGTGTTGTGGATAATGAAGTAGATTTTCAAAGTCTACAGAGAGATTTAGGCCATTTGGAAGAGTGGGCTGAAAGATGGCAGATGGAGTTTAATGCTGATAAGTGTGAGGTGCTACATCTTCGCAGGACAAATCAAAATAGGACGTACATGGTAAATGGTAGCAAATTGAGGAATGCAGTTGAACAGAGGGATCTAGGAATAACTGTGCATAGTTCCCTGAAGGTGGAATCTCATGTAGATAGGGTGGTAAAGAAAGCTTTTGGTGTGCTGGCCTTTATAAATCAGAGCATTGAGTATAGAAGTTGGGATGTAATGTTAAAATTGTACAAGGCATTGGTGAGGCCAATTCTGGAGTATGGTGTACAATTTTGGTCGGCAAATTATAGGAAAGATGTCAACAAAATAGAGAGAGTACAGAGGAGATTTACTAGAATGTTGCCTAGGTTTCAGCACCTAAGTTACAGAGAAAGGTTGAACAAGTTAGGTCTTTATTCTTTGGAGCACAGACGGTTAAGGGGGGACTTGATAGAGGTCTTTAAAATGATGAGAGGGATAGACAGAGTTGAGGTGGATAAGCTTTTTCCATTGAGAGTAGGGAAGATTCAAACAAGAGGACATGATTTGAGAATTAAGGAACAGAAGTTTGGGGGTAACATGAGGGGGAACTTCTTTACTCAGAGAGTGGTAGCTGTGTGGAATAAGCTTCCAGTGGAAGTGGTGGAGGCAGGTTCGATTTTATCATTTAAAAATAAATTGGATAGGTATATTGACGGGAAAGGAATGGAGGGTTATGGTCTGAGTGCAGGTAGATGGGACAAGGTGAGAGTAAGTGGTCGGCACGGACTAAAAGGGCCGAGATAGCCTGTTTCCGTGCTGTAATTGTTATATGTTATATATGTTATCCTCTTTAGATAGTTTATGAGGGGCAATAAATATTGGCCTTGCCAGCAACATCTACAGTAGATGCCAAAAATTGAATAAAATGTAAAAAAATTAATTAGACCTCATGAAGCTTTGAAATTCATGCTCATTGAGTAACACATTATCAATTCTTGCAGTTAGCGCTTGCTGTCTTTACGATGAAACCTTGAAATTCTTCTTGTAAACAGTGGCTTCAGGATATCTAAACAAATACTTCTGATGTTTCTTGCTATCACCATTTTATAATTTAAATTTATTTTTCAGCAATATATTTGATATCTGGCCCGACTATCCGTCTCATCAATTGTTTCCCATTGGTTCGTTGGTCGATTTCTGCCATGCATGCATTAATTATTAAATGACAGTGGGAAAAATTTAAGGTAGACAAAAATACTGGAGAAGCTCAGCGGGTGAGGCAGCATCTGTGGAGCGAAGGAATAGGTGACGTTTCGGGTCAAGACCTTTCTTCAGACTGAAAAATGTATGTCTTTTATATCCCACTTTCTCTTGCTTTTAATGAAGATGCATCTTTCCAAGAGCCAAGGTATCAAGTAAAGATCTCTTAAATTATAAATAGTTTAAAAGAGCGGAGCTGCCGGTCAGGTCGGAGGGAGTTCCCACAGCCACGGATACCATGTAATCCCGTGCTACCTGCTCCATGGTCGGGTAGTCAGCAATTAAACCGTCTCACCCACCTGGTTTGCCAAGAGTGGTGGGGGCAGAGGACACCCAGCAGGACCAAAAACCTGTCAAAGGGCGGATGAGCTCTTAGCCAACAGCCATCCACACTTTTGTAGAAGTTGTGATGTATGTACGACAGTACATAGCATTGTTAGGCACCGTGCCCGTTGATGTTTTCAACAATGATGATGATGATGATCGTGTTTCTGTGTTTTAAAACCAAACTTGACTTCTTTGGCATTTTATTTCAACCGTACTTCGTGGTTTAAATTCATACTCTTGCAACTGAATAAAGTCATAGTCATAGAGTCGTACAGCACCGAAACAGGCTTTTCAGCCTAGCTTGCCCATGCAGACCAAGGTGCCTCATCTATACTAATCCCACCTGCATATGTTTGGCCCATATCCCTAAACCTTTCCTATCAATGTTCCTGTTCAATATGGTTGGAGAGGTATATCAAGAATGTGAGGTACAGAGAAATGTGAGGTGTTATATTTTTGGAAGTCTAACATGGGCAGGACCTACACAGTGAATGGAATTAAATTGAATTCAATTTAGTAGGGTTCTGGGGAGTGTTATAGAGCAGAGGATCTAGGAGTGCAGGTACATAATTCTTTGAAAGTGGCATCATAGGGAGATAGGGTGATCAAAAAGGCTTTTGGCACATTGGCCTTCATCAGTCAGAGTATTGAGTATATAAGTTAGGAAGTCATGTTGTAGTTATATAAGACGTTCGTGAGGCCACATTTAGAGAATTGTGTTCAGTTCTGGGCACCATGTCATGGAAAGAATGTCAATCTGGAAAAGGTGCAGAGAGGATTTATGAGGATGTTGCCTGAGCTATAGGGAGAGGTTGAGCAGCCTAGGACGTTATTTCTTGGAGTGCAGGAGAATGGGGGTGATCTTATAGAGGAATCATGAGGAATAGATCAGTTAAGCACCTGATGATGGATTTCTTTCCCATAGTAGGGGAATTGAGAACCAGAGGACATAGGTTGAAGGTGAAGGAGGAAAGATTTAAAGCCCTGTCCCACTGTACGAGCGCTCTCATTCAAGTGCTCTCATTCAAGAGCTCTCCGGAGTTAAAAAAAAAATCAAACTCGTGGTAAGCACGTCGAATGAACGTAGCGGGTACGTCGGAGCTCGGGGACGTCTCTTAGCGGCTCGTAACGCTAACGGCAGGTATTCGGGAAAGGCGGTAAACTCGGGAAGACTCGTGAAGATTTTTCAACATGTTGAAAAATGTCCACGAGAACCCCGAGTACCGACAAGCGGCCATTACCGTAAATCTCAGGGCAAACTCGGGAGAACTCTTTGAATGAACTCGCATAGTGGGACAGGGCTTTTACCATATACCATATAACCATATAACAATTACAGCACGGAAACAGGCCATCTCGACCCCTCTAGTCCGTGCCGAACACATAATCTCCCCTAGTCCCATATACCTGCGCTCAGACCATAACCCTCCATTCCTTTCCCATCCATATAACTATCCAATTTATTTTTAAATGATAAAAACGAACCTGCCTCCACCACCTTAACTGGAAGCTCATTCCACACAGCTACCACTCTCTGAGTAAAGAAGTTCCCCCTCATGTTACCCCTAAACTTCAGTCCCTTCATTCTCAAGTCATGTCCCCTTGTTTGAATCTTCCCTACTCTCAGTGGGAAAAGCTTTTCCACGTCAACTCTGTCTATCCCTCTCATCATTTTAAAAACCTCTATCAAGTCCCCCCTTAACCTTCTGCGCTCCAAAGAATAAAGCCCTAACTTGTTCAACCTTTCTCTGTAACTTAGTTGCTGAAACCCAGGCAACATTCTAGTAAATCTCCTCTGTACTCTCTCTTTTAGTAGGAACCTGAGGAGTAACCTTTTCACACAAAGGGTGGTGGGTATATGGAACAAGCTGCTGGAGGAGGTAGTTGAGGCAGGTGATATCGGAACGTTTAAAAAACATTTAGACAGGAACATGGATTGGACAGGTTTAAAGGAATATGGGCCGAATGCAGGCAGTTGTGGCTAGTGTAGATGGGGTTGGTTAGTGTGGGCAAGTTGGGCCGAAGGGTCCGTTTCTATCTGTATGACGCTAAGACTCTATGACTCATTGTGTTTACTACCGTTTGCACCGCTTGTTTTACCATCTTCATCCTTTATCTATTCTAGCCAAGTAAATTTCAACTTGAAATTTATTCTGAATTACCCACATCATATCTAATACCCTACTGTCAAAACAGAACCCCTCAAAGGCATTTTCTATGGTTCACCTGAAAGATCAAATACTATTTAATAGCACATTGCATCTGCTGGAAAATATGGCTATTTAGTCAGTGTAGCACTTACAGTCATAATGTCATACAGCGTGGAAACAGGCCCATCGGTCCAATTTGCCCATGCCGACCAACATGTCCCATCTACACACACATCCTCAATACTGCTCCAACTGCCCGCTTAGATTTTATACTTAGATCTCCACAGTGGAACGCAACCATTTGACTCAAAAAGGTGAGGATGTGATCATCTAATAAACATTTATGCTGCTTGCACAGATACTTGTGCCCTGTGGAAAATTATTGTTGAATTACTCCTAATTATGCATCCATGTAATTGCAATTGACTAATCTTGAAAATGTCCTCAGAGGCAGCCTGCAAAAGGAAAGGACAAAGATATGAATTTTTATTGCTCTGTTCATTACCTCGGGCTGCCCAAATCTCTTTATAGCCAATGAAGTACTTTTGGAGGATTGTCATATTTGCATTGAAATTTGGCTCAATGCGGTGAGGACCATCTGGCAGCATAATCATTCCTTGATACTTTTCTGCAATGTTTAATATTGTCTTCTACGAAGCAGTCATGGTTTTTTGTAGCATAATTCATGACCTACACGTCACACCTGCAAAACTCGGTCTTGAAAATCAGGGCAAAGCCAAAATCGTACCATTGCTATCATTTTCAAATTCAGTAATAATATTTCTATGCTGACAATGCAATTGTCACTTCTACACTAACAAACCCCAGGAAAATTGGCTGTGTTCCAAGTTGTAAAACTATTAACTAATATTTTGTGATTGCTGCGGTACTTTCAAGGAAGACGTACCACGTCTTCCTTAAAATAATGATTTGCCTCAAAAGAGGAGAGCATTTGTGAGGCATTCTGTAATAGTTGAGTTTAGTTTATTGTCACATGTACCGAGGTACAGTTAAAAACTTTTGTTGCATGCTAACCAGTCAGCGGAAAGATAATACATGATTACAATCAAGCCATCCACAGTGTACAGATACATGATAAAGGGAATAACGTGAATAACATTAAGTACAAGATAATGTCCAGTAGAGTCTGATCTAAGATAGTCCAAGGGTCTCCAGTGAGGAGGATTGTAGCTCAGACTGTGCTACAAGTAGTAGGATGGTTCAGCACAACATTGAGCAATATCCCACCACACCATTGGAGAACAATTATTGGCACCCAAAAATTTCTGCTTCTGCTAATTCTCTAAGATTTGTTCATATTCATTAGTTATAGGATCAGAATTAGGCCATTCAGCTCATCATGTCTACTCCACTGTTCAATCATGGCTGATCTATCTTTCCCTCTCGTGTATAGGGCTTTCCCTCTGTATAGGGCTCTGGTGAGACCATATCTGGAGTATTGTGTACAGTTTTGGTCTCCTAATTTGAGGAAGGACATCCTTGTGATTGGGGCAGTGCAGCGTAGGTTCACAAGATTGATCCCTGGGATGGCAGGACTGTCATATGAGGAAAGATTGAAAAAACTAGGCTTGTATTCACTGGAGTTTAGAAGGAGGAGGGGGGGGGGGTCTTATAGAAACATATTAAATTATAAAAGGACTGGACAAGCTAGATGCAGGAAAAATGTTCCCAATGTTGGGCGAGTCCAGAACCAGGGGCCACAGTCTTAGAATAAAGGGGAGGTCATTTAAGATTGAGGTGAAAAAAAGGTGAGAGGGCAGTGGAGGCCAAATCACTGGAGGGATTTAAGAGAGAGTTAGATAGAGCTCTAGGGGCTAGTGGAGTCAAGGGATATGGGAGAAGGCAGGCACGGGTTATTGATAGGGGACGATCAACCATGATCACAATGAATGGCGGTGCTGGCTCGAAGGGCCGAATGGTCTCCTCCTGCACCTATTTTCTATGTTTCTAACCCCATTCTCCTGCCTTTTACCCTATAACCCCTGACACCCAAATTGTCATTCTTTCTCCTTCTAGTGTAGAAGATCCGAAGGGCAGTACATTGGCACAGTCACGCGAGCTGCTGCCTGACATCTCCAGCAACCCACGTTCAATCCTCCAATGCTGTCTGCATGGAGTTTGCATGTTCTCCCTGTGACCACATGGGTTTCATCAAGTGTTCTGGTTTCCTCCTGAAAGGTGTGTGGTTTAGTTGGTTACCTGGTCACAGTAAATTGACCCAGATACGTAGCTGAGAGATATAATCTGCGAGAGGTTGACACAAATGTGGGAGCCATAGCTTACAGGGGAAAAAAAACAGTGGAGTACGGATGACTCCATGTGTCTGCATTGACCCAATAGGTTGAAAGGCCCTTCTTACATGTCATAAGCATATATGTAAATCTCATAGATTTATCCCCAGGCATTTAACTTGCCTTTCCTGCATAGAGTTGTTCCCCTCCACAATCCTGCTATACCATCAGTGCACTGACAAGAGACAAGAGACAAAAGAGATACAAGCAATAAGTGTTTAATTGGCCTATGCACTCTCAATGGTAGAATTATTCCAATGCAGTAGCAATAACGGCCTGCAAATGCAGCAGACACAGATAATATACATAATACAATATTAAGTTTAGTTTAGAGATGAGTGATTCAGCATGGAAACAGTCTGAAGAAGGGTCTCGATCAGAAATGTCACCCATTCTTTCTATCCAGAGATGCTGCCTGTCCCGCTGAGTTACTCCAGCATTTTGTGTCTCTCCATGGAAACAGGCTCTTTAGGCCACCGAGTCTACACCAACCAACAATAACCCGTACACTAGTTCTATGTTATCTCAGTTCCGTATCCTCCAAACTAGGGGCAATTTGCAGAAGACAATTAACCGACAAACTTGCACGTCTTTGGAATGTGGGAGAAAACTGGAGCACACATGCGGTCACAGGGAGAGCATACTAACTCCATACCTACAGCACCCATCGTCAGGACGAACCCGGGTCTCTGCTGCAGTAAGGAAGCAATGCAAATACTGTGCTGCCTTTATAATGTATAATATAATATTAGATAATATATAATAATGTAAAGAATAGACAAGGATCACTGTCACTTTCTATTCCCTTCTATAAAGGAACCCCAGTGACTATTCGTTTCCACCTTGTGCCACCAAGTACTTCCTAGTTTCTTTTCTGGGCTACCACAGGGAATTTGGTGGAAGACTCAGAAAATTGCAGCACTGTAATGATCTTAACATCTTTCTGTGGATAAATTCAGCTTTCCAGTGATCCAAACTCTTGTGTGGTGGTTGTCAGTCAATGTTGAGTTATGGTCATACAACATGGAAACAGGCCTGTCAGCCCACCAAATCTGAACCAAGCATCAAGCACTCATTTACACTAAAAACATGAAAACCTCAGTGGGTCAGGCAGCATCTCTGGGGGACATGGATAGGTAACATTTCAGATCGGGAACCTTCTTCAGACCTGAAACATCACCCATCAATGTCCTCCAGAGATGCTGCCAGAGATTGTGCCAGCACTTTGTGCCTTTTGTTCAAGATTCCAGCATCTACACTTCCTTGTGACTACACTCATTTAGACCAACCCCATTTTATTCTCCCCATATTCCTATCAACTCTCCTGAGATTTTTCCTCTCATCGTTCACACTAGGGGCAGTGAACCCGTCTTATTAAGCAGCCATTGTACTATTCTTCTTGAAGCTACACCGCTATTAACTGGCTGGTTTTCTCTGCCATGTCCTTGCTCCCACTCCCAGGCAATAGCAAACTTAATCTTTGTGGCAAAAGTTTCTCAGTGAGCTGATGCTGCATAATGAATGATCTTCACTCAGTCTACCGTAGTTGCAATATTAAATGGAGGGCTATGGTTCCAACATCACCAGAGCACTGCAGACAGGCTAGAGAGTCCCTGTCGATCTGTGCAGGTGTTCATCCATTTTAATCATTTTGTGATACGAGGCTGCATCGAGCAGACTTGGTGCCATTTTAGTAGCTATCAGAGCACTTTGTAGCATTAGAATCTGAAGGCCGTCACCATGGCAACCTGCCTTACAGTATATTCAGATTTCAGAGCCTCAAAGAAACAAAAGCACTGAAGACATGCAAACATTGTTATCCATGCTGGTCTGAAATGTTTGAAAACACTGTAGTTGTTTGGGCTGTTGGTCAAATTTAGCCCACGTGTATGAGGAGTTAAACATTTGTATTATGGATATGGAATCTTGACAATTGCATTAAAGTGTATTCAAATTTCTTCCACTTAATTGATGAGCAGTCTTATTTTTCTCCTTTGAATGAATACATGTTTCCGCCACTGAAAACTCGGCTTCACTCTATGTGTTGCAAGAAGTGGCTGAGTACAAAGGTTACAGCAAAGACTGTAATCCCCCCCCCCCCCCCCCTCTCCCAACCCCCCACAAAACACTTTGGAGTCATACGCATGGAGTCGCACAATGCAGAAACAACCCATTGCGGTCCACTAAAATTCATACAGACCAACAAGTGTCCATTTATCCTAACCATTTCTTGTCCTATTGTCGTTAACCCTCCCCAGATTCAACCACTCAACTAAACACTGGGCATGTTACAGAGGCCAATGAACCTAGCATTCTGCAAATCATTGGGATGTGGAGGAAACCCATACAGTCAAAAGGAAATATGCAGTCTCCCCACAGAGAGTCTTCGAGGATCAGGATCAAATGCAAGGCTGCAGTTTTATTCGCCAGACCTGCAGTGTTGATGCTCGTGGTTTGCAATTACCTGCATCTCCATGCCAAGTGTCTGAGGAAGGGTCTCGGCCCGGAACATCACCTTTCCATGTTCTCTGGAGATGTTTCTTGACCTGCTGATTTACTCCAGCACTTTATGTCCAAGCTGTTCCAGTGCAGCTATATCAATTGTAGAGAACTGTCTCGTTCATGAAAACAGGAAAAATCCAGCATGGCCATTTATTACCTCATCCATTTGTCCCAATTATCAATGGGGCAATGAAAGGGATCATTGTTCAGCATGGATTCAGTGGGTCAAAGAGCCTGTTTCCATGCTATGGACTCAGTGATTAACAGTGCTATCAAATCTATCCTAGTCACCAGCGACCTGCTCAACAAAGCTAGCTTCAGTTTTAGCTCCAGACACCAAGGGCCAAACAACAAGATGAGTTTAACTGCATCCTTTCATCATTAAATTACCCCATTCTCACAGTCCCGGGGTTCACGATTAACCAGAAGCTGGAATGGCTACCAGAAAAGTAGGAGGGTGTTTTGAAGTCAACAATTCACCTCAAGCTTACATTGTTTAATGTGTAAATATTGGGCACCAATGGGTAGGTTGCCACTTTGCTGCTTAGATATTGTCACCCCCAGTGCAAATCAATGGTATTAAAAATGCACAATGTGGAACTAAACTTTGAACAGTTTTTTATTATGGCAGTGTATGTACACTGCTAAATATAACCTCAAGAAGAAAGATGAGAGTTCCCCACTTTGACTCTACTGTGAAGAAGTGGAATCTATTTCTCAAAATGATTAGTTCACTGCACCTGAGAAAGTATCAGCAACAAAACCCGAATTTGTAACACACAAAAGAAGTATGTTGAAAATTTCCATTAATTGCTAATAACGTACCATTTTGACCACATCCACCTGAAAACAGTTGAAAACGTTCAAGAGTGCTCATGCTGGTGGTTTGAATGAGTTCATGAACCATGACAGCTTGATGTGTAAATGCTCTATAATCAAGTAGTTCACCAAGATTTTGGCAGAAGCCTCACAAGGTGAAACATGTTACAGTAAACCCATCTTGCCCTTATACTTCCATTGATAACAGAAGGCAACTGAAGCAAAAATCACTTTTCATTCTTGTTCTTGAGTAAACTGGTATTTTTTATGACCTTTTAAAATTTCAGCAAATTATTCAACACAAAGTGTCAATTGAACTTGCTACCTGAAACTAAAATAAAGAGAAAGGATGATGGCAGGGAGAACACAGACAGTAAAGGGTTGAGAGAAATATCTGAAAGCAATGCTTTGACAGAATGACCTTCAATGCAAGTGGAAACGCAGACACACTGGGTGTAGACAGCAAAGACAGCATACAATTGCTTCATCTTAAAGTTAAACCTAAGCTTAGAATCAATGTGGCTAAAAAGCAGGAAATAAAATATGTACTGATAGTGTGTTTTTGCAGAAATTCATTTAACTTTATTTTCATTAACACCTGTTCAACTTCAGTCTGACATGAATAGATTAAGTAGACATTTTAATTTTCAAATTCAGTTTTCATAGATTTGTGGAATCAAAAAACAGAGAAAGGCCCATCAGCCCACTGAGTCCACACCAAACATCAACCATGTTTGCAAAGTTCTCATTTCGCTACTTACAAATCATTTTTCACTGCTGAACAGTTTTATTTGTTTTTATTTGTTTTGTGGGTTATTTCTGAAAAATCATCCATCATTAAAGGTCCTGTGCCACTTACGCGACTTTTCAGCGGACTGTCTGCGACCTTCAAGCTCGGGGGTACACGCCTGGAAAATCGTGAGCTGGAACGATCATCAGCGCGGAACACACACACACACACACACAAACATATCGCAAAGGCAGGGGCCAGGGAAAGCGGGGGAGCGCTGTCTGAAATTCACACAATGCAAAGCCACGGTGATACCCGCGAAGAACAGTAAGGTTAAAGACGGTTAGCACAGTATACGGTAAGTCCTTAAAAAGAGCGGGGGGGGGAGGGAGAAGGGGGGAGAAAGGGGGAGAAGGGGGGAGAAGGGGGGGAGAAGGAGCGGATATACCTTTAAGAAGGCAGACAACTTTTAATAAGCCAGAGATACACAGCTGTGAAGTTTAGGGGGCATTTAACATTACCAGTCGGTTTTCCTTGGTTGTGAAAACTCGTGCTTACGTTTTTTTTCCCCCAATGAGCCAATTAAAATGCCCGGTCAGCCAAGGTGATTTCCTACGGCTACCTCGACTACCTACAACGACATGGCGACCCCACTACCACTGCACTACGACTTCCAAAGTATCGATTCTCTCCTTGGCGACCAATATGTTGAAAAATTTTGCGCGACCATACTGATGCCGCGAATAGTTACCACCATGCGGGAACTCCTCTTGACCATGAAGGAGACTCACCAGAGACCACCTACGAACATGTGGCGACCATGTGGCGAGCTTGTGCCAAGCGCAGAGTCTCCTGAACTCGCAAATAAGGTAGCCTAACTGGGACAGGCCCTTTACTCGTATTGAATTGAACAATAAAAAGCACGTTAAATCATGCCAAGGACCTATCCCAGCAGAAAGCCTGGGATTTCCCATGGGATCCAAACCACCTACAGATTAGCATGATTTCTTTAATGAAAGGTACATTGATGTCCTATTTCCAGAAATGCAAATTGTTGAAAAATCAGGTCAGTTTCTGCTGCTGGTGCTGATTTTATTGAAATGTGGGATATGCACATTTGACGGAACTTTTGTGGGTGTTCAATTTTGTTCACTATTAGAGAGAACAATCAGCAGCAGTTAACTACAGTTTAAAAACAAATTGCCACCAGCATATAACATGGAAATGAGAGCACAAATTATTCCTTTTCAGAACTGAATGTCTTTTTGAAGTTGAATGTTCCTTACCTGTTTATATATATATATATATATATTAACACCATCGTGTAGATGAACAGCTATTTGAGATTCTACTGCTTTGTTCTTGCACTGGATCGAGTCCGCACCTACCAACGATCACCCATACATTAGTTCCATCCTAAACACGAGACAATTTACAGAAGCTAATTAGCCCACTAACCTGCACATCTTTGTAATGTGGGAGGAAACCGGTGCACCCGGAGAAAACCCACACGGTAACATGGAGAACTCACAGGATGCATCAGGATGCATCACAGCTTGGTTTGGAAACAGCTCCCTCCAAGACCACAAGAAATTGCAGCAAATTGTGGACGCAGCCCAGACCATCATACAAACCAACCTCACTTCTATTGATTCCATTTATACCTCACGCTGCCTCAGCATAATCAAGGATGAGTCGCACCCTGGCCACTCCCTCTTCTCCCCTCTCCCATCAGGTGAAACGTATAGAAGTGTGAAAATGCACACCATCTGATTCAAGGACAGTTTCTTCCCAGCAGTTATCAGGCAACTGAATCAACCTACCACAACCAGAGACCAGTGGTGAACCACTATCTACCTCTTTGGTGACCCTCAGACTTTTCTTGATCGGACTTTGCTGGCTTTACCTTACACTAAAAGTTATTCCCTTATCATGTATCTATACGCTGTAAATGCCTCAATTGTAATCATGTATTGTCTTTCTGCTGACTGGATAGCACGCAACAAAAGCTTGGTACACGTGACAATAAACTAAACTGAAACTGAAACATACAAACTCTGTCCAGAGAGCAACTGTAGTCGGGATCGAACCTGGTTCATTGGAACTCCGCCACTGTGCTGCCCCATAGCAAGTACAGTAACATAAGCTGGGTTAGAATGGAATCATGCAAATTTTAACCATCACTTTTAGTCGGTGCATATCAAAATATCATTAAAACTTGTCAAGTGTGTTACGAGTTTTATACCTTATAAATGTAGAAAAATGCACCAATAATTGTTTATGTGAATATATTGATTTACAATCTAATTACAAACTGAATATTTATAGGACTGCAATAGAAATATTGAGAGTTTATTAGGATTTTTTTTCATCATTAAGTCCAGGTTTATCACTGGTTCAGACTTCTTGTTTTCGTGAATAACATCGGCTCTATTCCTGTGCAATTGTTTTGACAATTGGCAGTTTCATCAAACTGCTTTTTCTTAAATGCATGGTCTAACATAAAAAGTAATCTTCCAAGTATGCAAAGCAACCATGTATTTCTCATTTACTGAAGGCTAATCTTTTCATCCGTGATGTATCCAAATTCAAGACGCAGCCAGCTTCTCAAAGTTGGCATACAAGTTACCTGAACAATACTGTTCATTCACTTCAATCACTTGTAAAGCTAAACTGCTTGCCAAGGACAGTAATAGTCACTCAGTGTTCAGTAAGGGAAAAGATGCAATAACATATCTACTGTACATGTCTGTAACCATGAATTAGCAGACTGCAATTTTAGTCAGCAGGTTATATGGCCTTTTCAATATCCAGTAAGTGATCTTCAAATATCCTTATCTGAATTTAAGAACATATTTTTCTACATCTAAAGATTCCTGTAACTGAATAAGATGACTGAATTGAATAAGCATGCGTGCTAATTATATTGTAGTGCCAGTAAAATTTACAAAAAGACAGCGAGATTCAGCCAAAGCTCACTGATTTTTTGAATGTGGAGAATAGACAAGAATTGTTGTTAAACTCCAGACTCCGCATGAGGTCAGCCAGCACCCCACTTAGGTGATAACGTGGTATTGCAGACGTTTACTGGATTGATAGAACCAGGCGTATGTATATGCCAAAACACTATTTGAGAATGAACCTATAGATAATTAAAATTAATGGTGTTACACAGCACGCAGGAATCTATGCGGTCCATCCTGACTAAACTAGTCCTTAATGCTACCAATTATCTGAGTTCTCTTTATCTCTCCATAAAACCCTTATACTTTTCAGATATGTATTTAAAGTTATTATTTAATTTTCTTGAACAATCCTTTCAGTAATGCATTTCACATTGCACCAAATTGTGGCATGGCATTTTCTCCTTATTTGACTGGAAAAAGAGGAAGACTTCCCATTTTCGTCACTATTATCTGAAAAGGCAAAGGGAGCCTTGGATTATTGTAGAGACAGCATGGTGCAGCTGTAGAGTTGCTGCCTTACAGCGCCAGAGACCCAGGTTCGATCCTGACTCTGGGTGCTGTCTGTATGGTTTGTTCGTTGTGGAAGGAATGGATAGATGTCGCTTCCAGTTGGGACCCTTCTTCATAGTCTGAAACTTTGTCTGTCGATTCCCTCCACAGATGCTGCCTGACCTATTGCGTTCTTTCAGCAATTTGTTTTGCTCATGATTCCAGAATCTGTCCCCTTATGATTACATTCTTCTGTTAATTATTTGAAACCATGTCCTTTAATTACCAATCCAATTGTTATTGGAAATACTTGCTCTTACTTCCTCGTTTAAAACCTCTCATGATTTTGAACACCCCCATTAACTATCCCTTCAACCTTCTATGCTCCAAGGAGAATGATTCTAATTTCCATAATCTCCCCACATTACCAATGTCCCACATTGCTAATGCAGAGAGCACACATTCTGCAAATACCACACATGTTTTCTATATAAATATCCTAACTCACCCTAGTGAGTTGCTCAAAGTAACTATCTAACACTGAAAAACTTTATGGTTTAAAAATTAAACTGATGAAGAATTTGGTTCTAAATTGATGCCGTGTGTGTGTGTGTGTGTATGTGCCCGTGTGTGTACATGTGTGTGCCCGTGTGTGTACATGTGCGTATGTGTGTGCCCGTGTGTGTACATGTGTGTGTGTGTGTGTGTGTGTTGAGTGCATCATGCCAACTAACACATAGCAGAGGACATTACCACGTGGAGCCCATGTCTGCAAAAAGACTGCAACGTCAGCAAGTCATGACATTGCCATACATACAAAGGTAAAGTGGTACACCTCTCCCTGCAAGCCCCTATATAGTTGAAAGAATGCAAAAAACAATCACTAGGAAAAAAGGACACACAGTTCTGGAGTAGCTCAGCTGGTCAGGCAACATCGATGGTGAACATGGATAGGTGACGTTTTGGGTTGGGTTGGATAGACTCAGTCTGAAGAAGGAACCCGACCTGAAATGCCACCTATCATCACCTATCCATGTTCTCCAGAGATGCTGCGTAACCCGCTGAGTTACTCCAGTACTTTGTGTCTTTTTTTATAAACCAGCATCTGCATTCCTTGTTTCAAAAGATTCACTAAGATGTTGCTTGGGTTAACCTTACTTACGGGATGAGATTGAATGGGCTGGGCTTGTTTTCCTTGGAACAAAGAAGGCTAAGGTGTGATCTGATAGATTAGGAGAGGCCTAATTGGGTAAATAATGGGATCTGAACAAGTGTCCCGACCCGAAACGTTACCCATTCTTTTCCTCCTGAGATGCTGCCTGACCCGCTGAGTTACTCCAACACTTTGTGCCTATCTTTAGATAATCAGACTATTTTTCCCATCGTAGAAGCATCAAAACCTAGACGGCATTGGTTTTAAGGTGAAAGGAAAGAGGTTTAAAGGATATCTGAGGAGTATATATTTTTACACAGAGAGTGGTTGATATCTGGATCACAGTGGCAGAGGAATTAAACACATCTACTAGTTAAGAGGCATTTGGACAGACTTACATAGGCAAGCATTGAGGTTACTGTCCAAATGCAGGCAAATGGGATTAGTATCAATGGGAAAATTGATCAGCATGGCCATGATGGGCCAAAAGGTTCATTCTGTTTTGTACGATTCTATGAATCTTTGACTCTATGAAAAGTTCTGCATCCAAAATAAGTCTCAGCACCAACTGAAAGCTGTCCATGGTAAATCTGAAAAAAGCTTGCAGTGACAATGATCACCTATGCTATGCTGGTCTGTGTTTAAACATATTTTGTCCAGGGGCATCCTGATTAATGGAAGGATCTGGAGTCTTACTAACAATGCAGCAATGTGCCCAGGGGGTGGAAGGTTGCAACCTTCACGTGGTCCGCCCTGTTTCGACAAATGCAATCAACCGGCCGTGCACAATCAAATAAGATCAAATAGAACAAGTTGTCCGACAACTTTAGGCTGTGCACGCCATACGCAAGAAGAAGAAGAATGTGCCCAGCATAAAATGCCCAAAAAGAAACATCCTCATCCAAATGGCTGAAAGATTATGGTTTTTCTTTGTACTAATTCCTCTTGCGGCAGATGTGAACATGGACCAGATGATCTAAATCTTGATCAGTCAAATACTACCAGTACCAAAGAACTGACATCACTGTCCAGCAGAGTCATTTGGAGACTTGACTCACCGTGCTTTACAATGAGCAAGATAATCAAAGTTCCCAGTAACTTGAAGAGAATAAGACAGCATTTAAGCAAAGGCAAGCTCACCATTTCAAGAGAGCCATAATTCCTTTTTAAAAGGTTCATCAATCATTTTATTGGTTGCTATATTTTGGTTACTGACATCTACAGGGACTATTGTGATTGATGCCAAAGACCTTTGTCTCTGCTTCAAGGTTTGTGCAGTGTTCCGTTGATCCAAGGCTTTGGTTCATTATCACTGGAGCACAATAACCTGGTCCAACAGTTCTCTAACCTAGTCCTTGGATAGGAGAGTTTAAGATTTTTCTGTTTAAATAAGAAGGTCATAAGGTCATAAGGTCATAGGTGATAGGAGTAGAATTAGGCCATTCGGCCCATCAAGTCTACTCCCACATTCAATCATGGCTGATCTATCTCTCCCTCCTAAGTTTTACAATTAAGTCTGCCATCTGCTTCAGCCACGACTGCAATATCAAATCAGAGTGAGGACCCCTTTGTCAGAGGCTATCAAGGCCACCACAACCACAGAAACATCGATCTGTGGATGCTCAATCACACAAAAGAACACAAAGTGCTGGAGTAACTCAGCGTGTCAAGCAGCATCTCTGGAGAATATGGATAGGTCACATTTCGGGTCGGGACTCGTCCTAAGAAAGTGGGAGGACTCAAAAGAGGAGTTGTTGAGGGTGAGGACATGTTCCGCCAGGCGGAGGAGAGTGTCAGTTGATTGATTGGAAATTGATTGAGTCTCTGTTTGAGGAAGAGCCAGAGGACCTTGAGACCTTCCTGGTGGGGGGTGGAGGTGCAAAGGGACTGGGTGTCCATGATAAAGATGAGACAACGGGGACTTCAAAATTGAAAGTTGTTAAAGAGTTGAAGAGCATGTGGCATGTCTCAGACGTAGGTGGGAAGTGACCCAAAACATCATCTATCCAGAGATGCTGCCTGTCCCGAGGAGTTACTCCAACACTTTGTGTCCTTCACCAGAAAAATAAATGTTTATAGCTCAGAATCCTTTCAGGGAGGTCATTTAGAAACAGGGAGCAGTTCATGTTGGCACCAGTTGCAATGTGATAGTCGTCACAGCCCCGGCCTCTGTGCTGATGGACTGCAGTGCACAAGTACACAATGTGCTGGAGAACAGATGCTCCAAGTCGGAGCCACCCACAGCTAATATCTTCATTAAAGAACTCAGGTGCATAAATTGTTTACTTATTTTTATGTATTTTACTATGGGTTTACATTCCCAATAACAGTGAATTAGCTGTAAATAAAGTCACTGTTAATTTGTGTGTTTAATCACATAAATTATTGAAATCCATCTCAATTGTTTTTAAACTACATTGATTATGAGACACTTAAATCTAGTGAAGCAGATCTTTGATAACACACAATGTCAATGCTGACGTTGTTTCTAGGGACAGGTCTAAAGGCCTGGTTGCCACTTGTATCCCACTGCTCTCACCGGTTACTCAAGGAGCAAAGGCTTCAAGGTCCTGAGGTGCCTCTTTGCTTCAAAGGATAGGTGAAACCACAGGGCTGGCATGAGGGTGATCGCCAACAGGTCAAATCAATAACAGTTAGGGCGGCACGGTGGCCCAGAAGGTGTAGTTGCTGCCTTACAGCCCCTGAAACCATGGTTCGATCCTGACTACGACTGCTGTCGATATGGAGTTGGTACCTTCTCCCCGTTACCTGTGTGTGTTTTCCCCGGGTGCTCCGGTTTCCTCCCACATCCCAAAGACGTACAGGTTTGTAGATTAATTGGCTTTTGTAAAAATTGTAAAATTTGTGTAGGATAGTGTTAGTGTGTGGGTATCGCTGGTCGATGCGGTCTCGGTATCTTTAAACTAAACTAAAGTCAGGTACCTTGAGAAACTTTACGAGCTTTGTTTCTCGTCAAAGTGAAGGTTAAGGCTTTCCACGGTGCCCCAGGTCTCCAGAGGAGTTTTGCAGGTGGGACCACCACGTCATTACAATTATTGGGGTCCTGATGCCCCTCAGAGCTTTGCTGCCTGGCATCAGGTCTATCTCAGCCAGCCAGATAGGCTGAGCCTTAGGAACATGGTTAGCGAAAGCAGGAAGCTGACTCCCCTCAGCAGAAAGAAGGGTCTTGGCACAAGGCATCGCCCATTCCTTCTCTCCAGAGGTGCTGCCTGTCCTGCTGAGTTGCTCCAGCATTTTGTTTCTATCTCCGCAGCAGAATCCAGGCCGCTGACTACTCCCCATTTAAAATACAACAGGCTGCCTGTTAGTTAATCTTTAATTGCTGCAAGACATTAATGAAATTCTGTGAATAATGAAATCCTATGAATACCTCGGTATATGCTGAGTGCATACATCAATTATATGAATTCATTCACATATCCTGCTCTATTATGTGAATCTTCACATACAGAGCAGGCAGTGCAATGTTACAATATTCTAATATCTCACTTCTCTTTGACAGGAGTCATCCTGTGTGTAATCACTGGCAGATTACCCCACGTTATAATACTAATTGCTGTTATATCCCCCAGAATACCCTCTCAGAGATATTTTGCTAATTTTGGGTTATGATTAGAATAGATGTAATTAAATGCTCTCAGCCAACTGGCTGACAGCTGGATGACAGCCATTTCAAGCTCTTCTGTATGTAATTTGTTGATAATATCATTATTGTTTTAATTAAGATTCTCTTGCATGCTTGGTACCTGGAAATATTCATAAAGGTCATTAATTCTCTGGACGATTTCCAAATAAACAGTTCTGTGTCATCCTCAAAGTCAAATTTATTTCCAATTTTCCATGAGAGAATGTTCACTACAAACGCCATCCCCTATTCAAATGCAGTCTATGTATCTGCAACTATTTTTCTAACCTCTCTCATTATTATTTTAATAATTCTCAAATAATTAATATTCATCAATGCTTCTCAAACCAGTGAAATTATCTATCACCCTTTATAGTTTTAAATTCCTGCAATAAATTATATCCCATTGAAACTAGATCCAATAACACATTTTTCATTACTAGTTTCTCAGCACTGACACTGTTGGTGAATCAAATTCTTTGCTCTCCATGATTTTAATATTATTTTTATGTCACTCAAAACTGCACACAAGATAAATTAGAAACATAGATATATACAGCAATCCGTATGCATCCTACATATTTATCTTTATTGCTGCTTAGCTCAGGATACTTCAAATCATCTAACATGTCTTGTCGTTATTTGTTTCTTTGACTTGTCTGCAGATGTCTTCACCGTATAGTGACAAGAAATAAACACCAAATCACTACTGTTTTATTTTCTCTTTGACACTATTTCTATTTTAAAGCTCCCCCAGGATGGCCTTACATTATGACATAGTGACAGGATATTTTGCTG
Source organism: Amblyraja radiata (assembly GCF_010909765.2). NCBI lineage: Eukaryota > Metazoa > Chordata > Chondrichthyes > Rajiformes > Rajidae > Amblyraja > Amblyraja radiata. Next base: position 35,579,798 of record NC_045961.1, read on the forward strand.
ATGGTGCTCTTTGCCTCTTCCTTTCTTTACTGAAACTGTTCACAAATGTTCATTTCACAATCTTATGCAAACCTAAATAAGTGAGATCACTCCTCCATTATAAGTACTGCCACATGATATTTCACCATAGCTATACTAAACTTTAGACTTTAGAGAAGCAGCATGGAAACAGGCCCTTCAGCCCACCGAGTCCTCCCCAATCAGCGATCACCCCGTACAGTTGCACTATCCTACAAACACTAGGGACAATTTACAATTTACAGAAGCCCAATAACCTACAACCCTTTACATCATTGCAGTGTGGGAGGAAATCGTAGCACCTGGAGAAAACACACGCGGTCACAGGGAACATGTACAAACTCCGTACAGACAGCACCCGTAGTCAGGATCTAACCCTGGTCTCTGGCGCCGTAAAATATATGGTTCAAACTCTCTAATTTTATATTTAATAGTTCCTGCATTTACACACGCATTGTTTAATGTACAGTTTCAGACAATAGACAATAGACAATAGATGCAGGAGTAGGCCATTCAGCCCTTCGAGCCAGCACCGCCATTCAATATGATCATGGCTGAAATAAAATCCTTATTCTTGCTTCTGGTTTATTCGTTTACTTTGTTCTCGTACATTTAACCATTTCTACAATGTTAGTTTCATCTTACACTACCAATTTGCTTCTTTCTTTTAGCATTCATTCTTTTCCTCACAAGTTTTTCCAGCTGAACCATCTGCTATAATTTGAGGAGCATTCAGATCAGCTGCTCGCCCGGTGTCAAACCAGAATCTTTCCATATTTTGAAATCTATATTTTCCCTCAGTATTTTGGGATATGTTGGCCAGTAGCCATTTCTTCAATGTAAATGTTCCTTACTGCAGATGTCAATGGGGCAAGGATATGATCCCCATCCTGGTCACACCCTGAACACTGAGGAGGAATTTATTTAGCCAGAGGATGATGAATCTGTGGGATTCATTGCCACAGAAGGCTGTGGAGGCCAAGTCAATGGATGTTTTTAAGGCAGAGATAGATAGATTCTTGATCAGTATGGTTGTCAAGGGCTGTAGTAAGAAGGCAGAAGAATTGGGTTAGGAGGGAGAGATAAATCAGCCATGATTGAATGGCAGTGTAGACTTGATGGGCTAAATGGCCTGATTCTGCTCCTATTACTTATGACCTTATGACTATGCCATCTGGTGATATGATAGTAGATTCTCCTCTGGGATTAGCAAGCTAAGAGTCACCATCCTCCGGCACTATATTGGGTAATTGTCCACATGACCTTTTGGGCTGAAGGGTCTGGTGCTATGCTGTACTTTTCCATGTTCTATGTTCTCTTATTTTACAAATCTTCTCTCAGCACCAGGAGATCAAATCCACCCTCCGTCATCATTCTTTATTTACAAAGGTGAAGAGAGACTGAAAAGGAGATGCACGGGATATCAGCCTAAATTCACTATGATAATTTGTTCATCTGGGCATTTTGAACAGTCGATCCCAGTCATCATTAAACAAGTGTTCTCCGTCAGAGCATTCAACAAGAATGGGATAACAAGGAATAAATATAACAGAAAGGAGCCATGAACTGCTTGTGATAGTGTTTAAAAGTTGAGTCAAGAGTGTTTATTTTCATACGTCCTGAAACAGAACAATGAGATATTCTTACTTGCAACAGCAGCACAAGAGATATGTCAACATATGTACCCTGTAAACGCCAAAATAAACAGCAAAACGGTTCAGTGTATATATTATTGTATAGTTTATGTATTGTAACAACTATTATTGTATACATATATATATATATATATATACACTGAATAAATATATATACTGAACAAATATATACCGTAGATATGTATATATATATATATATATACTGAATAAATATCAAGGATCAGGAGTGTTTTATTGTCATATGTCCAAGATAGAACAATGAAATTCTTATTTGCTGCAGCACAGCAGAATATGTAAACATAGTACACTGTAAACAATATGATAAATGTTCAATGTGTATATATACACGTACTCACGAGCACACACACACACATACACACATATATATATATTATGTTGTTCAACAAGGAATTGCAGATGCTGGAAAATCGAAGGTACACAAAAATGCTGGAGAAACTCAGCGGGTGCAGCAGCATCTATGGAGCGAAGGAAATAGGTGACGTTTCGGGCTGAGCTCAGACTGAAGAAGGGTTTCGGCCCGAAACGTCACCTATTTCCTTCGCTCCATAGATGCTGCTGCACCCGCTGAGTTTCTCCAGCATTTTTGTATACCTTATATATATATTATGTTGTGTTGCAGTAAGTAAGAATTTCATTGTTCTATCTTGGACATATGACAATAAAACACTCTTGATCCTTGATATTTATTCAGTGTATATATATATATATATATATATATATACACACACACAATAATAGTTGTTACAATACATATACTATACAATAATGTATATATATATATACATATACACACACGCACATATAGTACACACAAAAAACAATAATAGTGCAATAATAATAATAATAATAATAATGTCTATTGTAGTTCAGAGCTTATTTGAGGTTGTAGTGTTTAATAGCCTGATGAGCGTAGGGAAGAAGCTGTTCCTGAACCTGGATGTTTCAGTTTTCAGATGGCAGGGATGAAATGAGTGTGTGGCCAGGATGGTGTGGGTCTCTGATGATGCTGGCTGTTTTTTTGAGGCAGTGACTCCAATAAATCGCTTCGATGGTGGGGAGGTCAGAGCCGGTGATGGACTTGGCAGTGTTCACAACTCTTTGCAGTCTTCTTTGCTCCTGGCCGTTCAAGTTGCCGGACCAGGTCGTGATTCAACCAGTCAATATGCTTTCTACTGTACACCAGTAGAAGTTCAAGAGAATCCTCTCTGACATACCGAATTTCCATGATCTTTTAGGAAGTAGAGGCTTAGATGTGCTTTATTTATAATTGCATCAGTGTGTTGGGTCCAGGAAAGATCATTGGAAATATGCACGCCCAGGAATTTGAAGTTTTTGACTCTCTCCACCATCGTTCCGTTAATATAAACAGGATTGTGGATCCTCATCCTTCCTCTTCCAAAGTCTACAATCAATTCCATGGGTTGCAGAACCGGGCGGGGCTGGGGGTCTGCAGCCCCTCCACTTTTCTGGCGAGACATGCTTCATAACCCGAAATTATCCGTCCTCCAGGCATATTTTTCTCTTCTTCTCAGGGCCTCCGACATCCAGAATCTCAGAACAAGCACACAGTGAGCGCAACAAAACCATGACCAGCAGTGGTGGCAACCGACTGCCCCCCCCAAAACCCTCCCTCCCCTCCGCTCAATGCCAATCACAGCGCGGTTCACAGTCGAGATACGGGGAAGTGAACGAAGCATTGTGATTAGCCACCGAGCGGAAGGGTGGGAGGGAGGGAGGGTGGGCCCCAAGAGTGAGAGCGAGTTGCCCCCGAGAGAGAGAGAGAGAGAGAGTCGGCCCCGAGAAAGGGAGTCGGCCCCAAGAGAGAGAGAGAGAGAGAGAGAGAGAGAGAGAGAGAGAGAGAGAGAGAGTCGGCCCCAAGAGAGAGAGTTGGCAGAGTTGGCCCTGAGATAGAGACAGTCAGCATGGAGAGAGAGAGAGAGAGAGTCAGCCCCGAGAGGGAGAGTTGGGGGATGGCCTGTATTATCCCCCCGTTTTTGGAGGTCGAGAAACAACAAAAAGGAATAATTTTGCCACCCTCCCCCCGCTCAGTTGCTCCGCTCCCTCACCAGGTAACCCCGAGGCCGGTGATCAGTGATCGCTCAGCCCCCCCCACGTTCAAAAACGTTCCACGGCCCCTGAATTCATTGGTTTTACAGATATTGAGAGCCATGTTGTTGGGGTCAATCGGTCAATCTCACTTCTATACTCTGACTCATCACCATCTGTAATTCGTCCAAAAACAGTGGTATCATCGGCGAACTTGAAGATGGAGTTTGGAGGTTGTAGTGTTTAATAGTCCGATGGTTGTACAGTAAAAGCAGTTCCGGAAACTGGACGTTACAGTTTTCATACTCTTATACTTTCTTCCCAATGGGAGGGGTGAAATGAGAGCGTGGGTCTCTGACGATGCTGGCTACCTTTTTGAGGCAGCGAATCTTGTAGATCCCTTCGATAGTGGGGAGGTCAGTATCTATGATGGACCGGGCAGTATTCACCACTTTTTGCAAACTTCTTCATTGCTGGGTGTTTGAGTTGGCGAACCAGGCTGTGATGCAACCAGTCAATATGATCTCTTCTGAGCAGCTGTAGTTCAGGAAGGTATTCATTAACATACTGAATCTCCACAATCTTCTAAGGATGTTGAGGTGTTGATGGGTTTTCTTTCTGATTGCATCAATAAAGAAAATTACCTAAAGCAATGCCTGTGATGAACATTACACTAAAATAAAGTAATCTCATCTGCCTGCTCATGACCCATATGGCGGCAGCGGTGACCCGACCTCGGAGGATCGGCCACAGGCCCGGTGGACGACATCGTCGGGAGCTCGCAGGTTGTCTCGGAGCAGAGGGAGAACAAGGAGGGAAGAGACAAGGACTTTAAGATTTTTGCCTTCCATCACAGTGAGGAGGTGCCTGGTGAACTCACTGTAGTGGATGTTAAATTTGTGTTTATTGTGTGTTTTTGTCATTTTTATTATATGTATGACTGCAAGGCAATGAAATTTTGTTCAGACCGAAAGGTCTGAATGACAATAAAGGCTACTTTGACTTTGACTTTTGACTTTTAAATAACATCCCTGTATAACTAAAAAAGAGTTGAGGTGAGGAATATGGTTGCCAACTGTCCCATATTAGCCGGGGGACATCCCGTATATTGGGCTAAATTGGCTTGTCCCATATTTGACTGCTACTACTCGGGTCGAGGGGATTGTAGGGTCGGAACGCTGCGTCCGTCCCCGCCTCACCCATCCCGACATAGTTCAGCCCATGGAGTGCAGCAGCAGTGCCTCGTCCTTGGCCCCGTCGGCAGGCAACCCGGCCAGCTGTCCGACCTTTGGACCTTCGCTTACCACCGACACCACCACCCCTCCTTCTCATGGCCGATCATCGGTTCATGAGTTGGATGGGGTGTCGGAATTTGTGCGCGACGTCGTGGGCCAAAACTCCTCAGTCGACCCGCCAGCTGGGCTTTGTGTGCAGCCCAGCACCCGGGCCAACTCATCGTTCACCCAGCCACCGCCGTCAACCAGCGAATTGCCGTTGGGAATTTGTCCCTTATTTTGACCTTTTGTCCCTTCTTTGGGAGTGAGAAAGTTGGCAACCCTAGTGAGGAACCAAAAGGATTTAAGACACGGAGGAAGACCTGCATAGAGTGGATGTGGAAAGGATGTTTCAAGTAGTGGGAGGGTCCAGGACTAGAGGTCCCACCCTCAGAATTAAAGGACGTTCCTTTAGGAAGGAGATGTGGAGGAATTTCCTCATCTTGGAGGCCGTCAATGGATATTATTAAGGCAGAGATAGATGCGGGTGTCAGGGGTTACGACGAGAAAGCAGGAGAATGGGGTTAGGTATACAATTTCGTTCAGACTGAAATATCTGAATGACAATAAAGGATACTTTACTTTACTTTAGGAGGGAGAGATAGCTCAGCCATGATTGAATAGCAGAGAAGGCTTGATGGACTGAATGGCCTAGTTCAGCTCCTACCTCTTATGAACATAAGAAATGCACTATTCTTGTGCACTTATTCTACTCAGGCTGGGCTGCAGTTAAAACTCCAGTCCACCGGGTGATGCTAGTCTGAGTCCTGGGATTTCCTCAATGAGCTCGCAAGGTGGAAATGACATCAGGGTGTTGGTGGAAGTTTTGCTGAATCAAGATTTCATCGTTTACTCTGATTGCAAAGTACCAGTACCAGCCTCAGTGGACTGGCACTTGTCGTCGTTGCTCACCGAAAACAAACAGTAAAGATTGAGCGCGGAGAGAGAGAGAGAACATGAAACGGATACAACGTTGCAAAACTTTGTTACACGCTTACAACTTCCGAGCTCTGAATGTGCTTCATGCATTGCCTGAGAATCCAAGATCGCAGTTAAAACGCGGTGAGTGATTCTCGATCAGGACAACCTAATGGATGTTTGTTTCCCGACCACTTTCAGTGTGTTGGAAATTTACAATCTACAATTCAAAGCTGGCCTCGGGAAATGGAATCGCCTGAATGAATATGTGGCATTTGCTCAACGAATGATAACTACGCCCAACAGCAGAGGAAAAAAAACAAGGAGGAGACAAGTGCTTAAATATTTTTTTTGTCCACGACCCTCTTGTTCAGCATCTGCAGCAAGATGCTGATGGGTAGAGACCAGCTCCTGCGTTTCCATACACCACAAGTCAGTAGGACTCTGGAAACCCAGTGCCAGGGTTTCTGCTGAACTATCTCTCGACTCCCAGAGCTCCTGGTAAACATTCCTGAACAACGTCTTTCCCACAGACCAAGAAAACAAAGGGATGGAAGAACTCAGCTGGTTAGGCAGCAGCTGTGGAGGGGAGTGGATAGACCAGGGTATCCTTCAGGAACTTCTTCAGACTGCTCCTAAATGAACTGCTGGTGCTGGTTTATACCGAAGATAGTCACAAAGTGCTGGAGTAACTCAGCTGGTCATGCAGCATCTCTGTAGAAAAAAGGATGGTTGCCTTTTCGGGTCGGGACCCTTCTTCAAACTCTGAAGACTCGGTGTCTGAAGAGGGGTCCAAACCCTGAAACGTCACCCATCCTTTTTCTCCGGAGATGCTGCCTGACCAACTGAGTTACTACGGCACTTTGTGTTTATAATCTCTATATGGTATTGGTACTGACTGAGCAGAGAGCAATGCGTTCGTAGGGGGATGACATTGGAGCGGGTAAGCAGAGTGGAGGTCGAGGTGGTCAATGTCGAGGCAGCAATCGGAGATGAAAAGGTCATGAGAGGTTAGAAGGTCGGCTGGGGGTGTTCAGGAGAGGTGTTGGAGAATGGGGTCGTTACTAGGAGGAGTGAGGATTCTTTGTCAGAGATATAGGCCTCATGGAGATGGAGGCAACAGAAGAAGAGCTCATCATCATGGCGAACTCGTTGAGGTGGAGTACCCATTAACTCGCAGGAGTACAATGGTAATGTCCCTGTCCCACTTAGGAAACCTGAACGGAAACCTCTGGAGACTTTGCGCCCCACCCAAGGTTTCCGTACGGTTCCCGGAGGTTGCAGGTGGTTGCCGGAGGTTGCAGGTAGGGAGACTGACAAAAACCTCCGGGAACCGCACGGAAACCTTGGGTGGGGCACAAAGTCTCCAGAGGTTTCTGTTCAGGTTTCCTAAGTGGGACAGGGGCATTAGGCTCACTGCCAAGGACAGGCCATTCGGCTTTGGAGAGGGTGAGGTGGGTGGGGGGGGGGGGGGGGGGGGTGAAAGTATGACGTATTGGGGCTGGGGTAAGATACAGTGTCTGAAGAGGGCAGATGGAGAGAGGTACCGTGGATACATCGACAATAGGTGCAGGAGTAGGCCAGTCGGCCCTTCGAGCCAGCGATCATGGCTGATCATCCACAATCAATACCATGTTCCTGCCTTCTCCTCATACCCCTTGATTCCACTAGCCCTAAGAGACCTATCTAACTTTCTTTTGAATGCATCCAGTGAATCTGCTTCCACTGCCTTCTGAGGCAGAGAATTCCACAAATTCACAACTCTCTGTGTGAAAAAGTTTTTCCTCATCTCAGTTCTAAATAGCCTACCCCTTATTCTTAAACTGTGGCCCCTGGTTCTGGACTCCCCCAACATTGGGGAACATGTTTCCTGTATCTAGTGTGTCCAATACCTTATAAGGGAGAGGGCTGTTGGGGTAGTGTCGGTGTGGTGGGTAGGGGAATTAGCATAGTTGGCATTCGAGGAAGAGCAGTGGGGCCTAGCGGTATTGGTGTTAATAATCCCAGCCTGGATTTGGCCAGGGGAGCAGTAGGACCCAGCAGAGTCAACGATTCAGACTTGTGTGTGGGTGGGTGGGGGAGCCTTAAGGGCCTGTCCCACTTTCACAACCTAATTCACGATCTCTGCCGAGCTGCCCTTGACTCGTACTCATAGCATGGTCGTAGGAGGTCGTAACAGGCCGTGATGTTAGTCATAGGTACTCGTGGCATCAAGTAGGTCGGGCCGTTTTTGTAGCATGATGAAAAATGTCCACGAGTAAAAAAGGTTGTGAATTAGGTCGTGAAAGAGGGACAGGCCCTTTAGGATTCGGTGAAGTCACGACCCTGACCTGTGGACGACTGGGGAAATGGTAAGGACCAGTCTGAAAAAGGGTCCCAACCCAAAACATCATCTGTCCATTCCCTCCACGCATGCTGCCTGACCCGCTAAGCTCCTCCAGCACTTTGTGTTTTGCTCAAGATTGCAGCGTCTGCAGTTGTTTACGTCTCCTCTTTCCTCAGGTGCTGCCCACCATATTGAGCGCTTCTAGCATTTCCAACTTTTATTTCGGATTTCCAGCATCTGCAGTGTTTTGATGTTTACTCCAGCATCCAGTACATCAGTGACCAAAACCACTGCTACTCTTCCACTCCTCCAGATCTAACCAGTATTATCTCCAAATGCAATCACAAACAAATGGAAAGATCTCTCCCTCCTCAATACACACCACCTATTGCACACAGTGTGCTACATTCCCTCTTGTCATTGGTTTCTTCAAAAGGTCTAATTCAGATTCAGATTCAATTTTAATTGTCATTGTCAGTGTACAATACAGAGACAACGAAATGCATTAGTAATCATGCATTAGTAATTATGTTCGAATGTAATAAATGTGCAATGATTACAAAAATCAATTCCTGATAAATGTACGTTAACCCGCAATGGTCAGAAAAAGGGTACTCAATCAACACATCTGGGTCTCCAAATAAGTTAATCCCTGGAAAACCACAAAGTAAAAGTAGTTTCTCTTTTTCTCCCCCAATTTGAATAAATAAATATTTTACAAGAAAAGGTGAATAACATGCTTTATGTGCCAGGATGGCTTAATTGAAGGCTTTGATCTAAGACCGGATCTTTTGTTAACGCACTGGGGAAAAGTATACAACAGGTGAAAATGTAGAATATTGACATGAAGCACTGAACAGGCCTTTGACCCACTATTTCTATGCCAACCATCAAGTAACCATTTATACTGATTATTTTTACCAACACGGTCTATAGACTGATAAATATACTGTCAATAGCAAATGCTCCAAAGTCATTCAGCTCTTTAGGTCCATCATTTTGAAACCATGTAACAGTAAAGGAGTAGGTTCCCATTTTTAACTTGAAGTCAATGTGAGATGAGAAGAGTCATGTGATTCCATCTATTTATATAACTGCTTTAATGTTTCTTTACTTTAGACTTAGAGATGCAGCGTGGAAACAGGCCCTTCGGCCCACTGAGTCCAGTGATTTCCCCTCTTACACTTGCACTATCCTACACACTAGGGACAACTTACGACTTAAGGAAGCCAATTAACCTATAAACCTGTACATCTTTGGAATGTGGGAGGAAACCAGAGCACCCAGAGAAAACCCACGTGGTCACGGGGAGAATGTATAAACTCCGTACAGACAGCACCCGTAGTCAAGATCAAAACCAGGTCTCTGGCACGGTAAGGCAGCAACTCTACCGCTACGCCATTGTGCTGCCCCTTAGCCTAGTGAATTGTTATATGATAATGGGAAACACAATGAATATCCTGTGTAGACTTTTTACTTGAGCAACAAAAAGGAACATTCTGGTTTATGGAATGGATATATCCTATGTCTTGTCTGGGACATTTGACAGATGCAGTCAGCAAAAGCTGATTGATTTTGTCTGTTTGCAGATTTTTTTGCTGCTACCTCATCATATGCTTATGACACAAGGGTTGAATTATTGTCCCAAGAACAGAGGAGGATGTGTTTTGATACCCACGCTTTAGTCCTGGAGCTGCAGAATAACGGTAAGAAGAAACCCTTGAAATCTTCAATTTTCTGAATTTCACTTTAAGTTGCAGTGATTTTTTCGTTAAATATTCAACCATTTAACTTTATTCAGTGGGATTGACGATTGTATTTTAAAATGCTTGGATTTTTTTAACAGTTGGTCTTCCTTCCAATTTAAATGTTGGTGATTTATTTTACTTCCTATGTAAACATCTTGAAGGAAAAACAGCACCAATACTCTCACATATATATATTCCCCTCAATCATTTCTAATGTTCTAATCCCTCTGAAACAATTCAATTTAACTTTATTCCCATAAAAAGTGAAGCTACTCAATTGAAAATCCTGACTAAAATTATTTTCTATATGTAACTGGAAAATTCCAGAATGTGTACCGTTCTGGTCATCGCACTGTGGGATGTGGTAGCAATAGAGAAGGAACAGATGAGATTCACCAGGATGTTGCTTGGAATGGAGGGCTGTAGTGAGGAGATGAGATTGGATTAGCTTGATTTACTCTCAGTGGAATGTAAAAGATTGAGTAAAACAATTATGAGAGGCATAAATGGGAAAAATGCTCAGAATCATCTTCCCGGGACAAAAAGAAAGGGCACAGGTTTAAAGTCAGGGAGGGGGAACATTTAAATGAGATAGAGCAAAACAGTGTGGAAACAGGTCCTTCAACCCAACTTGCCCACACTGACCAACATGTCCCATCTACACTAGTCCCACCTGCCTACGTTTGGCCCATAGATCTGAGGGTAAGTTTTCCACACAGAGGATGGAGAATATCTGGAATGAGGTGCCAGAGGGAAATAGTGGAAGCAGGTACAATCACAATGTTTAAAAGGCATTTGGCTATGTACTTGGATAGGAAGGTATAGAGGGATAGTCTTTGCACAAATATACAGGTTCAATTCAGTTTCTTCTTCTACCAATAAATGGTGTATTTAGAGGTCTCTGTAATGACCTGACATAATCTGGAGGCTTCTACTTCCATGGTGCCCAATTCTACAGCAAGCTGCAAAACCACAGATACTGGTGTTCGAGTTTTAACTCATGCACTGCTGACATATTTGTTCAAGAAAAACTTTGCAAAGTTTAATTTTCTTCACATTTATTATCCCTGACCATGAGGAACGACAGGAGCACAAACATCTAGCTTTTAGATCTTGCAAGTTTGGTGAGCTGTGATCGACCCAATCATTCTGCTGAACTAGCTCTACCTTGTGAAGTGATTTTCTCCCTCCTTTTCACCTGTCACCTACAGATACATCATTAGATGAGACTTTGTCAGCTCTGCTGGATGATTCTATTTAAAAAAATACTTTGAAAAAAAGGCTTCATTTGAAAGAGGTCTTGGTTTATTTGTCACGTGTACTGAGGCACAGTGAAAAGCTTTTGATTGCATGCTATCCAGTTAAATCATACTATACATGAGTACACTATACAGAATATAGTATCATAGCATTAGAATGTGACAGTTACAAAGTAAAAAGTGCAAAGTCAGCAACGGGGTAGGATGGAAGATTGGAACTACACCCTAGTTTATGTGAGAACTGTTCCAGTAATCTGATAACAGAGGGGAAGAAGCTGTTCCTGAATCTAGTGGATGTGCTTTCAAGCTTTTGTGTCTTTTGCCCAACGGCAGAGGGAAGAAGAGGGAATAACTGAGGTGGAATTGGTCTTTGATTGTGTTAGCTGCTTTCCAATGTAGCATGAAGTGTAGATGGAGTTGATTGGGGGTGGGGGGGAGGGGGGTGGTCTGGTCTGCATGATGGCCTGGGATACACCCAGAACTCTGCACATTTTTGTGTTCCTGTTGTCAGATGAGTGGCCAAACCAAGTGGTGATGCATCCTGATAGGATTCCTTCGACGGTGCATCTGTACAAGTTTGTAGGTGTCGTTGGAGTTAAGCAAAAGAAAGTAGAGGCATTCGTGTCATTTCTTTGTGGTAGATTCAATGCGGTTGGTACAGGATAAATTGTTGGTGATATTTACTACTAGGGAGATGAAGCTCCCCAGTTAGGCACCATTAATGCTGATTGGGGCGTTTCAGGTGGTGAATCTGTGGAATTCATTGCTACAGACGGCTATGGAGGCCGTCATTGGGTATTTTTAAAGCAGAGATTGATAGGTTCTTGATTAATAAGGGTGTCAAAGGTTACAAGGAGAAGGCAGGAGATTGGAGTTGAGAGGGGAAAATAGATCAGCCCTAATCAATGGCAGAGCAGACTCGATGGGCTGAATGGTCAAATTCTGCTCCTATGTCTTATGGTATATATTACCTCACTCCCTGAAGTTAATGAGCTCATAAGTTATAGGATCAGAATTAGACCATTCGGCCCATCAAGTCTTCTCTCCCATTCAATTATGGCCGATCTATCTTTCCCTCTCAACACCATTCTCTTGCCTTCTCCCCATAACCCTGGCACCCATCAGTAATCTGACAATCTCCACCTTAGAAATATCCATGAACTGGCTCTATCATTGGACCTGGTCTATCATCCTATACATAAATGCAGACTACGAGTCATTATTGCATTGCAGTTATGTTAGTTCGGCTGCGGCATTTCACGTGTTACCCCACAATGGGTTCTACAATGGCTGTAACATGCCTTGGAATATTATTTCTGTCTGAAAGATGCTGTGTAAATGCCAATCACTAGTTTTATAGAACTGCTCATTTTACAGCATTCTTTTGGATGAGAATTTGTGTTTGAGGGGCAGAGAGAGAGGAACTAGCCTGATTATTTCTCTAACACTCAACAGGTCAGGCAGCATCATTGAAAGTGACACTGCGTTAATGTTTCAGGTTAGAGACCCTTCGCCAGGCTAGGACGAAGAGAAAATGTGTTAACTCAGTTTTTCTTTCCGGAGATACTCCCTGACTTGCTGAGAGCTTTCTGCATTTTCTGTGTCTATTTCAGAATTCCAGCATCTGCAATTTTTTTTGATTGTGGGTTGGAATTAATCTAATTGGATTTTTAATTTTCTCTTTTTAATGATCAGGTTTTCCAAAAGAGCAAGCAGAGGCTATTGTAACATTAATGGCAAATTTGACTAATGCAAATATGGAATCCACACACAAGGAATTGGTAACAAAAGCACAGCAGGTAAGTACAGCTCTTATGAGATGATAGAAACATAGAAAGTAGGTGCGAGAGTAGACCACCAGGTCCGTCGAGCCCGCACCGCCATTCGCTCATGGCTGAACACTAAACAGACACACTTACCCACAAACAGTAGACACAAGACACAGAACACAAGACACTACCCTCCCCTTTATACCGCTATCACCCCTCTCCACCCCAAGAACCTCGTGATCTCCTGGGGGAGGCAAAAAAACGGATAAAAACCCAGGTCCAATTCGGGAAAAAAATCCGGGAAATTCCTCTCCGACCCCAATCCAGGCGATCGACACTTGTCCAGGAGATCACTCAGGTCTTACTATACTAACCATACCTAGGTCCATATCCCTGCCCTCTCCCCGTAGCCCCTTATCCCCTTGGCAGCTAAAAAACCATCTATTTTAGTCTTAAATATATTTAAAGTTTCTGCTTCCACTGCTCCCTGGGGCAGTGAATTCCATAAATTAACCACCCTCTGGGTGAAGAAGTTCTTCCTCATCTCAGTTTTAAAAGAGCCCCCCCTTATTCTGCAACTATGTCCCCTAGTTCTAGTTTCCCCGAGATGATGTTCTCAAAACGGACTTATAAAGATATACTGTTGTAATGTTCAAATGGATTCTAAACAATTTAAAAATTACTCAATGCAATAGGTGGAAACATTCTGGACAAAGTGTTCTCTTAGTATCCATGTTAACTGAATTTGCAGAAAAAGGAATACAAAACAAATCAAATAAATGTCCTTTTCCCTGGATACCATTGACAGTAAAGAGACCAATTCCGTGACAAGCGCCGAAGAGCTCAGGGAATTTGATACTATATCACTGTCTGAAATTATCTTTACAAAATGTGTTTTACAATCTGGTCCTTTTTCAGCTCTTTTTCTTGCCTTATTCTTCATCTCCTGCTCTTCTTTCTGCGGTAATGCTCCAGGTAAAGACAGCATTTTCCTCTTGCGAGGTAGTGTAGAAAGCAGTATACAGCAATTGTATTCAATTTGTATTCAAATTTATTGTCATTGTCCAATCTGCCCTTCATTCACCATCTATCGAGTCTTATTTAGATTTATTTTTTAAGTGTCTTTGTTTTTAATGCTGATGTTCTGGGTTCCCTTTCGCTTGATTTTGAATATTTTTGTTTGATTCTGCTGTTTTACCTTTCTGTGCTTTTCACCTGGTTAATAATCCTGGGTGTAGTAGATTTACTGCTTGATTCAGCACTTCCATCCCTGCCTCATTTCAAGTACCCAGCTATTTCTAATACATAACAGTAGTTCAATGTTGAGGAAATTCTTTATCATTCTCTGTAAAAGCAGAAAAAAATGTAAGCATAATTATTTTAACATCTGAGTTTTTGCTATGTCATCTAAAAATTTGGACCACTTTTTACACCGAAACCAGTCTGTACATGGAGAATAGTTTTTTTTTAAATATAGTTACAATTGTAAATATAAAATGCAAAGTTGTATCATGATGTGGATCTTTTATATTCTAAGGACCTAGCTCTGTTAAAGCTCAGCACAATCAAGTTAATTGGTCCCTTGGGTGAGTGTTAGAATCTGCAAAGGGTTGTTGAAATTAATGTAAAATTAGTGTAAATGGATGGTTGGGAGGGATGAGAGTGTGAGAGTCCTATGCTCCCTTTAAGCACATTGGTTTCGCTGAAATCGTTCCTGTGAATTAGATGTCCGGAATTGGGGGGCAAGATTCCGGGGCATCGGCGAGTGGAAATTGCCGACATCATTTGGTGAGTCAAATGCCGGGCCATCGGGATCTCCCGATTATTGGATACATCAAATGTTGATGGAGAAGTGAGATTCTTTAACATTGCTGGGGTTGACAGGTTTTGAAAGCAGAATGTAAAACTTACCAGCACTTCTGTTTCTGTCTGCAGAAATGAACATATGTTTGGAATATTTCTTTCTTTCAGGAAATAACGCTGCAGCAAATCATGGCTCATTTAGACTCGATAAGAAAGGATATGGTTATTTTGGAGAAAAGTGAATTTTCAAGCCTGAGGATGGAAAATGAGGTACAACCAAACAACGCAGTAACACTCAAGTTTAGTTTAGTTTATTGTCACGTGTACAGTGAAAAGCTTTTCTTGCGTGCTATCCAGTCAGCAGAAAGAAAATACATGATTACAATTGAGCCATTTACACCGTATAGATACATGATTAGGGAATAACGTTTAGTGCAAGGTAAAGTCAGCAAAGTCCAATCAAGGATAGTCTGAGGGTCACCAAAGGTAGATAGTAGTTCAGCACTGCTCTCTGGTTGGGGTAGGATGATTCAGTTGTCTGATAACAGCTGGGAAGAAATTGTCCCTGAATTTGGAGGTGTGCGTTTTCACACTTCTATACATTTTGCCTGATGGGAGAGGAGAGAAAAGGGAGTGGCCAGGGTGCGACTCGTCCTTGGTTATGCTGCTGGCCTTGCTGAGGCAGCGTGAGGTATAAATGGCGACAATAGAAGGGAGATTGGTTTGCACCCCAACGGTATGAACGTTGACTTCCCTAACTTCAGGTAGCCTTTGCTTTCTCTCTCTATCCCCTCCCCCTTCCCAGTCCTCCCACTGGTCTTACTGTCTCCGCCTACATTATTTCCTTGTCCACCCCCTCCCCTGACATCAGTCTGAAGAAGGGTTGCGACCCGAAACGTCACCAATTCCTTCTCTCCATAGATGCTGCCTCACTCGCTGAGTTACTCCAGCATTTTGTGTCTACCTTCGATTTACCAGCATCTGCAGTTCTTTCTTAAACAGGTTGGTTTGTGGGATGGTCTGGGCTGGTCCACAATTTGCTGCAATTTCTTGCAGTCTTGGATGGAACTGTTCCCAAACCAAGCTGTGATGCATCCAGTATTGAATTAATTAAATCCGGAATTTGGAAAGGCTTTGCATCACACTCCACCAGCCACTGTCACCATTAACTCTTTCTAGATAATCACCACCCCCATATTCAATTGGTGGTCAGGTTTAAAAAAGAACCACCGCGACTGGACGAAAGATTGTAAGAAAATTGAAAAACTAGATCATGCTGGTCTTCACTCTGCCTGGCCATAAAAACCTCTGTTAAGTGCTCAAAGGACCTGCACTTGTCTATGGAGTTGGCCTCTTTCAGTGTTTCAAGGCACGCTTGGCATCGTTTGGATGTGATTCTCCTTTGTGCTTGCACAATTTTTAAGCGGACAAAGTTAGTTAATTGTCCCGTAGATTCTCTGCACTTGGTTTGGCTCTTATCTGGAAGAGGACAGTTCTGTGTTTGTATGAAGGAGTAATTCGGAACCAATGGGGTAGTAATTCACCTTGGGACATTATTCTCTGCCGCATACCTGGTAAAGGTTATTGCTCAGTGGTGATGGCTGCCATAACCCCTCCTCATTTTGCCACTTATTTTACGGAAAGCCGATGAGTTGAAACTTCACTCCAGTCACTTTGCAGAATTGAGAAAGCACTGCATTGTTGGAGCTAGAATTAGATAGGATGCTTTTATTTCAATGTAAAAGATCTAATAACAGTTACGAGAAAGAGTGTGTGGATTCTTCCCAATTACCAGAACAATATTTATCCTCAACTACCACCTCTACAGCTGATTATCTGGTTGTTTTCATATTGCTGTCTGTCGATCATTGAGGTGACAAATTGTGTTTCCTATTTCGCAACAATGACCATATTTCAGATATAATTAATTGGCTGTGAAGCACTTTGAAGATCCTGCAGTCACAAAAAGCTGTCCACCAATGCAATTTTGTTATTAATTGAATCCAGACCTGCACCACAGCAAGTGCCAATGACTGCGCAAAAAATGCTAAAGGAGAATCTTCATATACTTGCGTAAACCTTCCAAACATTTCTAATATGGTTTGCTGAAGTTTTATAAATACTGCTTGTTTCTTCCATTGATTAAAAACTTGTCACTAGGGGCTTTTAAACCAACGGCAGCAGAGAACATTCGAACAATATAGTTCACAGAGCAGTGTTAACCAGACCTCAGTGCCGACACACTGGGACTAGAGCCATTTCTAAATTGCTGGTGCATCTAGTACAGCTCCATTTCGTTGGCCTTCACTTCAAAAGCAAATATAATTGATTGCCTTTTTTCCTTACTTTTCTTAATTTCAATTGTTTTTAATTAACAATGGGTTTTGTTTGCTCCTATTTCCCCCCCCCAACTGCTTCCAAAGGTCTGTGATCGTCGCACAAGCATGAGCTGTCAGAGAGGAATTGGGATGGCCAGTTCGTGGGGCGTTTAGATTCCACCGTCTGCAACCTCATGGCTGTTTTTGCCCAGTTTGGCTGTTATCAGGAAGGATACATGGGAGGATAATAGTGGTGACACTTGGCAGTGCCTTGAGAGCTGTTTGGCAGCAACTATTCAGCTTGACTATGGCATTAACACAAGCGGTGACTGCCGTGCGAGCGTTGGGATCTGCACAGTCTGACGCAGTCTTTGCAATTTACCAGATTATGACTTGGAGACACAAGCATCTATGAATGCTGTAACTTGGAGCAAAACACAAAGTGCTGGAAGAACAAGCGGGTCAGGCAGCATCTGTTGGGGAGGGTGGTTGGGAGCGGGGGATGGACAGGTGATATTTTGGGTTGGGCCCCTTCATGGTTTGTGTGCATTATGTCAGCAAGATTATGGCTTGATTGTATTCATGTACAGTATTTGATTTAATTGGATAGCTCACAAACAAAAGCTTTAATTGGGCCTCGGTACACGTTACAATTATAAACCAATACCAATGCAAACTTCTTTCAGTAACTCCAATTAGTTCCCCATGTTGCTATTAGGCCAAGCTCAAGACAATGATGAGGATTTCCATTGCAATATTGAGCAAGTAAATGAATCATATACTCAAGAATCAAGAATATTTAATTGTCATATGTATCGGCAAAAAATGGGTCAAATTCATGCCACTGAGATATAGATTTGATAAGGCTCAACATCTTACTGGATTTAGCCAGCATTTTAATGGCTAAACATTGCTGATTGAGTATGTCACTTTGCTCTGCCATTGAATTCTGGACTCAAGTACAAACCTTTGGCAATTCGTCATCAATAACGTTGGGAATTCTGCTCACGGATTCTCCATTATGAGTTCCAGTACAGATTCTCGAGTCCATCCATTTGAATCGAGCTTTTCTAATGGAGTGGAAGAGGTGTTTCTTCTAATTGAAGGTCTTTGTTATAATGTTTTACATCCTGCTTTGCGGGTGTTTTTTCAGATTCTTTTGTTACTCCAGAAATGTTTAATATTTTGAATGTAGGACAATCCGAAGGATTGGAAGAACATAGCAACATAGTAGCTGCCGATTCAAATCTTCAAAGAGGGCATGGCTTTCCCAGTAGTTTCACATGGGAGGGCTTGTCCAGCCCACTCATGTGACCTGATTACATTGTATGAAACTCGGGCACCATGCAGGACTCCAGACTGCATTCATCCAACCCTACCTTTGTGCCAGAACTGCCCAAGTGTTTGATGATTGAAAATCCCACTCAACAAAATAGATGCCATTATTTAAATAAAATATGTATTTTGATTACTCTTGCAAAGTGTTACAGTGCTGAAATATTGGAACTCTTTCTTTTTCTCCCCCTTTAGAAAATAAAAATTGAATTGGAGCATGTGAAACAACAGCTTACGGTAAGTTACTATCTGATCTAATTGAATTATTGCACATGTAAACCATGTCTTCCTGATTTCCTTTGCTAGTGTTCATTTCAATGTTGGTTTTGTAGGATGAAGTTAAGAAAATCAGAAATGATACAAAACTGGACATGAACTTGGAGAAAAGCAGAATCATGGACTCGGTAATATATCGTTAATAGTAGCTGTTTTATGTTTATTCACTCTCATTACCAGACATGATATTCTTCCGATTTAAATCGGAATCGCATTTTTTTGTTTTCCTAGCAATGAATCCAATTTTTCAATTCTTCTTATTATTATTATTCTCCGACATGAGGCGAGTGAAAGCTTCTCACCGAGAGACGGCGGCTGGGAGCCGGGCAGCGCGGTGCGCGGTGGGAGTGGTTGTGCGGTGGGGCGGGGCATCGGGGGCACGGGTTGGGACGACAGCTCCCAGCAGCGCTTGCGGTGGCGCCCGGCCAATGGTCGCGGCCAGCGCCATATACAATAGAACCCCTCGCTCTCTCCCGGTGCTGATGTGAGCGGCCATTGCATCCCGTTCTCCTTCTGCAACTACCCCCTCACACCCTCTCCCTCACCCTCAAAAACAACAATACAAAACCACGACGTAATGGGAAAGTTGGAGGAGATCGTGCACATCGCCAAGAAGATGGATAAGATGGTGTCGAAGAAGAACATGGTGGGTGATGGCGCCGGGCTAAGGATGGCTCCTGGCCGCAGTGAAGTCTGCAGCCAGATAGAAGCACTAACTGGACTACACGCTCTGGGGAAGGCTGACAGAACGGTGCATTGATATTGACTTTGTTAGGGATGAGAGGATGGTGCCACGCTTACTGTGTTTGCAGGGTAAATAAACCTTGGGTTGGAATGCCTATGGGCTGAATTTTAATGCTTATGGATTTAATGGAATGCAATCCAAGGAACCCTGCCAAGAACTGGAATGCTCTGGACTGAATTTTAAGTCTCAAGAGTGCTTATTTTAAGACTCAAGAATGAGTCATCTGAACTGGAACAATTAATTTTTTTAACTTGCTGTAGGAGAAGCAACAGCGATACATATGCAGTAAATTATTGGTTATTCTAAGTAAGCTAGATCATGGTACAAAAACCAAAATACTTATGATCAATGACAGTGATGCAATGGAGAGACAAAGAACTGCCAATTTTGGAATCTTGATCAAAATACAAAGTGCTGGAGGAATTCTGCATGTCAATTCAGTTTGCTTTATTGTCAGTTCTGAACTGAACTGACCTGCTGAGTTCCTCCAACACTTTGTGTTTTTTCTCAAAATTCCAGCAACTGTAGTTTTTTGTGTCTCCATTGTCTTTCAGGCAGCATCCGTGGAGGGAATGGACAATTAGTCTGCTGAAGGATCATAACCTGAAATGCCATCTGTCCATTTCTTCCAGAGATGATTCCTGGCTCGCTGAGTTCCTGCAGCACCTTGTGTTTTGCTTCATACAAAAATAAAGTGTAAGGCAAAGAGGAAGTCAAACTAGAGTTTAGGTAAAGTTACTTATGTCATGGGTTTATCAATCACTTTTTCTGTGCTGTTTGCACACAGTGCTGGAGTAACTCAGCGGGTCAGGCAGCTTCGCTGAAGAACATGAGTAGGTGACGTTTTGGATTTGAAGCATTCTTCAGCCCCCTTATGTTTTTGAATAAAGTCGCCCCTCGTTCTTCTGAACTCCATGGAATACAGACTCAACTGTCTAGTCACTCTTAATAGGACAACCCTCTCACCCCAGGGATTAGAGACACAAGGAACTGCAGATGTTGAAATCGTGAGCAAAACACAAAGTGCTGGAGGAACTCAGCAGGTCAGGCAGCATCTGGGGAGCGAATGGACAGGTGACATTTCGTGTCGGGACCATTCTTCCATGTGAAGAGATTGCTAATTCACAAAGTCATCTTGAAAATATATTTTTAAAAGTATGCAGTAACCTGCCAGTGGAAATATATAATAAAGTTATAAACAAATATTTAAATATGTGATTATTTAAAAGAATGATTTTAATAAATATGATGAACCTTTTCATATTATGTGAGAAATTGAAAATATTTCATATATATAATAATTATTTTTTAATTAGTTTAGAGAACAAGAGAAGCAGTTAATGACATCTAAAAATGAATTTACTGAACTGGTAAGTGCTTTTAAGATTATTAATACGCATGGAATGTGTTACTTTAGTGATGATGAAATGAGAACATCTCTCATAACTTTATCTTTTGGTGTAAATATGCCCACATCTTCTGTAACATCATACACTGCACATTGTAGTTTGTTAATTAACAGAAGAGGTTGCAGTAAAGTAAAGCAGTTAGAAAACATAACAACATGATAAACCCAATTAAGTATGTCGGAAGGAACTGCAGATGCTGCTGGAGTAACTCAGCGAGACAAGCAGCATCTCTAGAGAGATGGATTGGGTGATGTTTCGGGTCGAGATGTCACACATTCTCTCCAGATAAACCCAATTGTTTATTTAGTTTAGTTTAGAGATTCTCCGTGGATTGTCACCTTGTCGTGGAGGAGAAGCTTGTGTGGACCTGAGATCCTGAGAGTGATGCCGTCTGGAGCTATGCTCCTGGTAGGGCTACCCATGGTGGTAAGGTCGAGGGGGAAGTCTCTGACAAAGAGCAATCCAACCAAGACCTCAATGGTGGAGGCCGATGGCTGACCATAGTGGAACGTCAGAACGGCTGTGAAGGCGGAAGAAGGCTGCAGCAGAAAAGGGTCTCCGGTCGTCTTGCCACTGGATCCTGACCCAGATCTGTCAAGGACCGTGGGGTGGCTGTCTGTGCACCAGTCTCCCCATGTTAAACAAAGTCACGCACAAGCGTCCTCCATATAGGGAATAACACCCTGGAGACACCCATGGTCAGATATGGCCGAAGGAGACCATGTCTCTAGAGATACAGTACGGAAACAAGCCCTTCGGCCTAACGAATGAACCCCGCACATTAACATGACCCTATACACACTAGGGTCAATTTTTTTACATTTACGCCAATTAATCTACAAACCTATACGTCTTTGGTGTGTGGGAGGAAACAAAAGATCTCGGAGAAAACCCACGCAGTTCACGGTAAGAACTTGCAAACTCCATACATTGAGTAAAATCTTACTATACATGAGCGCATTCATAGCCAAGTACAAGGGAGTAAGAATAGTAGATTGTACTGAGGCTGTTCACAAGAGTCACCACGTTTATTTTGATCTATTCATCTCATGGCATAAATCGCAGCTAGTCTTCCGCAGAAACTCAATGCACAAATATTCAGTTTCTATTTGTGGTTCAGGAAAGCCATAAAGATGTTTAGTACTTCAAAAACAGGTCTGAGAAAAATCTTACCTATTTTCAATGGGGGAAAGTAATATCCATGCCCCTTGGGGCTTTGGAGAGCCTTCTACGCAGGTGTAAGTAGAACAACTAAGAGTGGAGTGCACATCCATCTGCTAAACCTAGCACATGCAACATTTTTGATTTCTAGGTGGTTTTGCCGCTGAGCTATACACAGGACACACTGACATTTCATTTTATTGTGCAACTTTGGATTTTCAGCAACTGCACTTTTGTTTTTATTTCACTTGCACTTTTAGTACAGGTTGAATACTGATTTTCCAGCAACTGATGGTCCATCCACTCCTACAATTCGGACAAAATTACAAGAGCTCGGTTGAAATGCCCTCAGCGACCACAGATACCATTGCGAGTGGCGAGCACTCTTTCTGCTGCTGTCCCTCCGTCGTGAAAGAATCAACTCTGCTCTCAAACTTCTGTCCTAACTGTTTCACAAAGACGTTACAGTAAACCCTCGTTTCCACGACCCCCTTATAACAGGTGTGTAGAAAGGAACTGCAGATGCTGTTTTAAACCGAAGGTAGACACAAAATGCTGGAGTAACTCAGCGGGACAGGCAGCATCTCTGGAGAGAAGGAATGGGTGATGTTTCAGGTCCTTCATCAGACTTATAACAGATGTTGGATATAGCGGACAGACCTGCCGACCCATCCCCGGCTAGTACCGCCTCTCTGGCCGTTTCGAGCCCCGGGTTCCAACATCACTCCCGACTCGCAAGGTGCACCAGCGACGCTTCGTCACCCACCAAAGGGACACAAAAGTGCTTGAGTAATTCAGGGGGCCAGGATTTCTGGAGAATGCGGATAGCTGACATTGGGATCCGTCCTCAGACTTATTTAGTCAGCTACGTTACTCCAGCACTTTGTGCCGTTTCACTTTAAAACTAGGTGCCGATGCCGCCGTTCTTCACTGGTTCACTTGGCATTTGTTGTGGCTCACGTTGTAGCCCCTGGCGACAGCGTTTTCTTCAGCGTGCCCCCACCGATAGAGACGCGCTCCGGCACCATGGGGCTCCCTCCCCTCTTACCTGCTGTAACTTCCAAGAGAGAGTATGTCGGTGACTCTGGGGGAAAAGGAGGAGGTGGTGGTTTGGGGGGGGAGGGGCAGGCGGGAGTGGTCGGGGATTTCAGTGGAGGGGGACATAGACATAGAAAATAGGTGCAGGAGTAGGCCATTCGGCCCTTCGAGCCTGCACCGCCATTCAATATGATCATGGCTGATCATCCAACTCAGTATCCTGTACCTGCCTTCTCTCCATACGCCCTGATCCCTGTAGCCACATGGGCCACATATAACTCCCTCTTAAATATAGCCAATGAACTGGCCTCAACTACATTCTGCGGCAGAGAATTCCAGAGATCCACCACTCTCTGTGTAAAAAATGTTTTTCTCAGGAGGAGGCACAGGGTGAGGAAGGAACGGCGACCCAGACAAAGTGCAGTGCAGTGGGTGAAGAAGGACTCGCTGGTGCTGTTGCGAGTCGGGAGTGGGGTCAGAAGCTGGGGCTCGTAACGGCCATGGAGATGGTGGGAGCTGGGGAGAGGTCGGCAGGTCATTCCATTCACATTGAATTTATGTTTTATATTTGTTTTATTTATGTTTCTGCACTCCATGGTGCTTTAGAGACATGGGAAGGGTATCGTTGGCGGTCCAGGGGTGTATTGCCATTTCATTATCACGTGACCTCTGTTGGTCCGGAGAAACAAATAATCCAGGAAGGCTCTGGAACCGAGGGTGCTGGAAAATCAGTGTTCAACCTGTATAGTCATTGTCGTAATATATGAAATGATGTGATCCATTCGGTCACATAGCTTCTGCTAATGAAAATGTAGATAATGACCAGATATTGTTTTATACTGATAGTTGCGTACTGTCACCCACTGTGTCTCGAGGAGGATGCAGAAGTTTATCTCCTTTGAATCCTATAGTATTGCTGATTGCAGGTTGATCTGTGGCACTTTTTTGCAGAATTCAGACACGGACCGTGCCATAACTGAAACAAACAAAAAGATTGACACAGATGTGGCGTCACTTAAAACCATGTTGGAATCTCTTAAACTGGAAACAATGAGGTATCTTGCAGGTAGGATCATGAAAATGGTTGAATGTGTGAAATTAATACACTCCAAATCCTTATGGTTCATACCTGAGGATAAGAAAGGCATAAGTGAATGTACAATCTACACGGTTGCATATGACACAGTGCTGTGCGTGATGTAATTCTATCATTCTGGCAAATTGGGTATGGCCATTGTGGCATTTTTGAGAATTGTCCTTTGGCGGAGTTATAACCCGTGTGACCTTCATTTTTAGCCAAGGTAACAAGGTAACAGTCCACTGCAAATTATTATTTTTACATATTTATTGCTGGCAGCACATTCAGACTTAGTTCGATAAGCAACACCAGAGTGAGAAAGCCTAAATACTGGACTGCACGGTTTAGAAAGCACAAACTACCTCCCACCGTTCTTTAATTTCTCATTAAACAGGGCTCTCGCTTAACTTTCTTTCCCTGTTGCCAGCCGGGCAACCAAGGCAGCTTTTTAGGTTGCCAAATAACAGTTTAGGTGGTCATTTAAGACGGCTTGCAAGACACGTGCGATAATGTGCTCGGACGAAGTGCGTAGTTACCAGTCAGAATTATGGTCAATGAAGCATTCACATAATATTTCTGCTTCAAATAAAGTCCCTGAAGTAACTCGTGCTTCTTGGTTTCCTGGTCCTCCAAAAATATTCGAAATGGAATTTAAATAGAATTTAAACACCGCCGCCAAACTCTGAAAAACAAAAGCCTATTGCATTTTATCTGTTTATTTATTGTGTATATATATATATTTAGTCTATTGTATATAGACACAGTGAACTTTTATCTCCATTTCTGTATTATGTTTACATATTCTGTTGTGCTGCAGCAAGCAAGAATTTCAGTGCCCTATCTGGGACACATGACAATAAAACTCTCTTGACTTGGACTTAAGCAAAAAAGGGTTCTTGGGGAAAAAAAGAGCTAATTTAAATTTAATTGCTTCTGGTTGGGTACCTCTGGTAGGGTGAAGACTATTCCATACTTTAATTGTGCGGCGGAACTCCATGGAACAGCCAGCATCTCTGGATAGAAGAAATTGGGTGACGTTTCGGGTAGAAACCCTTCTTTAGATTTCCTCTGGTTTTAGTGTTTTAGTTTAATTTAAAGATACAGCGTGGAAACAGGCCCTTCGGCCCACCGAGTCCACGCCGACCACCAATCACCCGTACACTAGTTCTATCCCACACATTAGCAACATAAGTCAAGAGTCAAGAGTGTTTTATTCTCTCATGTCTCGTTGAAATCCTTACTTGCAGCAGCACAACAGAATATGTAAACATAGTACCCTGTAAACAATGTTATAAATGAGAAAACAAAACTGTATATTTATATATGAATATATAACTATATACACACACACACACACACAATTTCCCTCCTGGGATTAATAAAGTTCTATCGTATAGTATCTTGTGTGTAGGAAGGAACTGCAGATGCTGGTTTAAACTGAAGATAGACACAAAAAGCTGGAGTAACTCAACAGGTCAGACAGAATCTCTGGACAAAGGGAAAATATTCCGTTTTGGTTTGGTCTGAAAAAGGTTCCTGCACACCTTTGGAATGTGGAAGGAAACAAGAGCACCCGGAGAAAACCATGCGATCAAAGGGAAAAGGAGCAAACTCCATACAGACAGCACCCATATTCAGGATCAATTCCGGGTCTCTGGCACTTTTAGGCCGCAACTTTATGGCCAATGTACAGCCCCATAGTCTTGAATTGAATTGAAACATACAGCAGCTTTAAAGGGGGACATCGCATCACTTAGAGATTTAAGACTGAAAATGGATAGTTTCTTTTTTTTTTAGTAACCAAAGTTATCAACGTATAATATTTTTTGTGTTGGAAAATAAAATATAGAGGCATAGCTGGTGGACTTGCTGCCTCACACGCCAGAGATCTGTGTTCGATCCTGTCCTCGGGCACTGTCTGTGTTGAATTTGCACATTCTCCCTGCAAATGTGTAGGTTTCCTCCCACATCCCAAAGATGCATTGGCTTTGTAGGTTAACATGTCTCTGTAAAACTGCCCCTAATGTGTAAGGAGTGGGTGAGGAAAGTGGGATAACCGAACTTGTGTGAATGGGGAGACACAAATGCTGGAGAAACTCAGCACCTCATATTTTGCTTGGGCAGTTTACACCCCAGTGGTATGAAAATTGACCACCAATTTCAGGTAGTCCCTGCTTTATCCTCCGCTTCCCAGCTCTCCCTCAACATAGGCATGCGCTCACTCAAACACATGCGCGAGGCTTCGGAGGCCCTGTGA